>NW_005842270.1:703204-703647 GCF_000455745.1 Alligator sinensis | reverse complement strand
GGGGGCGGGGGGGAGAAGAAGAGACTTATTTTGGTACAAGGTCCCAGAAGCTCAGCACATGCCCAAGAACAAGGCTCTATAAGAATAATTTTCCACCCTAGTCATTTTTGTCCACGTGCAAGTCCCTTTCTTGAGGGCTAACGTCCAGTTCAGAGCAGTGAGTTACATCAGGACCATCACTAAAGAATGGCTCTTCCTGCTTCCGACTCTAGAATAGTCCCTCTAGCTTCGTGACCGAATAGGTCCACTCTTTGAGTTATACTGTCAATAGTAAAAGCAGGCTCTAAATTGGGGTTTTCTGCAGACGACTGATTCATTTCAGGAGACTTACCTGCAAGTCAAGTAACCCATTCCAAAACATTCTTACTCTGAGGAAACCGTGATCGGGTCTCTGTTCCCATTTAAACAGCCACAGCGAGCAAGAGAAATCAGAATCTCCCTCT
>NW_005842270.1:674815-703194 GCF_000455745.1 Alligator sinensis | reverse complement strand
CTCAGTGGAAATACTTCATCTAACATACAAGCATGGAGCAGACTGACCAAGTAACGTAAAGGGTCCTCCGCCCAATCTGTTGGATTAAAGCAACTCTCATGATCACACCAGGAGAAAGATGCGACTGGGCTACAGAATGAATACAAATATACATGCACCTTCAAACCTCGAAAGCCCAATCAAGTTCCCATGTTATACAAGCTAGTGACTGAAAGCAGGAGTTTCCAAGAAGTCCAAGGCAGGGAGGGATCTCTGCATCACCAACCCCTTCACAGGAAGCAAAACAGGCACAGCCCACGCCACAGCAGATGAAAACCCAGAACTGTATGTGAACAAAAGCCAGCAGTGAGTGAACAAGAGGAAAACAGCCAAGGTGGTTCCTCTCCGAAGTGTTCCAGGAAACACTGCATTCACCTCCGTGACCCTCGAGGGGTACCCGCACCCACTCGAGACCCATTCTCATTTCTCTCTTCTGTGTTGAGATGAATAGTGTGCAGGCACGACCAGCCCCTAGAAACGAAGGCTCTGCTCTAGCCTACCACTTCTCTGTGTCAGTGCAATGAGTATAAGTAACCAGCCCAACCTCCATGGTAATTAGGAGACATTTACAGTGACCTTGTCCATTCCCGAATGCAGAGCAAGGTGCTCTTTCCAGTCTCATGTTCCACAGAGTCACAGTAATTTTGCTAGGTTGACCCTTTTACTTCAGTCTCCGACTCACATTTGCACTTATCCACTGCCTCACAAAGATTCGTGCTCCCAACCTTTTCCATCACAAGATCCCAATGGATAAACTGAGCTGTGGGCATCGCTCTCTCCATGCTGTTTCTCCACAACGCAGCCATTACAGTCTTACACCCGCCTATTTTCACAATGTGACAGCTTATCAAAACTTCATTCACCTTGTGAATCCCAGTCGGATTCGGTGTTCATGCCTTACAGCCGTCTTCTGTTGCAGTCTTATGCCATGCTGCTCCTGTTAAGGATAGGAAGTGGCACTTGAAGGTCTGCCTCTGAACGGGCCTTGCCTCAACACAACAGGGTGACTGCAACCTAGGCAGACCTAGGGAAAGTCCGATTTCTAGGTGAATGGTACCCAAGCAATGATAGGAGCCCTGGTCATCTGAGGAGGGGTTTGCAAATTCCCAGGTCACTGGGCAAAGGGAACTGGAAGATCCCCAAGAGTTGCTCGAAGCACCTCTCGGTGCACCTCTCGGTGCACCTCTCGGTGCACCTCTCGGTGCACCTCTCGGTGCATTCTTGGACTGGAACAAAGGGAAACTCTAGCACTGGAGGAATGAACACTAAGCACAGGGCCCAAACCACCTCCCCTTGCCACTGGTTACTAGCTGGAGTGGAGCCGTCAGCCACCAGGTGGAAAAAACAAAACAAAACAAAACAAAAAAAACCTCAAAAGGAATAGGGCAACCTAATAGGAAGGAAAGATGCTGGGGAAAGGACCAGGCAACAGGGAAGCCTAGGCAGGGCCAGAGAAAGAAAATGCTGGAGCCAAAGAGTATTTTTCAGGAAGTGATGAACAGATGGGAGGGTGAGGCGAGAGGGGAAGTAGAAAGGATACTGGTTAATCTCTTGTCCTGTTCATGTTAAAAGGAGAGAAAGAGACTGTTACATCAAAGACTGGGCAAACACCCCTCTTTCATGCAAGCAATTCCTGGAGCGTTGGAGGGATACTGTGCAATTGTGAAGGGGGAAGCTCATGATACAGGATATTAGGGCATGCCTCGCATTCATATAGCGCCTTTTACCTTTAAGGAAGCTTATGAGTGAAAACAATTTCCATTATAAGAATGGCTTTATTTAAAAAGAAGTTCTAACTTGCAGAAAAAGCAAGCAAATAAACTAAAACAAAAATCGTAGCTGAACTTCAATTCTCCCACTCTGGAAGTCCAGGAACACTTTATTCTACTGCCTGGGAAGCACCAGGGTAATCTATCAGCCAAACTGCTACAAGAAGTCAAAAGAAATCCTGTACCGTGAACTACAAAAAATGCAATTTTCACAACAGATTCTATCCGACGTTCCCTTTCTTGGGCAAGACGTTCACGTAGGATTGTATTTAATCCTCCAGTAATATTTTAAGATATACACAACATGAATTTAAGCTTATGCATATACTGCGCAAAGGCACCAAGTGTTACAGTTTCAATTTTTGCTAACACTGTAAGGAAGAAACTAGCTATATTCTGTAGTAATTCAAAATGTTTCTATTTAGACAAAGAATTTACTGTAGAAGAGTGATGTCAAACATGTCCCATAAAGCAGACTTGGCCTGCTAAATGTATGTGTGTAGTACACAAGATCTTCCAATTGTTCTGAAACCAAAAAGTCAGTACACTTGGCAGCTGGGAAAGCAACTATTCAAGGTAGCTGTTTAGACCTCAACATCCACCTATTTGAGTACATTTTAGGGGTCACCGGTTTAAAAAGTACACATTACACTAACCTGTTGGAAAGTAAGAAAGAGTTTCCCCATCCAACTTTTCCTTAGAGTTGCATTCTGTTGAAAACTTTGTGCTTCAGAAGCTAATGCATGACTGCATTCCCTGTTGCTGTCTTCTTTCTGCAAGCGCACACTGATGACTGTTCGTGTAATCCATACAACCCTGAACTGCGTCTTCAAAAGTTAACTGCAGCTACAAATCAACTAGGTCATTCTGCAATACGATATCAAAACGGTAGAATTTTAAATTTACTTTGCAATGAAACTGTGGCATAAAAATAAAAGGAAATAAAGTGTTCAAGGACATCAGGTTTTGGTTTAAGACGGGCTGAGAAACTGCTGTGGTTCTTTATAATGTTAACATAGTAAGAGAGAAACTCTAGGTAAGTGGACTCAGTTCTACTCCAGCCGTTTGAAGTCTTCCTACCAGCCTCTCTTCTCCAGCAGATGCAAGGTAATGCAAAATGCATCGTCACCAGCCCTTGTCCAATGATGAGTTATTGATTCTTTTTGCTGCATCCACTGACAAAAATCTGTAGGCTTCCCAGATTTACAGTGCATGGCATGCTTTTTGCTTACATCTGCTCTGAAAAAGTCTGGGATTAGGCAATTACTTGGCGTACTTGCAGTTCCTTCATAAAAGCATCCCTTACACCTTTATTGAAAAGAAGTTGGATATCTAGCGCTCTGAAAATGAAAACACTTTACAACCACACAAAGTGAATTTGGAAAAAAAAATTCAAATTATTAATACTTGCCCATGTTAAGGTTAAATATGGATATTTATATCACTTTAAAAAAAATCAGGAAGTTCCGATCCAAAACAACTGACTCGGTCCAAAAGCAAGTCAGAAGATGACATAACAGACTGATGGCATTGAGTAAAAAGTATAAAACTAGATATGGTTTTAATAACTACGTCAGATGCAGAACTTTCATTGTGACACAAGGTGTATGATAAACAGGGATCCTAGTTTTCCGTGAAGGGGGAAAAACCCCCCCAAAAATCTCCGTTTAAAAAAATATATATATGGAAAAATCTGTCTATTTCCACAACCTATTTAAAGTGCAGTGGCATGTGCATGTATAGGTATAGCTATAGGTATCCATGTAGCGCATGGTATGATGATGATGATAAGCACACACAGAAGCTTTTATCATTATGCTAAGAACATGTAATGAATGAATTTGAAAAGTAAATACAAAGAGAGCAGGCCTTTAAGCTGCAAAGCAATACAAGTATATTTTGATTTAGCAGACACTAACTTGCATTAATTCAGATTTGATGGTGATCCAAAATGAAGCAAGACACCTATGGAATCAACACTGAATTTAGCTGCTGGTTTAGTCACAGGCTCATTTGAAATTCTCTTCAGGGAGAAGCACGTGCTTCCCCCCCCACCAAATACATGCAGATGCACCGTGCTCATCTGTTTCACTACAATACAGAATTTAAGGGAAAGAATGGATTTCAATGAGGGGTCTTCAAGGGTACTATATAAAGGATGCACACTCAGGAATGCACAAGGGACTGATAAACTTATACTTCCAGATAAGCACCATTATCTCAAATGAGCAACTCAAAGATGCATGGTTAGTGAATTTGAACACGTCTGAAAATATTTTTTGCAGTGCCTCAAACATGTTGGGGTTAGTCTAATGAAATTACTCATGCAGCTTCATGCAACATGCCATAACCTGAATACCACCATTGTTTCATGCTCCTTGGTGTTGAAAAAGGAAATCCATGTTCATATATTGTGACAGCAGGTTAAGTTTCAAGAAAATAAAAGAAAGGGTAACGGGAGTGCAATGCCATGAGACAATGGCATTACATATCCCTTTGACCTATGAGTTACCAACCTCCTGGCAATATTTGTAGACATTCACCTCTGCAAAAAGAGAGATTACCTTCCCCTCTGCTTTGCAAGCAAAATTAGTTTTCACAAATGGGCCAAAGAGCACCCCCAAGTTTTTGTTTTGTTTTTTTCAGTATAAGAGAGTCAAGGCTGGTACCTGTAACAGAAAAATCCAGCCAGTGGTTTCCATCTGCAATAGCAAACGAAGTCTTAATCACAATTTCTCCAGCAGAGCTGAAGGCAGGCTTGTCCCATCTGCACTGGCTGGAAAAGCCTCTGTGCAGTGGGATTTACTGCTGACCACTGTCAGGCTTATGCCAATAGGAAGAGCACACAGAGGATGCATTGCGATTTATTTTAATACAACCAAGCACATGGAAATTAGACTCCAATAAAGCAAAACAAGAGTGATAATACTTATACTCTAATTGTGTCACTGGCATCTTCACAGCTCAACATGCTCATTTTTGTTAAGGGTCTGACTTGTATTTGTCAGTATTGTTTTTTAAAAAACCAGGAGTCAGCAATCTTAAACTACTAAGGAGGCATTATGGAGTCTATGGGAAAGATTTCAACAGCAGTCAGATTATCCTAACTATGAATGAGCTGGGGAGGTGGGGCAGGGGGAGAATCAAAATATGAAGGAGCCCCACCTTCTGACAAACACCCTGAGTTTGTAAGCTGCAAATGGACAGAGCTCTTGGATTGTCAAAAAATATGGAAAATTTTGGTTAATAATTTTAAGGAGCTCTGTAAGTCATACCATGTAGACATCGGGGCAGATTTGCACCTTACAGACTAATCAAAGAAGATGCAGATGCACATACACACACTTTGGCTAGTCTATATCTACTTGACCTCAAAGTCAAGTTGTTATATTTTATTCTTTGGATGGAAAGAAAGATTAGAAAGGTATATATCCAAAGCTTCTGTTGCGTCTTTACCAAAAGCAGCAACTAGCAGGCTGTCAAGAGGCAGAGAAAGAGAAAGCCCCCCACTTTCCTTTTTTAAACCCCAAAAGCGTAAAAACAGCCATCTCTTTTTTCATATAAAGTATTTACAGAGCTCCAGTGAAGAGAGTGCGAACATCCAGGTTGTCATTTGTTTAAACAATGTTCTGTTGCTTAAATGTTTTTGCTTAGACTCACAATTTCTTTTTTTTTACCTTTGTTAAATTGCTTTTATCATACTATTATGATTACTAGTAGTAATCGATGGAAGTCACTCATCGCGGTGGCCTGTGACCAGTGGGGTCCCCCAAGGCTCTGTCCTTGGACCCATACTGTTCAACATCTTCATTAATGATGTGGACACTGGAGTCAGAAGCGGACTGGCCAAGTTCGCCGATGGCACCAAACTTTGGGGCAAAGCATCCACACCAGAAGACAGGCGGGTGATCCAGGCTGACCTGGACAGGCTCAGCAAGTGGGCGGGCGAGAATCTGATGGTGTTCAACGCCGATAAATGCAAGGTTCTCCACCTTGGGGAAAAAAACCCGCAGCATCCTTATAGGCTCGGCAGTGCTATGTTGGCTAGCACTATGGAAGAAAGAGACTTGGGGGTCATCGTTGACCACAAGATGAACATGAGCCTGCAATGCGATGCTGTGGCTAGTAAAGCGACCAAAACGCTGGCTTGCATCCATAGATGCTTCTCAAGCAAATCCCGGGACGTCATTCTCCCCTTGTACTCGGCCTTAGTGAGGCCGCAGCTGGAGTACTGTGTCCAGTTTTGGGCTCCACAATTCAAAAAGGATGTGGAGAAGCTTGAGAGAGTGCAGAGAAGAGCCACGCGCATGATCAGAGGTCAGGGAAGCAGACCCTACGATGACAGGCTGAGAGCCCTGGGGCTCTCTAGCCTGGAAAAGCGCAGGCTCAGGGGTGATCTGATGGCCACCTACAAGTTATCAGGGGTGACCACCAGCATCTGGGGGAACATTTGCTCACCAGAGCGCCCCAAGGGATGACGAGGTCGAATGGTCACAAACTACTTCAAGATCGTTTCAGGCTGGACATAAGGAAGAACTTCTTTACTGTCCGAGCCCCCAAGGTCTGGAACAGCCTGCCACCGGAGGTGGTTCAAGCGCCTTCATTGAACACCTTCAAGATGAAACTGGATGCTTATCTTGCTGGGATCCTATGACCCCAGCTGACTTCCTGCCCTTTGGGCAGGGGGCTGGACTCGATGATCTTCTGAGGTCCCTTCCAGCCCTGATGTCTATGAAATCTATGTCTATGAAATCTATTTACACCATCTGACAAATCAGGAACTGCATTTCAGAACAAAGTGAATGTTGAAGGATCCTACAAGACTATAGATATCTATTGCTGTCCATGTCACAGATGTTTCAAAAATTCAAATTCTCTCACTGCGGATGTCTATGGTACCCTTCTGCCTCTATTTGCTGTAAGATTCTAGCAGTCCAAATAAAAGCATGATTATTCATTTCAATAGGTCGAGAAAAGTAAGTAATCTGCTCACACAGTTTGAATACAAATCAAATCATCAATGTTGCCAGAAGAAAGCTACCCAAGCAATGCCTACCTTGCGTATTTGTGTATTCAAGAACCAGCTATTATTGTTGTATGGATTCTAAATACAATCTTTTGTAAACCACTGCCACAGTGGAGACAGCTGAACACAATGAATTCTTCAAATATACTGAAGACCCACTACCTTCCCATTCTTACTGGTTAGCTGTTTTCTCTAGATCAAAAACTTCAGATCTTCTACGCCTATGAACACATAAGAATGACTAATACCTAAAGTTGTATAACAACTTGCTACTCTTCCCGAGAAAAAAATCTGTTAAAGCTATTTGAAAAATACTTGGCAAGTAAAACAAAAATTGAGATATCAAAATGGTCACAGCAGTTAGCAAAAGCAGAAGGCTTCAATTCACTTGTTTCAGCAGCTCGGTTTTTTCCTGATTATGGAAGGTGGCAGAAGAGATTAAAAGGAACCTGAAGAGTTTCTACCATGCCTAGACGTCTCCTACGTTGTGTGTATTTCTATAAAATGTTAATTATTCACAAGTGTGTTCTCATCTCTTCCTTCACTCTACGTCTCCTATTAGCTGGGCTGATTAGCAGAAAGTCAAACTAGTTTCTGCAGTTTCATTTAGCAACCTTGGATAATAGCTCGTGGATGAAGTTGGCCCTTCTGTGCCAACAGTAGAGACCAGACTTGTTCCAGCAAATCAGACATACATACAGTTTTCAGATTGATCTATTGTGCATAAGAGGCCTCCACTAGTTCCAAGCAAGCCCCTTAACCATGCTAAGTGTCTATTGACAGGTTGCTCAAAGGGGAACACAGAAATCTGTACAAACTATAGTAAGAGTGTTTTTCCCTTTCAGTGACATGACTAACACCAACAGACCTCCGGTTTCCTCGATAGGAAACAAGGCAGGGCCTAAAGTGCAATGCACGAAAGCCTGAGCGAAAATCTAGAAAGCCACAGACCTATTAACTCTTGCCCCTGGAACCTCAAAGGCTCCCCTAGATCTCTCTTGTGAACTTTCCGTTAAAGGCTTCAGCAGTAGCTATCAGTACAACTAATGTTTCTGACCTTTAGAGCCTTGACAAATCTCTTCCAAAGAGCAGCTGTAATCACACATGTACAAAGCATTAAAAGAAACCAGCCTAAGCACAATATTATGTTCAAGCAGCAGTGAAATCTCCTGCTTTAGAAGAGCATTTTATGAGTAGGTATTAGTAGTTACCCAACAACAGGCGTGCAGCTAAAGCACCGAAAGAAGGGCTTCCGATACAGCGTACCACCACAGACAGCAACATCACCTCTGTCTGAGTTCGAATCTGCTGCCACCCCAGCTCTACACCTTAACATTAAAACTTCTGGAGCCCCCAAGCTTATTCTAGTGTGCAACACCTCCAGGCCATTTCTCTTTGAGATGAAGCAAATTGGCTCACGCCCCTTTGGTGCAAACAGGGAATCCTACAATGATACTTGGTATTATTCTGCAAAGTCAAACTGTTCAGTAAGGGAACTCTGGAGCCTGACACCGAGAGGGGAGTGAGAAGAGGAAGGGAGGTGGAAATTCTCCACTTCATACATCTGCCTGAGCCCCATCTCAATTGGCAGGCATCTCTCCCCACACCAGCATGCAGTGAACAGGGTAACAGTCTAGAGTAAGACAGCTAAATACAAGGAAATACATCTAGGAACAGAAAGCATAGGCCACACCAATAGGAGGGGACACTATACTGTAAAATAATTGCTCAGAATGGGACGGGGGGGTGTCAGCTGAACAGGACTGACAAGCACAATGTGGTGACAGAGGTGGCAAATGCAGAGAAATATCAAGTAGAAGTTGATGGGCCTTATAAAAAGCCCTACAGCAATTACTGAACCCATTACTGAAACACTGTGTCCAGTTCTGGTATCCTCTCTTTAAAATAAACCTTGACACATTGAAACGGTTTAGAGAAAGAGATAAAATCTCTGAGGTCTGGACAACCTAACCTCCAGTAAAAAGGCAAGAGAAACAACCTATTTCAGTTTAACAAAGAACAAATTTAATAGGTGGCTTGATCATGGGCTACAAGTATGCACTCTGAGGACAAGGCTTTTGAGAGAAGAGGACTCGAATATAGGCAGACAAAGGCCTAACAGGATCCGGCTGCAAGCTGACATCAAAGAAATGCCTTCTAGAAGCAAGGTACAGATCCTGGAGCGTGATCCAGGAACAAGAGGCAGTGCCCCCCCCTACCATTTGAAGCGTCTAAAGCAAGACCGAGCACCTTCCTGAGAAAACGATTTGGTGTACCTCAACTAGAAACCATGGGCACTGCAGGAAACACTAGGTGAAATTCTCTGCCCTGTGGGATGTAGCTGGTCAGATTAGTCCCTTCTGCCTTTAGTATGTCTGAACTTGCAAGAGTCAAGAGTCGTTAGCAGTTTTATCCACATGGCTGGCTACTTTGCAGATGTCCCCTGCTGATGCCCCAAACTAAAGTGACCATGCAATGCCCTCCTTAACTGAACCAAAGCATGGGCCGATCTCTTCTCCAAACAAAATGAAACAGCACAGACATGAAGTAGGAGAACAAGAAGTGAACAAGAATCCAGAACCGAGACACTGAACTGTCCTGGCCTAGGTCAACTCATTCGTGGCACTTGGGCAGCCTAGTAACAACACTGCAGATACCTCCTAGAAAGAGTGATCAGCATGGCTTTTAGGTTGTCAGTAATAATCCTGATGCAACTTGAAAGTGCATTCTCCCTGCTTTCCTCTCTAGCGAGACCTTCTAAAAATAAGCCTGAAACAGGTCAGGGGGCGTAAAGATCCCATCCAGTGATTGCAGCTAGCTTCCCGATACCTTTCGATTTTTGCCCAGCCACTCCAATCAAGTTCCCTTCTCCTGTAATCTCCTTCTAGAGGATGCGTGAGTGTTTTCTTCATTTAACCACCACTACAAGCTAAATGGCAAGAGCAGCAAAGTGACAAGAAACATGGAAGGTGGCTAGGGTAGGAATGGAAAGTGCAAATTCATGTCAAATTATGATGCTCACTTTTTTATATCAGCTCTCCTTTCACTCAGTGCGATGGTACAAAGGCCAGTGGAAAATACTGAACAACAGTTCTTCAAACAAGCAGCTTCCTGCCCATTTCAGGGATCTTAAATGTTTGTACCCATGTAATTGCATGGCAACTTATCCAGACTTCCTCCACATTGACAAAACATACCCCGTGATTTTCCTTTCTGGAAGTAGGTTTATGCTAAAGGACGCTGCACCTGCTTTGGAATACACAGCAGTGAACTAGGCAGCACGTGCTGCAGTGATCTCTGCAGCTGCACTTACTGGTCCAGGGCAGCCTCGGGAAACTTCACACTTCTGTGTTCCTTGAGTAGAAAGGCATAAACAATCCTCCCCAAAAAGAGAAGTGCGCCAATAACCTTATCTTCAAACTGGCATTCAAAATACCCAACCAAGTAACAAAAAATAAAATAAAATAAAATAAAAGGGTGTGTGTGTGTTGGTTGGGTAAGCACATGAATAGGATTCACAACACAAGGTACAGACTGAGGCTGGTCAAATGCAGGGTCTGAACTAGTTTATGAAGCTAAATACCCTAGTGATTTGAAGAATTTAGAATTAACCAAATGTATCATCATCTACTCATCAAGGATACTAATGCTGCCTCTCGTGGCAAATGGAAGCCCAGTAGCTGTAGGGTTTTGTGTTTGACCAGACAGATTTGACTCACAAAAGGGCCATTACACACTGGGTGGTTTATGAAAGATTATGTGACATGGTGGCTGCAATAGCAGAGAGCTGGGCTTCATGGCCCAGGGGATCCCTTCCCGTTCTCTGTTCCCAAAAGCTAAAGCAGGATTTTACAACAGCACCCCTAGTTTAAGTTTCTGCTTTTATAACAACTGCCATGCAATCACCTCCAACTACTGAGAGGAAGAGAGCTTCAATGAGGCACCTCAATAGACTTGTACACAGAATCTTTTTCCCCCACTGTCTAGACACAAGGTGGTAGAAGTCAAGATAAAAAGATATTGTTGAGAATGTCACAAATTAAAAGCCCCGACCGCTTACAAAGAAGTCATCCCTTCCTTCGCAAGCATCAGGCAGGTTTAAACAGCCACTGCAATTATTAGAGAAGCAGCTCCCCTCCGGTTTTCCATTCCTCCTCCTGAGCACTATAAAACAGCTTAATACTAGCAAGGACAAGGATCTCACAGCTGCAGAATCACACTAAAACAAGGAAACCTAGACAGACCAGAAAGAATCCCCTCCTAGTTTTACTGACAAAAACATTATTACAAAACCGACAGTGTTCTAGTCCCCCTGCTTTACCTGCAACAGGTTAGGGTGTTCTTGGTGTTTGGGGGCAATAGCCTTGTAGTTGTGCAACATGGTTGTTTGTCTAACCGATTCCTAAAACAACAAGACACCTGCATGGAGTGGTTTGGGTAAGGATAATCCTGTCTTTTTTTCTTTTTTTTTTTTTTAATCAGTTTTGTCCTGAAAAAGCAGAAGGAATCCAGATAGTTTATGCAGCTGGTTACAATGGGTACTCTTATGCACTTGCAAACTAAATACAAAACCTATTGGCCTGGAGTTCATGCAAGTTAAAACAGAACAGCTTCTAAAAAAATTCACAGCATTACTAACAGTCTTGAACTGACCTCCACACACAAGATGTTAGAATTTCCTTTCTGGCAAGAATGACAAGAACCACACTCCTCCCACCCTCCCATTTCCTTCTTCTGGGGAAGGAAGCAGGACAACTGCATAGAAAAAAATACATCAAGGTGATCTCTTCATCAAGTATCCTGCCTTACAGTATAATTCTCTCTTCTGGACAGAAAGGAAAGAAACAACTGATAAAGAGACTACTACGCCTAACATCAATGTGGACAATCTCTTAGCTCAAAAGAGAAGATAGTACACATTTTCTTCCTGACTCATGCCTCAGAACCATCCATATCAAAAGCAGTAATGTTTCTAAGATAGTTTAGAGTGGAAGGGTATAGTCTATATACTACAACACAGGGCTAAGCATCGTCTGCAAGTAAATGCTGAGACAAAGGATTTTTTTTCCCCTAGACTTGAGGAAGGGCCTTTTGTGCTTGAAAACTTGGCTATAATCTTTCCCAACCATCCCGTTGGTCCCATATATATACACTGGACCCTTAAATAAATAAATATCACTCTCTCACTCCCCTTAAATATCCTTGCCCCTCACACATTTCCTGGACCATCACAGCCACATCAGTGCAACACTGCCAGAAGGATTTAAAACCATTCCTCTCTTTTGGTAATGGTAGAGTTTTCAGTGATGTTCCAGACAAAACCGAACATGGACTTTGAGCCCTGACAAACCATTTCATTATTCCACCAGTTACTGAATAAATTCCTGCAAGATGCTCTGTTAAATGGACCTACTCGGAGAGGCTTGCAGAAATTAAGCTTGCTCATTGCATCACTGGGTTACATAAGCAACTGCAATTTCAGCATCATTCTGTGATGCCACCCTTCTCGGGGGTTGTTGGCTGTAGCTGTGTTGGTCTAAGGACATAGGCACCCTTCTCAAGTGCACGCACGAAAAAGAAAAAAGAAAAACTGGCTGAAGGACTGTCTAGTTAAGTTGCATTCATATGCCACTTTCCCAAATCTGAGTTACCTGCCTCCCCAAACCAACTGCCATTTGCAGTTATTCCTATCCAAGACATAGGGATGTCACTTAAACAGCTCAATTAAGTGGCACCTCTTAGCTTGGAACATCATCACCACTGAGCAATCACCATCATTTACATCTGCACAGAGCGGAATACAACCTTCACGTTCTTTACCTGTACTGTGCTGGAGCTTGTGAAAGCCTTCATCCTCCTAGCAGGCTGTTATTAATACCAGGAAGAGACAGCTCATCTCATTCCCAAGTGAAAAATAAGACCTTAATATTTTCTTGTCTAGAAGTTGCTACACACTTTAAAAAGAAAATGTTGTATACAATCACTTCTCTATACAGGAGGCCTCAAAAATCGCATAGCTTCCTATTTAGAACATGTCACATTTCTCCCAGCTCCGATTAATATACAGTGCACCAAACCTGGATAAACGTGGCACATTATAGGCCAGTAGAAATGACCCCTGATTTTGGGTAGTCCACCTCATGGGCCTTAAGGAAGCATGATTTTCAGAAAGCATTAAGGACCCAACCTGCCCTTTAAAAATTAAAAAGGCGCCTTTAAAGTGTCTAAAACGTGACACTCAAAACAGTGAGGCACCCAAACTTGCAGTGACTTTTGGAAATGTAGGCCACCACAGGTGAGAAAGGAACGTGCATGGAAGATCTACCACAAGAACCATTAATAACACTGGCAATAGCACGGGCTTATGTTTAAACATTTAACAGAGTCAGAGGCTCCAGGTCTGGGTCAGAGATTGTAAAAGTCCCATTTTGTCTTGTGCACTACTCAAAAAGTCACATCAATATCATGCATCAAAACGGACGTAAGTAAGCAATGGTGCACCGAGGTGGATCGCATCTATTAAAACAGCACAGAGTTCAAGTAGGTTAGAGCGTCTAATCTAGCCAGTCTGTCTCCAACTGTCAGCAACTCCCCCTTCCATTATCTGCAAGTACAGCAGGGAATTTCCATGTCTCAACTGTGCTGCTGCCATTTGGTCCAAAGAGGCGCAAGGGGTAGATCTAGTCTATGCAGACAGATTATCTATAAGTGCAATGCACTGTGTATTGCAAGCAGCCCATCAAACCATCTTCCCCATTATAAACACAACTTCAGCTACTGAAACAAGATGCTAAGGAAATAACGACAGAGCCATAAGTATAAAACAAGCAGCAACCCCACTCCCAAAGCTCCTTACAGATCATATGTTTGCACTTGGCTTCTATGCTATAAACAAGTGACAGAAAGTGGTTTTAATCTCTCCAAACTTCAGAGCAGAAACCAATCTTACCCAACTAAGTTTCATAAACTACTCTGGAACAATTGTGAAACATTTTGAATTAAGGTTATAATCAAGATCTACTTTTTCTGCCAATGCTCTGATATCCAATTGGCCCCCCCGCCCCCCACAAAAAAAAAAAAAATCATGGAAGGAGATTCAATCCTTTTAGTTTCGTCTACAACTTTTTTTTTTAAGGTTTCAGCACAGATACAAAATTGGCCTACAGAGTACGTGACTTTAGAGGATAAGAAATTCATGCTAGGAATAAAGGTTTAAAGGGCCTTGTAAAAGGGAATGCAGGTTAAGTCAGACACAGGGTCCAAATTCACTAATGCTGTTCGTTCAGCTCAGCCTGCTGAGAACACCGACTTCTAGGAGGCAAGAGGAAGTCTCCACTTGGACTGACGGCATGGCATACATCTGTTTCAATACAGCATGCATAGGTATCTTCCACGCTCATGGACAATTTACAAAAGCATACAACGGCAATCCTGAACTGCTATCTGAATCACATTAAAGGAGAAACTACCCACTTCTGCAAACTCCAAAGATTAAGCGTTCCCCACGCTACCAGCCCTCCCCAGGAGAGGCTCCAAGAAACCCCCTCGTGCAATTCACTGGGATGGACACACTCCTCACCTGCCTCACCAGCTCCAGTTTGCACGAGTGAAGGCAACACCTATAAGAGACCCCAGCCTGTTTTTTGCCTCTGGGTTGGCCCCCTCTCCTGAGAAGACAAGCTGTAAAAATCAACTGGCCACTGTGGACATGCATAATCCCCACATTTGCACTGTCTATGCCAGCAGCTTCATCTCTGGAAGTAAATCAGGTGGAGAGAGAAGATCTCAGGACAATTTAGGCAGCTGTGGCAAAATAAGGACCAGGGCAGGAGTGTCAGCAACATAAAAAGTAAAACCACCACCCAAATCCTGCTAAGAAAGCTAGAAAGCATAACTAAAACTGGCCCTCCAGCCCACTGTATTAGAGGAAGCAAGGTTTTATTTCAACTAACACAGGCACGACTTTCTTCAGCATCATTTCATTAGACGTTTCAAAATGCACTAGGCTTGGGTGCAAGGGCTAGTGAGGCAAGGAAGTTTGGGGTTTCTTAACCCAATAGCAGCAACAGCCAAGCAAAAACAAATGAACGCTGATTATGAAAAACAAGTTACAGCTTTTAAGCTCTTGGCCAATGGACTGTAAATATTTTGTCTTGCTGAACTGCAAAAGTTGAAAATCCTAAAGTGTGACCCTGTCGTAGAAAAGAACATGACTACTGCATCAAATACAAGTAGCCTACGATGCTTCAAATCCTCAAGTAAAAGTAATGGCTCTGAAACCAAGCATTTGATGATAACCAGCCAATTCCTGTGACCTAGCTATAGCTAAACAGAACGGATTAATATTTAGTTTTCTCAAAGGTGCTTAAGTGCGACAGGCATCTTCCAGTTTTATAAATGAAATACCTCCTGCAAATAATCATGGTTCCCTCACTGAAAACTGCAGCATGATTAACAGAGGTCCATTATAAAGGCAATGCATAACCTAGCTCTTGTTAGCAGTCAGTCCCACATTGGAGTGTTTCTATAGCAACCAGGGAGAAAATATAAAGCAAACTACGGTTAAATGAAAATTATCCTCCATGACAGTACATGTAAATGCAGCAACATTTTCAAGGCGCTTCTGGATAAAATGCTTAAAGTCATGCCTACATGTTGACAAAAATGTGAAGGGCTACATACAACAATTTATGCACCACACAGCGACCAAGGACCACGTCTCAGCTAGTTAAAAAAAAAATTCCTAACCACTTGAGAGAAACAACACTATTCAAGATAGAGTCTTAGACAATGCACACACCCTTTAAAAACGAGTTTTTCAGAAATTATCAAGATGTACTAATTGAGTGTTCAGTTCTTATCGTTTTCATGACTGCAGTCGGGAGCACACACCTGCATTTTCCATCCCAGAAGAAAACATTTTGATTTGAGAGGTTGAGACACTGAGAATATTTATAGAGATTCGGCTGGAGCTGGAATGACGACTTGTTTTAACTAGTTACAGCTCCTTCACGTTCCAGGTTACATTGGACATTTTGCATCGGGGCTCCATTCCTCCTGCGTTCGTTGGTGTCTCGGTTTAGACAGCTGGAAAACAGCAAGCCACCGGTGCCAAATACCCTGCCAGAGCCACCGCATACTTAAGGGAAAATTCTCCCACTCTTTGCTTTGGCAATACCACGAGCCGTCAGCAAGGAATGGATTTTCTGAGCTATGAATAAACCAAGCCGTATTATGTAAAAAGTTTAATTAGTTGGGATTTGAGTCTTATGAGAGACTCAAGTCATCTTCTTGAAGTAATTAACTGGGTGTGCACCCTGCACAGGGCAGGCCAAAATAAGAGATGATAAAAATCAGTTTACAACCTATTTTATGGTTTCTCTTCCACACTAAAGTACCACATTTTAGGCAGTCTCAAATGCCAGTTGTAATTAAGTAGTTCTTGCAAACACATTTCACAATTCACCCTGCCAAGTGCTTCTTCCCATGTAAAAACTGGCAGACTGCTAAGCAACATGGGTGCAGGTTTTCTTGGGGAGGAAGTGTAGGAGGAACGCATGAGGCATTTCTTTCAATTGTCTCCAGCTCCCAGGGCGCGCGGAGGAAACGAGTACACACTCCATTGGCCCCTTTGAACCCACACTATGCATGCTCCCAGTAACCTCTGCATTTGAATAGCTCCTGCCCTCCCCACCCACCACACAAACCCCGATCAGAACCAGCAGATAAAACTTTTGACTATAGTGGGAAAGCTGCACTGTTCTTCATTAAGCCACTCCACCCTGTGCATAAAAAAACTGCTTACAGGCCGGCACTAAAGTAAGCTTCCTTCCTTGAGGTTTGACTGCTGAAGCAGAGGATGTGTTGACACACAGTCATGACATGTGTCTGCATTAGAGTTTTGCAAATATGCAGCTATGCAAAACGCACGTCATTCACATTCTGCATGATAAAATGCAAGCTGCATTAAAGGCTCCACGGGAATGCAGAAGCGACGCAGAAGAGCCCGTTACCTACAAAACACCAAGTTTGCCTCTGACAGCATATATTCCAGTCATGTTCCATTCACCTCCCCTAGGATCGCTTGCTGCAGAACCCACAGCAGCACTGCAGATACCATTTCAGTGAATTTAGTCACTAATATCAATACAACCCAAGATCCCTGGCTGCTGAAAGAGCTCCCTCCACATTTTACAGGGCAATGAAATGTGGAGCCCTCTCATGCAGTGAAAACAGCTCCTTGAGATTAGACGTAAGACTGGAGGAGCGGGTAAGGGGAGGGTGACAAAAAAAATTGCAAACCCCCCACGTAGCAGTTGCTAGGGCTATTTAAAGCCCTCCAATAGGTGCCATGCTAAAGGAGACACTTTTCTGCAATCCCGAAGAGGAAAAAGTTCTCTCTACACAAACAAGAACTCTTTTTGAGCGTGTAAAAGAAATGTGTATTTTCTAGTGACAAATGTTTGAAGAGGTATAATCTGTGATCATGTAAAGGCACCACCTACAATCTGCTTCCCCAAACAGGAGGATCCCAGAGGGGCACACAGTCCCTTCCATTTAGTAGTGCTTTTTCTTTCAGGAAATCTGAGCCAAGTAGGGAATAGGCCTGGTTCCTGCTGGTCACAAGGAAGGAAACATGTGCTCTCCAGGGTGCATCCATACCAGAGAAGAGGTTTTCTTACCACAGAATAACTAACACTCGGTAATTACCATCACACAAAATCTTTGTGAAGACAAGACAGCCTGCAGCTTTCACATCCATCAGCAGATGGATGTAAACACTAGCAGGGAAGATTTTTTTTAAAAAAAACCTGTACCATCCAGAAAAGAGGACCCCAGGAATAGTAACATCCAGATGCAGCACAGGGCAAAACAAGTAAAATCATCCAGAACCGCACAGCATCCTTGGACAGTTCGTCCCGAGGATTTAGCAGGAGATGGACAAGATTCCAGCTCTCTCAGAGATTGGAAAGCAGGGTCCGTATTTTCAACCATGCTACTTCCGGAGAACAAAGCCAAAGGAGGAACAAGTCTATTTATGTTTGCACTAGCCTTTTTCTGAACGATTCCTGCCAGCTGTGGCTGTGCTAATGCAGACCAGCTTCAGGCGCTGCCTGGTCCATGTTTAACTGTCTCACTGTAGGGTCCAGAAGCCTCACTCACAGCTCAAGACCACCTGCTGCTCAGGTCAGGACAAAGGCATAGGACCATTCCAGACTCAAAGAACTGAGCATCCAAGACAAGACACAATAGATGGAGACAGGCAGGTGGGAAGTAGACACTGGGTCGATCAACGCAGAAGGCTCGCTCCAGCACTCTCCATGCTGGTGCCACTGATGGGGTTTTTCAGGAAAGGGAGCCGGGTGTGGGCAAACCTAGAACAAAGGGGGGCAGGAAATGCATACAACCACAAACAGGTTTGCAATTCAATTGATTAGATTTTTACCATTTAGGCAGCCTTCACTTTGAAGGACTGATTGCATTTCTCCCCATCAAGAAACCTTAGAAAGCATTTATTTCTGGGGACAAGTCCAATTCGGGACCATTCAACTGATGGCATGGACACCTCTATTCTTTATTCATGGATACCTGTTCCATTTCAAACTGAAACTAATGTCTTGACAGGAGCACTCTGTGTCAAAGTCTTGATCTGAACTTCATTCTCAATCCACAATAGACTAGCGCACTGTACCAGTCCCAATCTCAGACTTGTTTAATCCAAGAATTTACCTGGAGGCATTGATTGCTCTTAGGAACTTAAAGCATGACAGAGCTCTCACTGCAGGAGCTTCAAATCACATGCACACACACACACACACACACACACACACACACACACACACACACTCTCTCTCTTCAGCAGCTTCAAACCTGTCTGCATCACACACACAATTCACGTGCAGATTCCATTAACAGCACATCTGACAAAAACATGCAAACCAAAAATTAGAAATGCATGCATCGTTCCACACATTTCCTAAGAATGGAAAGCTAGTAAGTTTGCATACTGAAAACATTAAAAGCTCAAACCGCAAGGACTACTGACAAAGCAAGTTTTAACGCTTGCATGACAGAGTAGATTTGGTCTAAGAACCTACCTTCAAAGAGTCAGGTCTATTGTCAAAGCTAAAATAATCGGTGCACTGGAACATTTGCTGCATTACCCGTAAAACACTTGAATTCTGGCATGAAAACAGAAACTACTGGTGATCGGGGTACAAAGAAGCTACACTCTTTACTGGCCGGAAACGGACAAACTTCAGGAATCGACATACCCGACTTTGGCGATTTTAATGGTTTCATCAGGTTGCAAAAAGTAGCCACGGTGGCCTCCTGCCTCCCTTGCAGCTCGCGCCAGTCCGTTTCTCAGCTGCTAGCTCTCAGCTCCAATAGCCCCTGGAAACAAGGGGCATTTTTCACAATATTCTGCTGCTGGCTTAGAAAATGGGGAAGGCACTAAGGCAGCAGCATGAACCTTGGGGCCTGCAGGGCAGCTACCTCTGCATACTTCAAAGAAACCTGGCCCCACAGCTGCTCTTAGGCAGCTTGTCTAAAGAGCCATGAGGGAGCAGAGCTGAAGGGGGTGGCGCTGAAGAGGAGTTCAAGCATAAGCCCATCCAAGCACCTCAGCCCTCCCTCCCTCCCTGCTGTTATGCAGCCCCTGGGCCCCTCAGAGGACGCCTACTTGAATTCACTTTAAAAAAAAAAAAAAAAAAAATATGCAGCGCTCAACTAACATGGCATCCGGCACACTACAAAAAACACCCATAAAAATATATCGCAGAACAAGCTCGGCACCTCTGCATTTGAGCTCCTCCAAAGGGAAGATGGCTCAAAAAGATGCTGGAGTTATAACAGAGGGCCTCCAGTTAACCATGCCAAAGTCAGAGGGGCTCAGGATGCAGGGGATGAGAGGAAACTCCTGCTCCCACCCCCAGGAAGTGGAGGAGTTTCAGATTTATTACAGACCTACTAGGAAGAATGTCTTAAAAGCCCTTTACAGAGCCCAGAGGCAGCAAGAGATTCTCCCTACAGCACCAACCACATCTGCATCTCACTGAATACCCCATTCCCAGCAGGGACCTACCAAATTCATTCGGAAGCCATGCTGAAGGCAAATAATCATTCAGATTCAGAGCAAGCCATCTGCATGTGTGATATTCAGAGCAATATTCAGTAGGGGAAGATAAGTGCAGACATCAAGCCTTAGTTTTTGCCACTGTTAACTTACTAAGCTAGGAAAAATTTTAAGAAGCTGAACTTTGGCACCAAAGACCTTTATAGGGTGAAGGTAAGTACCAGATGCATTAGTGAATATTTTAAGCCTTCTTCAGAGAGGATTGGTATAGTTTTTGCTAAAAAAACAAAACCACAACAGCTATGCCAAGGATCTGGCCAATTATTGCCCATTTTTGAGGAAGCAAGAAGAGCTCAGAAAAGAACTAAAGCAGTGGTTTTCAAATTTTTCACATTTGTGGATCCCTAAAAAAAGTCTCCAATTGATGTGTGGACTCCTTTGGATTGTAAGTGTAGCTATTCACATACTTCTGATCGATCACAGTCATTTTTATCAGACCTCTTTGACACAGTCTGTGGACCTGCGGGGGTCCATGGACCACAGGTTGAAAGCCACTGAGCTGCAAGAATGATTTTTGGTGCTGAAAATGCACCAGAGCAAGGCTGCCACTGCTCAATCCATTCAGTTTATCCAAGAGGTGACTTGATCCACATATAAAGGGCTGTGGCAAGATTTTCAAGATGAGGTTCTTAAATCTAACTGAAGGAGGCCTAACAAGATCCAATGGCTGGCCGCTGAAGTTAGACAAACTCAGGCTAGGAATAAGATGCACATTTAACTGTGGCAGTAATCTGGATCCCCAAGTAGGGCTGCAAAAGTGGTGACCACAGGACTCTCAGCACATCTGTGCCTACAACCTCCTCAATCCTCAGCATCCTGAATGGGAAGCCACTCTGCCATTGAACCTGCATTGGCTGCAGAGGTCAGAGGCCACCTGATCTTTTCAAAGCTGGACAGTGGATTTGGGAATCTCAACCTCAGTATCCAGGCCATCAGATCCATCTTTGGAGCCAAAGGAAAGAGAGGTGTTATTCGCTAGGCCAGGGACCTTAGCCGGAATACATGGAGCTGTTCTTAGGACTTTATTCTTTTCCAAGATGCAAATAATCAATACTCCCCCGCCCAGGGACTCCCACCCAAGACGTATACAGAGCTATTACAAGGACCAGTTTGAGGGTCTAAGTTAAAGCCTATGTCAAGAGGTGGAGACCCATAAATTCTACCCAAGAGGTCACTTCCTTCTGCATGATTTGCAATCTCCTTGGCATAAAAAGGCACCAGTCAACAGGGCATTCTTCATACAGGCCTCTCGGATCTTTTCACTTGCTTCCACCTAGTCTAATAAATTCAGTCAGTATATCTTAAGGGCCATATGCAAAACCCATCTTTTTGCTAGTACTTTTCTGCCAGCATACACACAAAAGGAGGCAGCTTGCATGCAGAGACCAGGCCTTAGGGTAGACGTGATGGTGTAAGCACGGTACAGCATTTGCAGCTTTGAATTACTGACTGGTTAAGTTACTCTCACATTACTGGGGGGTGGGAGGGCTCATTTTGCTACTGGAAAGTCATTGCAGTGTGATGTTATTTTTAACAACAGTGTTGGCATCCAGAGCTGGGAATGAAGGATCTTAAACCTCAATAAACTGAGGTCTCACAGACTATTTCATAATTCCTTCAATAAAGAATCCTTTCAAGCATACTGTGAAGAATCTGTTGGGTTTTTTTTAAATCTGCACATCCTTTCATCACTAATTTTAGTGAGACATAGTCAAGCAATGCAAAATGTTTGCAAAACAATGAGCTTTTTCATCTCTTGCTGCACAGGATGTCAAACCCTAACTGAAGGGACAATGGGCTACCTAGGGAGGGTGGTTCATTTCTCAAAAGAAGAGTCTCTTCCTCCCTCTGCCCCACCCTCACTGAATAACTTCATACAAGGTGCTCTAAATACAAGCCTATTTTAGAATTTTTCTATAGAAGATAACAAGGGGGGGGAGGGGGAGAAAAAAACATCAGTCGATACCATTAAAAATGTGAACAACGCCTTCAAAGCATCATTAACCACACTCGTTTAAATGCCCCATGGCAGTTCTGTACAAAAGCTAACACTTAGGGTCCAGAATCTGATGTAAAACAAGAATCACCTCAACACTTTCTATCCATGGGGCAAGCGAAAGGCGAAGTAAAAGACAGGAGAGGCTCACTCCTGCTCTGGTAGGGAGAAACGGTCAAATTTCCTTCACCACATATTAGGACTACACACCCTCTGTAATAGTAACTTCATGTCCCTCCCCTTCATTTCCAAGGTCACAGTTCCTCCAAACATTTTTCTAATCGCTATTAAAAAACAGAAGTTCAAACAAAAAAAATAACCGGGGGGGGGGGAATAAACAGGCCTGATCTCAATACAACTACCAGGAAAGTTCATTTAGTGTTTCAATGTTTTCACAAAACATTGAATTATTAGAAAACCGTGACTCCATCTAAAAATAGGCAAACTATGCATTATATATGATGAGATTTTATTTTAAAATACTGATCGGATAGATTTTGATTTTGTTAAAAGAGAAAAGGCTGCCTGCAGATTTTTGAGGGATAAATAATTCAGTGTATGAATGCCAAGGGCAGAACTGCAAATTAAGTCTTGCATATATCCAAATGGCAGGGACAATGCAGACAGTAATATGCAATTCACATCCTCACCCTGGCAGTGACTTCAACTCTGACCTAAAAAAAATACAACACTTTCTTCTGGCTTTGAGACCCAATTCACACACAGTCCTTTCTCTGTAGTACTGAAAGCTAACGTGCTCTCTTCATTTGAGGGGTATGGTCTGCTAACTCCTAAGCTTGTACTCACTGCATATTTGGCTTCTGTTCACACTCATTACTGCACTGAGCAGAACAATTAAAAGACTTATTCACATGACGAGGCTGGCTAGAAAAAAGGGGGGAAAGGAAAACAAAACCAAGGCTGGCTAGAAAATGGATGTATTGGATTTTGTGCCTGTAAAGATCAAGAAAACCCAGGCCAGTTTTTCACATGTGAGAGTTTGCACAACAACGGCAGTGCCAAGGTTTCAGTGAGGACAGCGACAAAATGAGAGCAGAGGCCTCTCAACTGACAGCACATACTGCTTGGTCATTCCCAACCTGCTTCAGCAGATGGGCCCAGACAACAGAGCTTCTTAAAGGAGCTCAAGGCATCCTTCCATCTTAAAACAGGTAACATCAGCTTGCTAGCCTCATGGGACAGGAGCGGGGAAAAGGGCAAAAGGAATGATGAAAATGCCGAAGGGGACATGACAAAGTACTGCGGTGTCAAACGTAGAAATTCCAGCACAGCAGAGTCAAGAGAAGCGTCTTATTGAGCTATGTGGGTAGTTTAATGTTTCTCCTGAAAGTTGGCACGCCCCACAGCAAATTTATAACCCTCCCCAAAATTATCTGAGTTCCACATAATAATCTTTCCTCGCTTTTGTAACTATTCAATAGCTTCCCCATAACTTCTCCTAAAACCTTTGGGAAACCTTCAGGGAAATGGAAAGGTGGAGGAAAAAAAAAAAAAAAAAAGAGAGACAGAACTGTAAGATTTGGACTACTGGTAGAAGATCCTGACATCACTGAGAAAATTTCCCTTTTCCTTCCCAATGTACTCATCTTGGTTATTAAAGTGAACTCTAATACACAGAAATGTTAGCATCCCAAGGAGGAGTCATGCAAAGGGAAAATGTCTGAGGGCACGAGTGTAGCAGTCTTAATGGAGCTCAATGAGTGGAAATGAATCTTGAAAGCTGTCAGATCAAAGCAAAATCTTCTTTGAGTAAAGACCGTGTTACCCTTGGAGCCACAGAACTAAATACCATCTATAAAAATATTTTGCTCAAATAAATTAAGAAACAGCAGTGTTTCATCTGTCAAAAGGTGTGGGTCTTTTATGGGATTAGCATCCTACGTGCAGGATAAAAATTAAAGCAGATTTGGAGACAGCTCACTCAGCTGGTAGAAGCTGGCTGCACAGATTGAAGTGGCCTGAAAAAGGCAAGCACAGACACTATGTTGTGGACAGGTTTTCGTCTTCTGTTGCCATGCAAGGGATTGAACGGCTTTGTAGGTTTGTAAAGACTTGCTGCGTGGATCACATGTTGGCACCACCTGGGTCAAAACAGAAATGGAAGGGTGCCCCGAGACAATACCCAGCAACAGGCTTTGACACGCCAGAGCAAATATTACACACATCTGAAAACCTGCATGCAAGAAGATGTACAAAAATACTGTCAGCTTCTCAAATCAGTCTGAGAAAACAAGGAAGTACTGGAATCTCTCAGGCAGCCTTAACTCTAACCCTAGGCACTGACAACTTTCCAGCCTCATCACCCCCTTGAATACAATTTATGCAAGAAACAAGACATTTTGATTAAGGAGGCTGCAATAAAAGCCTACAGCTGCATAAATCCATTTTGTGCCGAGCGCCTATACAGCGCTGGTTGAGCACATTGAAGGGTAATGAGAAGTCATACTTCCACATGATGACATGCAAACCTGGAGAGGTTTAAAAGCCCTAGGAAAAAAAATACACACTGCAAGAGAGAATATAGGCCTTTATAAGGACATGTTTAAAAGCTGCATACAAAACTTGTTCCCATAACGTGTCAGGCAGGCTGGTTCAAGGTTTCTGAAATTAGACAGGGAAAAAACATATCTGTAATGGAACATCAGCCACAATCTCAGCTGGAGAGCAGCCTCTCTCTGCCCATAACCCCTTCCTAGAGGTGGAAGACCCCTAATTCTCATACAGGGTACAAGGGCAGTGGACAAGCAGTCTACACTGCACTCTCACCAGTACAATGGAGAAAGAAACACGGCAGCCAACAAGACTGCCATTAGAAGAATAGCTACCATGTCCGTATTTTCCAAATGGCCTGGATTTGTCTCTCCACTGGTGCTGTCGAACACTGGAGCATCACTATACTCCATCAGTGCTAAGGGATAGTTTTATACCTACTGCAGCCCGACAGCAGATCCCAACCCCTGAAACTCAGCTAGTCCACAGACAGGGAAATAGGCTTAACCATTAGAAAATTCTCATCCATTTATAAACATGCTCCTAAGATCAGAACCCCTCAACTTTCACTTCCTCTGAGAAGCTAGTTTTTCACAGAGTAATTTGAACTTCCTACTTTTTATTGAACTGTCGGGCTAGGAAGGCCACATCTTGAAAACAGCTCCATGAAGATATGTCTATATAAAGGCATAAGAGCAGCTTAAGCCTTGCAAATTCTTCACAATGTGAGAATATTGAAAACATGGCTTTTCCTAATTTCCTGTTTCATGAATCTAGAACATTTGTGTACCTTGTGGCAGGAACTGCAACTAAAACTTTGTGGTCAGACCTAGCCATTTCCAAATGTCCTGCCTTATTCCTATATGAGATGTTAGAAAATACTAGCAAAGAAGTCTTAATATTCCAATCTTATGCCTGACAACACACAAAACAGCCAAGTTTAAAAGAAACACAGACTAAACACTGAAAAAGTATCTATCTTAGTGCCTACTTAAGTCAATATATTTGCAGGAAAACCTTGTCATTGTGCATCCATGCTATAATTAGAGTTAAAACAATCACCACCAGTTGCAAGCAGTCCATTTGGTTGACTAAGACAGGGAGAGTATCCTGCCAGTGCAGTGCAATTAAAGTGACTAGTCTTCACTGACACTAAAGAAACATGTTTGCCTACTCCACCGAACAGCAAAAAAAAAAGAGTGCTACACAAGGCTCTAGTGCACTTTATTATATAGCCTATGTCATCCTCTTCCCCAAATGTATTAAGCTGTTTCTGAACAATAAAGTAATCTGAATAGGTCTCTACCACCTACAAGAACCAACCTGAAGCTTCACTGGGAAAGTTCTACTCGTTTTTCACACCCCCAAAAGCAATATTCCTGTTGGACAACTTGGCAGAGTAAAGCTACAAGAACCTGCTTATTAAATTACCAAAAAAACAAAAAACAGAAAAAAAAAGAAAGAAAGAAAAAGGCAGCAGACAAATGCAAAATAGAAGTATGTGATTTTCAAGTGTGAGGTTCACAGCTAAACACTACTAAGATCAACACACAACTCAATGCTTTGATAATATCACCACTGACACAAAGCCAAGTCACCACAGCAAGGCGAAAACACTTCAATGAATCCCTTGGATCACAATACTGTGAAACAGAAACAGCCAAAGATTTAGATTTTTAAATATAGATACGGAACAGAAGAACAAAACTTGGGCAGTGCTTTACACAAAACACCTACCACATTTCCAAAAGAGCTAAGATTTAAGTTACTAGACCTCCTCAGACATTCACTATCAAGAATATCTCTGCACTGCATAGTTAACCTGGGACTCATCTAGCCCAAGCCTAGCCACATCCACTCAGAAAAAGAAACCGACATTTCACTGGGGTTTGAAGGGCACCGAGTCTCAGCTCACTTAGCCAGCAAAGGATAGGTTAGAGCCCACGCGGTCCTGAAAGTTAGGCCGGATCCCACTCCCTTTCCAGTGGAGGACCACTGTCACTCATTGGACCTACCTCCTCAATGCTACATTTCCCAGTGAGAGAAATTCTGTTATTGACAAGGAAAGTATTGCAGAGCCCCTCAGCGCAACAGCAGAAACACAGCAAAAAATCCCCTTGCACAGGCCAGTGAGTGCCGAAGCAGCAGGGACACAGCAAGATGCACAGAGCTTGGCTCTGGGGAGGTGTGCGCCCAAACTAAGCTAAGAGAGATGCCAATCACCAAGGTTCATTATGCAGGAGACGCACTAAAAGTAACCAGCATCTGCATGGCTCCAAACCAGTCAAGCTGCACGCACAAATACAGATTGCCCAACAGGAGACGAATCATCGACCCATCTCTTCCCACAGAATGAGAAAACAGGTCACACCGCGTCAACAAGAATGCTTCATAGGCAAATCAGGCGAGGTGAGGCACTTAAGAATTTCCCTAACGAGACAGAAAGGAAGTCAACCATGGGTCTCGTTTCACTTTCTGTGCAGGAATTACACATTTCTACCACCATCACCATGACCACTTAAAGGGTCCAATGATGCCTCTAGTTTTGGGATGCCCCTGTCCCTGGGGACAATGACAACTTCTTATTTTTAAAACCAAGAGATAAAGATCTAGGGTTTGATGATACTGGTGTTTTAAGTGTATAAAGACTATCGCGCTCCCCTGTTGGTAATTCAAAGGCCTTTGACACTCCAGAAAAGGGAGAGCAAGAGACAACAAAAGTGACTTTATACAAACATGCTATAAAATGGGCAAATTAGAAGAACAGAGAAAAATATTTAAAATGACCAGAGATAGTATCTAGGTTAATCTTAGATGCAACCAATAACTCTACAGCCATCACAACATATTCAGACAGATGTGTCATTTTTAGGTTCGTGGTGTCCCTTTCACAGCTCAATCCAACAGCCAAAGGTATCCCATCTACATCCAGCTTCTGGACTAATCCGAGAGGACGAATTTAGTTTTAAGGACACTGGCTGGCTATAGGGCCATGTCCTTGGTAAGTGAGCATGGCATGTACAAAGCCATACAGAAAGCAAGGGGAGGGGAGAGGAGCCTTTCCTGCAACTGGATATCAAAACAGACCTACAAGCTCAGAGCAGAAGCCAGTCTGTAAACACACCAGCCCTTGTGTCTCAATGAACAGACTGGTTTTCAATCCCTCTCCCCCCCCACAAGACAGCTGTTCTCTCTGGGAAAGGGCAGAGGGCGTTGAAGGGCTCAGCTCCTCCAGGCTTCTTGGAGGGGGAAGACACGATTTGCCTTTCTAAACATGCAATCAATCTAGCAGGCTGGGGGTGGGTGGTAAATTCTGGACTGCAGAAGTGCAGCTGTTTTTCACAAAGGTGCCAGGGTGCAGAGCAGCCCTCTCCCCCGGCGCACAAAGGGTTCTCCGAGGGGGAAAAACACCGAGCAATCTAGAGATTAAACCGGGAAATACAAAATAAATAAATAAATGCAGCTCAGCCAGGCTTGCAGGCGGATCAGCTCGATCCCCCGTGTGCACACGCGCGCACATGCATACACACACGCGCACACGCACACACACACAGAGAGCTAACGCCTACCCAGGGATGATGAAATGAGAAACGGAAATTACCATTTCAGACAACTTTTCGTATTGTTCCTTCCAGCAGGCGCTGAATAAATAAATAAATGCAGCTCAGCCAGGCTTGCAGGCGGATCAGCTCGATCCCCCGTGTGCACACGCGCGCACATGCATACACACACGCGCACACGCACACACACACAGAGAGCTAACGCCTACCCAGGGATGATGAAATGAGAAACGGAAATTACCATTTCAGACAACTTTTCGTATTGTTCCTTCCAGCAGGCGCTGCTACCCCCTCTCCTCCAGCACAAGCAACCCCTGTGAACTGCTGCGACCTCCCCGCT
>NW_005842270.1:652014-673620 GCF_000455745.1 Alligator sinensis | reverse complement strand
CGGGAGGCCCCCTCCGATGGGTGGCGAGGAAGCCCGCCCGCTATTGGCCGCTTTGGGAAGGGGGGAGTCACGTGAGGGAAGATGGCGGCTTCTGCTCGTGAGAGAGGGCGCGCGAAGGATTCTGGGGTGGCGCAGAGGATGCTGGGATTGCTTGTCTGAAGGAGGGGCTTGGCCTGCAGCAGGGCCTTGCTGTGTGCAGCGCCGAGCACCTGCGGGGCCAGCGAGCCTGGGGCTGGGGCCACCGTCCACACTCTCTCCATTGCAAAGAGCAATTCTTCCAACTCTCATATATTGGAAGAATAAATAATAAAATAATCATTTATTTATTTTAATAATGCAATATTTATGTTAATCATGTATTCATTTTAATAATATAATCATTCATTTTATTAATAAACCATTTATTTTAATAATACAATATTTATTTACTTTAATGATAAATCATGTATTTCCTTTAATTATACAATATTTTTACTTTAATAATACAATATTCATTTATTAATCATTAATAATACAATATTTACTTTAATCATGAATTATTTACTTTAATAATACCATATTTATTTATTGGCATCACAATTTGTTTATTTTAATGATGCAATATTTATTGTAATCATAATTTATTTGTGTGTTTCTTTTAATAAGAATAAGATATATTTTTTAATATAAAATAATAACCTTGTCTGCCCACGTCCTTCGACCGACACGGCTACGAGCGACGCCCCCGACCCGCGAACAATGCACACGTGGTCTCCTGTGTTGCTTGAGGGAAAGGCAGATGTGCGATCTTCTTTTAGACCAACTAAATCTCTGGGGATAATTGTTCTTCGCAAGCTTTTGGGCACAAGCACCCCTCTTCAGGCACGGGGAGAGTCTGCTGGTGTTTTGTGTTCTCCTGGACCCTTCCAAAAAGGAGAGACGCTGCTGCGCAAGGGCAGCTGAATCGAGCCCAAGTGCTGTTCGTCCTGCCTAGGTACTTCCTTGTCGCTCTCCTCTGTTGTTGGGTGCTGGGTCGGTGTTTAAACCCCATGTCTGCCCACTGTAGCACTGAAAAGAGAAGCTAAGTATGCTACAGATCGCTGTGGCTTGGGACTGAATTCTTAACGACATTTTAATTATAAGTTTTAGTGCCAAATGCTGTTTGCTTTGGCCTTCGGAACTGTCTGCGTTAATGAGTAGCTCCGCTTGGAAGATATTTGCATAAAACTATTGTTTTTATGTCATTGCCACAGATAGAGACCCCGCGCTAGACAAGTGAGAGACGGGACCAGGCAAATTAATTCCTCCAGCGGCCAAGTTGAATGCCTTGCCAAGAAGCATGGCATACTCCCATCAGGAATCCATTCCAGCGTGCAGGGCAGTGCAGCACCCTGCGGATACGGTTGCACAGTGGGGTCCTGAAGGCTAATCCTAACCAACCTCGGCAAAGATGTATCCATACAGACTATACCTTGATGTCCAGGAAACTAGCCTTTTTCCTCCATACCCTAATGACTGCACCTATTTGCTCAGGGGCTATCCCTTCCATTTATAAAAGGCAGGCATGTAAGACTCAAAGTTAAAATTGAGAATCTTGGAAAATAACCTTTGCCGCTGAATGAGCCTCTTCAGTTGCTCCTGCTTTTCCTTTTGGAGGAGGAGTAGCTGTTTTCTCTCCCCAGCTGACCTGCTCTCTTGCCTTTATCCCAATGGACTAGTGACAACAGAAGCAAGTGCTTGTATGCTTGACTCAGACTCAGGTTTATTAAGAATTCTGGCTAAAAGCCATGCTCCCAAAAACAACACAACAGACATAGAACTGTAATATAAATTTAAAATGAACAAAAATACAAATATAACAATAAAATAGGGCCAACCAATATCAAAGCGTTGTTCCTACTCCTAAAATTAACTTAGTCAAATACAAATATGGTGATAAATCAAATCATAAACCTATGAAAATTTTGTGCATAGGTCCACAATTGACACAGTAAAAAACACATATAGTAACATTTATCAGTCATATCAACAGTAAAGGATGTTTAGCTCTGATCATTTCATGTATGCTTGACTACTGTTGTGCATTACCCTTTTATCAAGGTTGCTGCCCACGTGAACATTGGGCTCCTACTTCAGGGAACGTTGTAGTTGGGCAATTCCTGCATTAAATGCTAGTGTAAAAATATGCAGGGTTGTTGGTTGTAGCTGTGTTGGTCTAAGGACGTATGCAGGCAAGGTTCTTTGGGTAGATGTGATATCTTTTATTAGACCAGCTAAATAGTTGGAAAAAAGGTCTTTGCAAGTTTTCAGGGTGTTTGTGCCCGAAAGCTTGCAAAGAACTTTTTTCCATCTAGTTAGTTGGTCTACTAAAAGATATCACTTCTACCCAAAGAACCTTGCCAGTGTAAAAATATGATAGTTGTCTGTTACTGTGCTATTTGTATTGCAGCAGCAAGTCAAAGTCCCAGCTAAGAACTAGTGTCCCACTGTGTTGGGTGCAATGCAGAGAGAACAAAGACAGTCGCAGCCCCAGAGACCTTACAATCCAAGTATAAGAAAAGAGAGAACAGATGGGTGGAGCACAAAGAAACCACGGGCAGTATGAAATGCACTGGCCTGAGCACAATAGCCTGCTTTTAAGAGCTCAGCAGCTCATTCACATCTGACAGAGAGAATAGGCTTCCATGCTTCATGCAATATGAGGCATGTTCACTTTTTGTGTTAGGGCCCCTTCACACCAACGGAGACAAAGCAGCTGGAGCATCCCTAGAAAATATTCTTGGGTGCAGAGGTTTCCTGGGAGGGAGTTTTCCAACAGGTTCAGAATCAGTGCTGCTATTTCCCTCCACACAGGAGCCCACAGTACAGAGGGTGTCCTGGGAGTCAGAGAGGCTCCATACAGTTTTTCTTTCCCAGCTGTTGGAAAAATCCAAAGGAACTTTTTAACAGCCAGATGATGAATTTGGACAGCCCTTAGGCTGTGCTTACCTGGTTGGGATCTAGGCTGGCCACCGGTTGCTCTGAATACGAAGAGTCCTTTTGTTTAGTCCTGTATCTATGCAGGGATGTCTCAGGGGCATGTGGTGTTAATAAAGATCTTTCAACACTATTACCATACTTCTGAACTTGTTAAAACTGTCCCCTATTCGACATAGACTTTGTTCTTTGATCTTTATTCCTCTCCCTGCTCCATAAGATGCAATAAAACTGTCAAAGGGAAAAGGATCTCCTATTGTCCTTTCTCCAGTTTCTCTTCTTTGTATTCCACTGTGAAATGTTACATATAACTTTGCTGCCTTTCTCCAATGCCTAATGATTATTAGTGGACAAGAGGGGAAATGTGGTTTTTCATTTCCTAAATATACTTGGCCATAACAATTTCCCTGCAAGTCATTAATGTCCTCTGGGTCAGAGATCCTGCATTATGATGAAAGTTAAAACCTCCTTCTGGGTGGCCCTGACCTTTTTATTTGAACACACATGACAGCATGAACTATCAACCTACTAGAAAAGAGTTAAAGGTGGCCTGCAGAAGAAAGCAAGAATGTTGTGGGTTTTTTTCTCAGAGGAGTGGTTTCTTTTCATCTGAATATTTCATCTGTTTGTTTTCTTTACACTGGAAATCCAGGTGTACTCTGCCGGGGAAGATGTGGTGGATGATTGCAGGCCTGCTCAGATGATGGTATCACAGGAATGTAGTGAGTAAAGTATGACTTTGACTTTATCCTTGCTGCTTGCAATTTTGTTTGCTTTTGTTCCCTCCTATTTAGCTGAAATGCTTACGGGGTGGGGAAACCCTCTCTTTCTGATGGGTTTGGTTCTCTTACCCTTCTGTTAAGGCTGAGAATGAGCTCTCAATGTCATTAAGATGGAAGACCCAACCTGACAGCCCTGAGGAGAAGAGGAAGGAGGGGGGAGAGGAGTATATGTTCAAACCTGATTTATCTTTCATAGAGAAGGAAAAAAAAAGGGAGGGGAAGGGTTGCAGACCCCTTAAAGAAGGAAAGCCTGCTACCTCTTCCATGCTGCTCCCTCTTGCAATACCTGGTAGCCTGTAACATGGATGGTCATCTCAGCTTTCTCCCTACCCTTTCCCCAAGCCTCCATCCTTATCCTTGCAGATTTCCTTGCCCTCCTGCTGAGATCCTAGGGAGAGGAGACATGAAAGTGCTAAACACTATTCAAGAGGAGGACAGGGCAGAGCGTGGTCTGTCCTGTTTGCCAGACAGGATGAAACCTGTTCACTCTTCACAGTCTATTTTCATTAAATAATATTCAACCCCTTGTTATATGTTGGATATTGAATGCCATGCTTACATTTTCACAACAACCACCCTAAACACACCAAGAAAGCTGTAATATACAGCCAAGCCCTCCGATACCACTGATGCACTAAGAAGAATACCCGCAATCGTCACCTCGCCAATCTCAAAAGGGCTTTCACCCAACAGGGACGCTCCTCCAGAGAGATGGATCATACTTTTGAAAAAGCCGCCCAAATACCACGTGAAGGATTGCTGCAGCATAAAAAAGAAAATCCCCGTGAATAACACACGCCGTTGGTTATGCCATACCATCCTTCCTTGGACCCTATATGGAAAATCCTTAAACAATTGCAACTAGAAGAAGACCCAAGTCTCAAACAGATGTTTCCAGAACCACCCATCCTTGCCTTTAAACAAGCATGGAACCTTGCCAACCTCATAACCAGAAGCAAATTTCTTATGACCCAAAACATACCAAATGGCTCCAGGCTGTGCCAGGACAAGAAATGTAAAACCTGCCAACACATCACCACTCCCGCAATAACTACGTCTCACAACAGACCCATCACCATTCCTGGATCTTACTCCTGCACCTCCAGAAATGTAATATATCTCATCCAGTGCACTAAATGCCGTAATGGAAAATATGCAGGAGAAACCAAACAGCAACTGAGTACCAGAATGAAAGCACACTGAAAATCTATCAAAGACAAGATTACCCGTGGGTGCACATTTTTCACAAGACAACCACTCTCTCTCCAATCAGTCCTGATCCTCAAACGGAATTTACAAAACACCTTTCATAGACAAACCTGCAAACTTCACTTCATAAATCTACTGGATACAAAAAATCATGAGCTAAAGATAGACATTGGCTTTATGGCACATTATAACCTGCTTGCCATCTGATAACCCTAGGTAACCCGTCTGCATTTTACCAGCTACATTCTATCACCAGCTCTACATTCCTTGTTCTCCCCCCTGTCTCTCACCTGTTTTCTCCCATTCCCTCATATCCTCACTGCCACGCGTTTTCATTTTGCATATTGTCTTCTATTCTACCCAAGAGAGCACACAAACACCAACAGACTCTCCCTGTGCCTGAAGAAGAGTGTTTGTGCCCCAAAGCTTGCAGATAACAATTTTTCCAACTATGTAGTTGGTTTAATAAAAGATATCACATCCACCCAAAGAACCTTGTCTACATTTTCACAATGCTTTCTTCTCTTGCAACACAGTCTTTCTTCTCTTTTTTGCTCTGTGCAGTTTTTTCTTCATACACTAGATCTAACACAGATACGTATTTAAAATGACTCATTCCAGAGAAAGAATGCTGTGACCCTATGATCGTGGTTTCGCAACACTTTCTCTTCCTAACTTTGGAGGTAGAATTGGCACTGGTCACAAAGTGATTTTGCAGACTTTAAGTAGCCGTACTTAGCTCAGAGCTTAGATAGCCCCCCTCTGCAGCATTCTCTGAGCATCTTGCATATGTTACATAAACACCTGCAACATGGGGAGTTGTTATGATATCCAAATTTTAGGGGTGCCGAATGGAGGCACAGAGACCTGTCTACTCCAACAAGCTTTGTGGTTATAATCTCTGCCAGTTAAGCCAGTAATATCAGCAGAGATGGTATTATTGTGGATGGGGCTCAGGTGCTTGGTGTAGATGATAGGAGATGTTACGAATGTGAATGAACTCCTTACAGACTTAATAGCCAATGCCTTTGATGCCTTGTCTAGAGTCAAATGACAGTGAAAGTTCAGGAGATGAGTGGAAGGGAGTAATCGCTTTATGCTTTGTAAACATCTCCTTACCTCCACTGACTAACATTTCAAATAAACTGTTAACAAAAACTTGCTTTATCACCTCTGCTTACTTACAATCCGGGATCTCTAGTTCCCACAAAGCCTCTTACAAAGCCAAGGGAGAGCAAGGTTGGCATTCTCTGGGTACCTGAGATACGGGAGGCAGAACCCCCTTCCAAACTATACTTACACAGGAAACCTTCGCTAGTCGCGGGTTCGGCATTCGCGGTTTCAAATATTTGCGAATGCCAAACCCGCATCTTAAATACGCTTACAGGAGCTCCTTGGGAGCTCTGCGCTTGCTGCCACTGGACTCCCGCCTTGCCAGCGCAGCTGTGCCCACCCCCCCAGTCACCGGGGGCACTGTGTTCATGACGTTCATGAACACAGTGCTGTATTCACAGATTTCGCCATTCGCAGGGATCTCAAGAACGTATCCCCCGCGAATGGCAAGGGTCGCCTGTATCTCAAAAAAGGAAAAACCCAGTTAAAAACAAGCTCTCTGCAGGTCACCTTGAAGAAATGATGGGCCTGGTTTTCTCCTGCTATGCACCTTATGCAGTTGTTTGCAGCTATGCAGAGTGAGTTAAAGGTGGGTGTAAAATGCTATCGATTCTGAGTTCGTAACACAGTGTACTACTGGTGGTAGCACTGTGTGAGCACCACCCAGCCTGAGCCTGCACTGGGAACTGAGCCGCTGGATCCCTGTTGGCTTCAGTGGAGATCTGCTTGCACAGGGGAGTATCTCCCTGGGTCTGAGAGCAGGATCAGGTCCTCAGTGACAGCATGAAGTACAAAGCCGTGGAACATTGGGCGTCCTGGCACTAGAAGAGGACACTGTCCCAAGAGCCCCCTGCTGCTAGATAAATGCTTATTTTGATGCAGGAAGCATTGATCTTGTGACAGGATCCCATTCCAATTACTGCTTTGATGACTGCAAATAACATAATGATTCCAAATACTAATTTACTTTGGTTGTTGGCTTTGCATGGATTTGGGCGGTGCAGAGTGACAGCTGCTTGCTCTGACCTTATTGACTGACAACATTTCAAATGACTTGGGGAACACGCCTGACAAACCCCAAAGCTTTTGCAGAGCTCTGTGGATGCCAGTGAATCTCTATAGATGTGTGTCCATCCATGTGGAGCGACATGCAGAGTTGGGGCCTTGGACTTGCATGCCAGTTCTGTTGCTCTCCCATGCTACATTTCACATCCCATTCAAGCCACATTGATTTTAAATGGATACTTTTTGCTTGTTTCCTTTCTTTCACTAAGCCATTCCCAGCAACCTACCTGACACAGGCTTTTGATCACAACTTGCTGTTTCCTCCTGCCACCCTTTTGGTATTCTTTTGATGTCTTATTTTTAAATTGTGCGTGCTTTGGAAGAGGCTGGTGCTCTCTGCAGCACCGATTTTTTTATGCCTCCCTGATGACTGTAATGTCTGAATTCTGCCCAAGCATTCATGAAGTGACATGCCATGTCACATGTGGCTCATTCCCCTTCCTGCCTCTCCCAGGCGTGAATTAGGCATGCACGGTCATGTCGGCTGTTTTGTTTCATGGTGGTTTTCTGTCTTTAAATATCCACATAGTTCTGCGTGTGTTAAAGAAACCGAGTTGGAGAAGTGTGTGGCACTTGGAGCAGAAAGGGATGAAAGTTGCAAAGGTCTTTTAGCTTGCGGGGGGAATGATCATCTCCCAAGAAAGCACAGATGAGCTTTGCCCACATCATACAGACTTCCATTGGGCCTCAGGAGGAGAGACTTCAACTGTGGTCTTCATCTGGGAGCTTTAGCCTCTAGCAGATATGCAGAACACAGTGCTCTGAAGATAAGGACCAGCCCTTGGATCTTGGCTTGCTGTTCTTGGAGAAGCCAGCGTAGAGTGTGGAGGGATGGGAATTGCTAAAGATTTATGCTACAGCAATCTCTGTTAGCTGGAGTTTCCTAGGCTGATTGCTGTGTGCCCAGCTACGCATGTTATGTGTTTCTTTGTTCCTTGATTGGACAGCCCCAGATACAGTTGAGTCCAAGTCTGTGACTGGGGTGTCTATGCAGTATAAATAAATAATCTCAGTTTAGAAAAAGCTTGCAAGTACCTCTAGTTTCTATACTTTTAGAGTAAATGGCCTTTCAGTATGTGGTTAGTGTGAGTTCCTGACTTCCATATCCCTAGCAGTTGCATGGCAAAGGAAAGTGCCATGTCAAGCAGAACTAGTCTGGACCTGTCGCACTCCATGCGCATACAAAAGGGGGTTTATCTGGCAATGACAGGAGTTTGCCTTGTGTTCTGAGAAGCACTAGCACCAAAAGGATGCTAATTGCCCCCTATTTATGTCAGGCTGCCTGGTTTGGGAGGTAGAGGGGGCAGGCTGGATTTGTACCGATGTTTCTGTCCTGCACCTGTTCCAGGAGAAAAGATGGGCATTTCAGTGTCCAATTCAGCACTGTTCACCAGTAGTAAATATACTTTTTGAAATCTCTCTCTTACTCAATGATGTAATAGCTGGAGCATATCCCAGCAAGGCCAAGCCTGGATCAGGTTATATCTGTCTTCTCCAAATATTGGATGCACTCCCAAAGGAAGCTGTATGACCAGTTGAAGGGCAGCAAATGAAGTCACCTTTTCCAAGGTTACATTTCATATACAGAAAGAGGAAGGCACTAGCAGCCTTTTAATCCATGCAGTATGCGATCAGATCTTTGCATTCTGGAGAGGCAATTAAGCCACCTTGGCTCTTGACTCCATTTTATCAGGCTAATAATATATCTTGGATGCTCATCTGGGGCAAGAGAACCAAGATTTTTTGCATCTCTCTCTAATCCTCCTTTGTCCTAGGCATTACAAAGGGGCACATCCCTATGAGACTTCCCTAAGAAGCAAAGTTTAATATAGCAGTGCCACCACTGGAGGATCGCCTATGCTTGAAGATGAATAGTCTGGAGAGTGCAATCTCTTGTTCCTCTTGCTCTGACTGTTGGGCTAGAGGTAAACTCTTCTGGTTCAGAGGGTCAAAATGAAGGGTAGCCCCGTTTTGGCTAGCAAATATCTGGAAAAGAGTGTCTGGGGCTGCGCTCAGCTATGGCTGAAGGAGGAGGAGGGAGAGCCATGTTTGTTAACAAATCCTAGTCTAGACTCTGCCTTTTTGTTAAACTGGTGCAAGTTTGTGCTTAGACAAGTCCTAACTACACTGGTACAGACCTCTAATGCTGCTGCACTTTAAGCCCGGTTAACCCTCCGTTATATCAGCATAGCTGAAATCTTGTCTAAAAGCAGCAAGTAACACCAGAGTATTCTTTGGTTTTATGTCAGTAAAACAATGCAGGTTTTGCATGTAGACCTGACCGAATTTACCAGCACAAGATATGTCGATAGCCTGTGCTGATAAATGACCATGTACCATGTTGTAGGTGAGTCTGCAGTAGGATTTTGCACCAGTTTAAACTGAATTAAAACAAAATCTAGTTCTCCGTTTGCACTTCCCCAGTCCGTTGATAGGGATCATACGGTGCAGCTGCCCTTAAGAACAGAGAACTGCACCCAGTGGCCCAGAAAGGGACCCTCCAGCTGTGTGTTCCTAAACCACTGCATTCTCCCAGCAAAGATATCCTAGGAGAAAGCTGCCCACTCCTCCTTTGCTTTACTTTACAGTTAATTTGTCCCTGCAATCAGCTTCTCAACCCCCTCAAGAAAACTGCAAAAGTCGTATCTTTTGCCGGCATCCCATTATGCACTCAACGTACTCTGCCCTTTCCCCCTCACCATGCATGTCCCTTTTCTACTAAGGCTATAAACTCTTCGAGGTAGGGGACTTTGTTTCCATATAATGCTGAGCACAAGAAGGCCCTGTCTGTGCCTGGCCCCAAGACCCAACTGTGATAAACAAGGTTAATAATAATAAGGTGTTATTTTTAAACTGAGTCAGCTAACATGATTAGTCCTTAATGGAAATGCAGTTTAATGCATTTAAGATTGTATTAGCTGGTCTTGGTATACTCTAGGGGGGACCTACTACAGGAGCTATTTTCCTATTCTAAACAGGGCCAGAGTCCAAATCCCTCCCCTCATGGGGATGTCTGCAGAACTAAATGGAGATGTGATCGTAGCCAGGTCAGTGTACCCCTGCAAGCTCTACCACAGGTAGCGATTGCACTAAAGCCACAGCGACATGATGACCCAGCCACCAGAGCTTGTCCTCAGCATTCCTGGTGGGGTTGTACTCTAGTTGCTAGCCTGAGCTGTAGTTCACTCTTGCATCTGCATTGCTGCTGTGACCCAGATTTAAGCTAGCATGGGTAAACTCCCTCGGTTTACAGAGTCAGTGTTCCCTGTGTCAAACCCAGGTCTGTGCTACACAGTTTTGCTGGTGTAGTCATGTCAACTAAGAAGACTGAAATGGGCCCCCATCAGATTCATAGATTCGTTGATTGTAAGGCCAGAAAGGACCTTGGGAGATCATCAGGTCCAGCCCCCTGCACCAAGCAGAAAAGATACCTGGGGGTCAGGTGATCCCAGCAAGGTGACTGTCTAGTCTCCTCTTGAAGATTTCCAGGGTAGATAGTGCTGGCCAAACTCCCATAGCGACTCCAACGGTGCTGTCAAAAGAACTCTCATCAGCATAGCACGTACCATGCAGGACTGTGCAGGTAGCTGCGGGGTAAAAGACCTCCCATTGCAGCATCCATTGCATCTCCACTAAGTGGGGTATTGCTGGCACGGGCTCTATAGTGTAGACAAGCCCTTTGCTTCCAAATCATGGCCTGTCCTATCCCCACCACGAAGCTGCAAGCTTTGACCATCCAGTATGGATTAATTGGAGTGAGTTTAATTTTGTGTCTATAAATTAAGCTGTTTGACAATTAAGCCAGTGATACAAAAAGACTTCCAGGCGTGAGGAGGATATTAACATGCTAATAGACCTTGCTAAGTAGAAGGTTTACTCAGACACATCCCAGGGGGCAGATGACAATTAACATCCTAAGAGACTCTTCCAGAAAGGGGATGTTAATTTAGACACACCAAGGAGAGGGGGAAGAGCCTCTCAAAAGATAACTATGTATTATTTTTCTTTTACCTAGCACCACAGCCTACCATTTAAAAAAAAGCTGTCAAGCACTTGGGAAAACAGGTGAGCTTAGACAGACCACAACTTTGGCGGGGGGGAAGACCCATTGACATGGAGCTGAGAGACGATGATGGGAATGAATGAAGTCATACCAGGGCCGGTGGTAGGGGAAAGCAAGGACAGAACTCTGGGGAGTGGTAATAGAGCGGGGAAGGGAGGAGGAGAAGGATCTGCAAAGTAAGAGGACAGTCGGCCAGAATTTTTGGAGGCAGACAGGGTTTCCCAGAGAAGGATACAGCCAGCAACATCAGAGCGGAAGACAAGTGGCTATGCGAGGAGATGATCAGCCTTGGAAAAGGGGAGAGAATTAATTTCAGAGGAGCAGAGCAGAGGGCAGACACCAGATTCTGGAGGGTGTGAGGGAAGTCCACCCCCTGACAACAGATGGCTTCCTCAAAACCCTTCGCCAAAGAGAGAGAAGTGGGGTTGAATGATGATAGCAACAGCAAACTTGCACTTCCTGCCGGAGCTGTGTGGGCAAATCTCCCTCCTGGATACATAAGAATATATGAGAATATAGGTTGATGCCACTTAAATCGGTTCCCCGGAGTCACACGTGCCAATGTGACTCACACCGGGGGCCTGTATCAGTGGAGCAGAATCCTTTGGGGGAGTGATTTCTCTTTCACACCAGTATGGTTGCATCAGCAAGATTGTACCTGTAGACCAGGGAGGGGAATGGGCAAAGGGAAGAGAGAGAATAGTTCAGAAGCCCCTTGCAGGTCTAAGATTAAAAGCTTGCAAGGGAGAAATATTACATAAGCTTTTGGCTCAGGAACTGGATAAAGCATGGCTTGATACATCAGTGTTCATGTGACTACTTGCTCCTACTTATCACCAGCCTTCTGGTTGGCACTGGGGGTCCTGCGCCCATGAAAGCACGCCTGTTCACCAACAGAACGAGCCCCAAGCACAGGATCCATCAGTAGCCCGGTGCTGTCACTCCCTGTCAGAGTAGAATTTAACCGGAAAACACATGAATTTGGTACAGCTGACCCAGCTCCTAAAGCACAGAGAGATCCTGTTCCTAGGGTCACCCCTTAGTTCACCACTCCCAGGCAACATAGACTGTCTCCCTGCAGTGTTTATCCCCACACAACCCAAAAAAGAGGTGCAAGTGGTAGGTGGAATAAACGGCTCCAGAATGGGGAGCTTTCGGCTTTCACCTCCAAGACAGGAGGAGGCAGGGGGGGGCAAGCGCTGTATCCTCCCTTCATCCTGAGTGCTTTACTAAGAGCTTAAGAAATGAAATATGAATTGTCATGTCTACCTAGGAGAACTGTTACAATCTTTGCAATCTCCTACACCTGATGAAGGGTGCCTGAGCCTGAAAGCTTGCAAACAAAGACTAGCAGAGACTCCCTACGCCTGGCAAAGGGTGACTTCACCTGAAAACTTGCTAAGAACTTTTTTCCAGCTACTCAGTTGGTTCAATAAAAGACATCACATCTACTCAAAAGAAACTTGCCTGCCTATGTCCTTAGACCAACACGGCTACAACCAAAAACCCTGCAAAGAAATTCATTTTTTGTTGCAAATATCTAGATGGTCTAATTAAAGATATCACCTCTGCCATGAGTCCCGATTCCATTTGTACCTAGGAGAACTTGTACAGTCTTTGCAATCTCCTGTGCCTGGTGAAGGGTGCCCGTGCCTGAAAGCTTGCCAATAAAGACATTTATTTTATTTCTTTTTGCAAATATGTAGTTGGTCTGAGAAAAGATATCACCTCTGCCACGAGCTTGGATTCCTTTTGTACCTAGAAGTCGTACAATCTTTCCAATCTCCTATGCCTGGTGAAGGGTGCCTATGCCTGTAAGCTTGCAAGTAAGGACTTTTTTTTGTTGCAAACATCTAGTTGGTGTAAGAAAAGACATTTTCTGAAATATCTGTGCCTGAAAGCTTGCAAATAAAGACATTTCTTTATCTTTGTTTGCAAATATCTAGTTGGTCTAATTAAAGATATCACCTCTGTCACGAGTTCTGGTTCCATTTGTACCTAGAACTTGTGCAGTCTTTGCAATGTCCTGTGCCTGGTGAAGGGTGCCTGTGCCTGAAATCCTGCAAATAAAGACATTGGGGGGGGTGGTGTTTGCAAATATCTAGTTTGTCTAAGAAAAGAGATCACGGGGGCACCAAATCGCTGATGGGGTGAGGGGCCCAGCAGCTGACAGGGGCGGGGGGTCCCCCAGCGGCACATCACTGAGCCAGTGGCAAAACTGGACGTGCATTTCTGGGGGCACATCTGGTTTTGCAGCTGGCGCTTCCAGGGGGTGCACGGCCGATCTCAGGGGGTGCACGTGCACGTGCACCCGCCCGTGCATCGCCAGTGCTGCCACGAGCTTGGATTCGTTTGAGACCAATCCAGCCACAACCTGGATACCTTCCTAAGGCCAGGCAAGGTGATCACTTCCATCAGACCAGCCAAATAGTTGGAATAAAGTCCTTATTGGCCAGCCTTCAGGCACAGGCGCAGGAGATTGCAAAGACCGCACAAGTGCTAGGTGCCAAAGCAACCCAAGCTGGTGGCAGAGGGGGTATCTTTAATTGCACCCACTACATACTGCCTCACACCCGCCTTTTTTCCCCAGCACAGCGAGCCCCCACTAAGGTTGCATCAATGGGGCGGGGTTATGAAGGAAGGGGGCGGGGTTATGAAAGGACGGGCGGTGGCTCCGCGAGACACCGGCCATCTTGAAAGCGGGCCCAAGGGGGCCGCCGCGACTTCAGGCGGCTCTTCCGGTGCCGCTGGCAGGCCGCGGCGCATCATGGCGCTGCTGTTGCTACTGTTGCGGGGGCCTCGCTGGCGGCACCTGGCTCCGGGCCGCTGCCCTCGGGGCTGGGCCCGGGCCCTGCAAAGCGGCGGTGTGCTTCAGGTAGGCGGAGTGCGAGAGGCCCCGCGACAGAGCAGAAGCGCCCCCTTCCCCGCGTCCTGACACGGCCCTGGTTGTCTTTCCGTCTCCGCAGAGCCTCCTGTGGCGACCGCTCACCCCCACGTTCCGAGGGCTCGGCGCCCCGCTGGCGAAGCGGCACCTGCTGCGGGACCCCGTCGGCCTCTGGAAGCTCCTGGGTGAGGCCCGGCGTGTCGTTGTGAGGCGGCCGCCGTCCAGCCTCCCGCCCGCGGACCCGCCACCAGCCAGGGCAGCCCCCCGCGCCAGCATACACACCCCTTTGGCGCCGGTCCTGCTGGATCCTGGCACCCAGCGGACGTCCCGCACCCTGCTTTTAGGCTTGCCCACCTTTGTGAGCCCTAGAAAGATCGGTAACGGTGACCGCAACAGCGTCCGGTCACTTCATGTCATGCCTGCACGTCGTGGGTGGGTAGATAGACGTTAGGGCCTGGAAGGACCTTGTTCCTTGGTGCCTTGGAGGCTTACCTGCCTCCCGTCCCTTTCCGGGCCTCTTCCCCAGAACCGAGTCGTCCCATCTGTTACTAAACTAACTATCTTTGTCCGTAGGTGGCACGTGCTATTTTACTACCTCGGGCTCTCGGCGGAATGACGATAAAAACGAAAGACCCAAAAAGAACAACGATAAAAATGAAAGGCCCAAAAAGAAATCTTCGGGGGTCGATAAGGGTATGTATGAAGTTTTAAAGTGATAAAGCGCATCTTCCAAAGCAGAGCGACAGGGTGGGAATAGGCAGCGTCCACAGGATGCCACCTAGATTCATAGTAATAGTTATTGCTTCAAATACTGGAGAGGGTCAGTGTCAAATGTACACAAATATCACCTTTAAAGCTGCCAAATTTGAGACGTTGTGTCCTAGTGGACAGAGCCCCCAGAGTCAGCATATTTTTCTGGCTCTATGCCTGTCCTACTAGGTGACCTTGGGCAGGTTGTTTTGCCTTTTTCTGTTTGCCCGTCTGTAGAACGGAGGTAACGCTACTTAACACTTGTAGCATGATCTGAGGCTTGCTGATGGCATAGAAAGTATGGCGTTGCGTTTTTCCAGTGCCCCTGTGGCGTGCACCTAGCCAGGGAAGTGCCAGGGCCTGGGTGCTTCAGTCCAATTCAGGGTCCTCATTCTTGCCTCCTTTATGCAAGGAATGCCCCTCCTGTCCGCCTAACCTTGTCCTGCACTGGCAAACTGAGAGAGACACCTGCTGGGAACTGATATAGAAATTATCATGAGACGCTGCACCACACAGGACCTGCATTGAGCATTTTTTTTTCCTCAGAGTTTGGGGTTTGTGGTGTCAGGCAGACCACACAAGAACAACTGTGCCCAGAGCTCCTGTAAGAAATACCATGGCTGTTACACCATTTGTAAACAGTTTCCTGATGAGTCCTGTGGCCTTTCTTCTCCTGTGATGAATGGATAATTTGACTTTGGGAGGTGGAGTCCTCCTCCGTGTCTCCAGGGGAAAGATGGTCTCTGCAGTAATTATTAAAAAGAACTCCTCGGACTGTCACTGCAGCCCCTGCAAGCTTTTAATCATAGAGTTCAGGTTTGGGGTTAATGGCAAATCATTTCTTCGTGAAGGCTTTTTTGAGGGTAAAGAGCTGGAAATGTTCCCACAGCTGTTGCCTGCGAGTGTTGTCTCCAGTCACTATTATTTATTGCAAGCAGCTCATGCTGTAACATGGATGCTGCTCTGTAAGGGTGGCTGCGTTTTCTGACAAACTGCAGTAGCAAGATGACCGAGGTACAGTAACCGGGAGGTTTAAAGTGCATAGTCAGCTGTACCATCCTGAATATGGAGTACAGGATCACCTCTGGCAGCAGTAAGTGCCTTTCCTCTAGCTTCCTAAGGCATTGTATTCTGAACGTGCTCAGCTGTAGCATTGAAGGCAGGGGCATTTCTGGGTGCATTGTTGTAAGATGCTTTGTTCCAGCTATGATTTCACTGTGACCTGTTTTGCAGTGGTCTCCTCAAACTTATGGTTGCCTCTCATGAGAAAACCCTAGGAAGATGGGAGAGAAGCCCCATACTCTGAAGAGACGTACTGTATCCATCAGTCTTGCTTTCATCTGACACTTAGGGAGAAGGGCTTCAATAGCATTTTTCTGTAGAGGCCTAGAAGTGCTTTACCACCTGAGAGCTCTCTGAAAATCTTAGCAATGCTTAAGCCTTTTGTCTTTGGGCTCACCTCTTTCAGAGTCGCCTCACTTTCTTTGGCAAAAGCAAAGTCTTTGCCTGTTTTGGTCCTCATTTAACATTGCATGATATCGCCTGGTTTTAAGGGATCCTTGCTTCAGTTTTGTTTTTAATAAGACTTTGTTGGCTATTAGACCCAAGCTTTGTGATTAGTTTACTCATTCTTGTGTAGCTGGATCTAGCTGATAACGCAGCAGTTGGGAAATGGCATGAAGAAAACAAAGGGGATGGGCTGAACATAGAACCTGAGCTGTCACTATGTTCTGAAGCTATGACTTTATCTGAAAAGCTGCATTGTTTCTGTTTAGAGCCAAACCTTTCCTGTTAAACAGTGAATAGAGCTTGGAAGCACTTGAAAAATGATGCCGCATATCTGAAGGACAGAGGACTTTTTTAGTGTCTGATTGGGTCGTATTTTTGTTCCCTGGTTTTGTTGTGCTGTGTGTAGGATCTAATTGGTGGCTAGTGATAAATTCCAGTGTCAGAGCATTTGTTATGAATTTGCAAATAAATCTAATCTGGGCTGCAGCAGGCAGATGCACTTAACAGTCCAGTGGTGCAGGCGTAATTTATGTTGGTGTGTAGAATGGTATTTACGTATGGTGCTGTGGGTAGTAAATTCTATATCAAGAACATCCAGGTCCAAATGCAGAGGGGATGATGCTTGTGTTTTTTATCAAGCTGTAGTTAGCACCTCAGACAGAGTCCTCTGCCAACACTGCCCTTTACAGGCTCTAGACTTTCTGCAGCTTGGAAAAGGCTGGAGTTTTAAGACCATGGATTAGATGCAGACAGTCGGGGATACATGTCAGCCATACTTCCAGTGGGGTTTTAAAGTTAATTACTTGACTAGATGGTTTTTGCATATTAAGACGAAAGGCAAGTATGTTCAGTGCATAAATTGTTGAATTAAATCCATCTATGGAATAGGCCTTCTAGTAGCCTATCAATCCTTTTTTTTTATACACAATGCATAAAGATTTGCTTAGCTTACCTAGCACAGAATGTATTGAGATTTTCTCTCAGCACCATGAAGTTTAGATTAAATGTCGACGTAAAGTTTATTTTATAATACGAATATCTGCTTTGGCTTAGAGCAGTAATTCTTCACCAGGGTGCTGTGAGAGGTTTTTTTTTTAAGGGTGCCGGGGTTTGTTAGGTGAGCAAACCACTAGATATGATTCAGAAGATAAACCCAGAGATTTAAAATAGGAATCCAGAATGTCAAAAACCTGCCCTGGTGTGGGTCTTTCTGAGTTTTTTGCAACAGAAGAATTCCTCTTATTTTTCTGCACTCAAAAATGAGTGAAAACTCTAAGAGCTGGCATTTTCTAAAGGGTGGCTTGAGCTGAAAAAGAGAGAACCACCAGCTTAAAGTAGCTTGGTTTGCAGCTGGTGTCTTAGCTAATGTAAATGTTGTTGGCCTTTCAGGTTTTTAGGAGCTAAGACCTAATCAAGAAGTGATTTGCCCTTATAAGTATTGCACAAGTGGTTAAGGGTGTTATTTAATTTTATTATTATTTATTATTAAAATTTTATAATATTTTACTCCTCCCGTAAGTCTTCTAACATAGGATTTAGTGAACAACTGTCAAACTCATGGACTATGCAGGCAAGGCATGCTCAACCGGGCGGATGGGATGGGGCCTCAGGCAGGCAGGGAACAGCATCTGGGATGGGTGAACAGGGCCAGGGCCTCAACTGTGGGGCAGTGACAGTGCGGGGCTGCGGTCTGCAGAACCAGTACCCATTGCAGGGATGTGCAGGCAGTGCATCGTGGCTCTGCCCTGGGCCTTGGCCCCACGCTGTCCCAACCTGCGATCCCGCCCCATCCCTGCTGGCCTGTCCTTCTCCCCATCCACCCAGCTGAGCGCACCCTGCCTGTGCGGGTCCTAGGGTGATCTCCATGGAGACCTTGCCTGTACCTTCAAGTGACCTTGGCAGTGGATGTGGGGCAGACAGGCTGGGTTGGCCAGGTAGCAGTGCCAGGTTGTGATGGTAGCAGGGGTCCAGACTGGCAGTGGCAGCCAGGAGGAGGTGCTGCTGCTGGAGCTGCCAGGAAGCAGAGTCTGGCTGCCGTGCCACATGAGCCCTGCTGCGTGCCCGGCGGCATCGGGACCAGCCACGTGTACCATGGCCTGGGCTGCCCCCCACATCTAGGCTGAGTGGGGCCAAGGGACCTGCTGTGGGCCAGGTAAAATCCCTTGATGGGCTGGATCTGCCCCATGGGCTGTATTTTACCCACTCCGGGTTACAGTATTACTCAAAGCCTTTGGTTTGGTTTCAGCAGCAAGGCTCCAATGGTTTTGTTTGATCTTTTATACGTATTGGGCCAGACAGTTGAAATAAACGGTTTCTCAGTTCGGAGTAGGGAGGGGACATTTGGTGGATTGGCTAACCGTTTAATGGATTTTGACCTTCTGGACCAGGATTAGACTCTTAAGTGAAAACAGAAGCAACTGATCAAAGCTTTTTAAACGTGCTAAAGATTATTCTGTGCGAAGCAGGGGAGTAGATACCTTCCAAAAGCAAGATTTGAACTTCTTGTGGCTTCATTTCCTCCTTTTACCAAATGGACAATTAAAATGAAAAATGTGACCCTTCTCCGTACTTATTCCATAGTCTGTGCGCACAGTCTCTCTCTCTCAGCTTTGGGTTTTGGGGCAGGGGGAGCAGCTGCATGTGGCAGCAGCTACAACAGATTCTAAGGGTAGAAAGCAGCAGCATGATGCAAGCAAATATTTGCCAGTTATTAAAAGGCAAACTTCCCTCCTTCCTAGCAACTGTTAATTTTGGATCTGGCTGCTTGCACTTTCATAAACAGGCTTTTGAACTAGTGCTATGTAACGAGGGCAGTTGAGGAGGCCTTGCGGTCTGACGAAGTCAGGGAGCCAGAACAGTCCAGGGCTGTAACATAATCTAAAACACTGATTCACTGTATGACCTTGGACTGGTCACACGATCTCTTTGGGCCTCCATTGGCCTTGCTGGAATACTGGCTCTGCAGGACCTCAGCACAGACCAGATACTGCTTTTAAGCATAAGTTTCCAGGAAGAACTGCATGTAGGACAGCAGGCTGACAGTGCTGGTGACCAAGTCTCTGGTGTGCTGTGTGTCCATTCTTCAGGTCTTTTCATTCTCTCATACCCCTCTCCTTTTCCAAAGAGGAGGAAAAGAAGCGGAAGGAGCTGGAACAACATGTTTTCCACGATCAAATGCGGCAGTTACTTCTATTGTCTATCTTCCTGATTCTGATGCACTACCTGAAAGAGGAGGAGGACGTAATTACCTGGAACGAGTTTGCAAATGAGATGCTAGCCAAGGGAGAGATCCAGAGGGTGCTGGTGAATCCAGAGGCCGGCATAGTGGAGGTCTTTCTGTATCCAGGAGCAATCATGCATAAACAACGTGTGAGTGACCTTATGCTGCTGAAATGAATAATCCCAGATCAAGTTGTTGGGAGAAGTTTATCAAATATGTCTTCGTTAATGAAAGCCCCAGCTTCTGCTCTGTCACTTGTGTGAAGTTCAGGGGATTTCTGTCATTTAAGCCAATTTTGAATTGTGGATTTTTATCTCTTCTCTGGTGATGGTTGCTTAAATATCACAAAATCCATCACAGACCTCTAAAAATGTAAAGGATTTTTGTTTGTTTCGTTTGCCCCATTAAATAGTTCCTTTTATAGACTCCATTAAGATGCCTCTAAGTACATATTTTTGCTACTGGCTGATGGGCAGAGATGGTCACAGCCACCTGTGTGGGATCTTGTTCCGGATCCTTGACAATCCCTAAATGCATAGACCCTCTTATTTCTTTTAATAAATACAACCCTTGAGTGCGCGTTAAGCGTTGACCTGCTGGGCTTTTTTCAGGAGTCACTTCTGAGAAATATCAGAAATTGGGTAGACCTGTGATTCTCAACTAGGGTGCCACAGCACCCTAGGGTGCCTTGAGATTCTTTCAGGGGTGCTTCACCATGCCATGCAATATTAGGGTTTTCATATGTGCAAATATGATTCGCAAGATAAGCCCAGACATTTCAAATAGGAATCCGTAGTATTAAGAAAGGCCCATGTGTTGTGGTCTTTCTGAGTTCTTTGCAACAGAAAAAAATGTTGTGTTGTTTTCCCAAAGTCAAAAAGAACCAAAGAGTGAAAACTAAGAGCTGGCACTTGAGCCTAGCAAGGGGTGCCCTGAGCCTAAAAAGGTTGGGAAGCACTGGATTAGACAGTAAATTATTTATTTGGTCATTGGTTCATTTTCTTCAGTGAGTTCACAAACCACTTCCTGGCATTCACTGTTGTGTGGGATGTACAAAAGTGCTGTAAAGGATCTCAGCCACATGCAGGGAACTGGACTGGCATGCTTTTGCATCCTTTTTCTGAGCAAGTGCACAGGTGGATCCAAGCTACCAGTAAATATGGCCTTTTAAAGGAATAACACCATCCTCCAAGTTGCATACAGGCATTGCCTCTTCCCGTTTCTGGAAACTAATTCATTAACTGAGATTTCAGCACTTTGCCTCAAAACGTAACTGCGTACATGCATGCATGTCTTTGTGTGACTGAAAGGCGAGTTATTTTTTTCCTTTGATCTCAGTTCTGTTCCATGGCCCCTTGCTCTTGTTTTGGTGCAGTTGCTGGACAGACAGTGACCCTGAGTTAGAGGGGAGTTTACCCTATTCCCCCTATGCTAGTACTTGCTGCTGTAACTTTACACTGCCGTGCGTCTCTCTCTGTCTTCTATGTCCAGGCGCGTGGAGAAGTTTTCAAAATGCCTGTGGTCAATATTGACAAGTTTGAAGAAAAGCTGAAAGCATTGGAGGATGGGCTGAACATTGACATAAAGGACAGGATCCCAGTTTCCTACCAGCGCCGTAGCCCCTTTGCAAAGTATGTTGTGTTAATTGCTATTTCTTATGCATGTTATGGCTGTAAGCCTATGCACAGCACTGCACAAACTCCAGAACAGAGGCAGCCCCTGCCTTGAAGAGTGTACAAGTGTCCTACAACCATAGGCCCTGTTTTAGAAGGCATCTAAACATCAGGGCCTGAGCTCCTTCTTCAGGACTTAACTGAGACCAGCAAATGTTGGCAAAGGACAGAAATGTGCGAGAGGCTCAGAGTCCCTAGAGTGAGGATCTGCAAGCCTGAGAAAACTGGCGTGAGTTGCTATGGATTTTTGTAAAAGTAATTTCCTAATGGAGCACTTCTGTCCTTTTAATCGATTCTCATAGTGCAAACCATGATAAACCTCATAACACAGTGGGCTCAGCAAATGTGACATTATCCCCCAGCGCAAAGAGAAGTGGGAATCC
>NW_005842270.1:651635-652004 GCF_000455745.1 Alligator sinensis | reverse complement strand
TCCCTACTTAAAACATGAAGCTGGCTTATGTTGGGTTGAGCCAGTTTATAAAAATAAACCCCCTTAGCTTTGGCCCATGAAAACAATAGCTGCAGATCAGACAGATAGCAGGATCTGGCACTCGCTCAGACTTGGAGCCGTGCGCCAAGACGAACGGCTTTAATGATAAGACTCGGTGTCAGCGAGAAGCAAGGGCTCCTATTAAATTTATAGACTTTTTTTTTTCCCCATCCAAATCCCAGGTGTCATTGTCAAAACAATTCAACACTGGCTAAAGCTTTTAATTCTAATATCAGCCTGCAAGAGAGGAGTGAGAAGAGGAGCGGGGTGGGGAAGAGAAATCTCTCCCTGAAAGGATGCAAGAGCGCT
>NW_005842270.1:626334-651625 GCF_000455745.1 Alligator sinensis | reverse complement strand
GGGGGGGGGAGTTTGTTTCTAAACACCAGTACCAGCATCTTGCAGTCTGTTTGCTGCTGCTGTGGTTTATTTGTCCTTCTATTAAAGCTGGCAGCATGTTTTTGCAAAAGAAGATTTATGGAATCCAGAGCACAAACAGACTTATAAAGCCCCCTTACTAGGAACTTGGACGTGTCCAGAAAGAAGCGCCTCCTTCCTGGAGCGCAAACAGACCATGGTAGAGGGAAGCTGTCTCTAAGCATGTGCATGACTCGAGTGTAGGAAATGCTCTTAATCAACTGCTTACTCTCTAAGCCACTAGCAAAGCTGCAGAAATCTGGCATCTTCTAGCCCAAGAAATTCCTTTACCATAAAAATGGAAGGGAAAGGGTGCCGTGACGTTTCAAATTACCCTGCTGGTTCAGGGGAGCCGTAGCCGTCTTCCAGCATTACTTAGCTGCATTCTTGTAATGTAGCAGATGGTAACAGCATCAACTGGGTGTGCATGGGCTTTCCTTCAGGGGCTCCTGAAGAGCAGTAGACATGGCAATTTTTCATCCCTGACTGTGAAGGGAACTGCTTCAGAATGAGATGCAGCATTTATTGCTTCTTTCTGATCATGTGACTGAAACTTGTAGATGCATAATTCCTGCCCCCCCCCCCCCCCCCATTCTTTTTTTTCTATAAGCAGCAAACTTGTGTTCCTGGCTGCATATCCATTACCTAACAACACTGTTCCCCTGTGAAAAGAGGAACCCTAAAAGATGTAGGGTTGTACATTATTCTTGGTGACTTCAAAATTCAGGGCCTGATCATGTGAGGTATACTGTACTTGCAGCTCTGGGTCTGTTCAGATGCTAGGCACCTTGCAGAACCAAGACCTTGTTTGCACTGTTGGCAAAATAAAGGTGACTGTTTTTTCTAACTCCCTGTGCTGTAGACAAAGCTTTAGGACCTGGAGACCCAGCAGTGTTGTATGCATAGAGACCCTAAGAACCATGACCATGATCCAAGGACCATGACTGCACTTTGCAGTCCAGTGATCCCTGCCTAAGTAACTGGCCCTGGAGGTCCATTACTAGCCCATGTAGAATTGAGCAGCCCCGTGGTGGCTCTGATCTAAGGAGCCAAACCTTTAGCTACCCAGAGGATTTAGGGCGCTGGGTCCAATCCGTGCAAAGGAGCCGTTAGGCCCCTCTGTTTAGCTCTGCTCACTTGGAGAAGTATGCTGCCTTACCCCCACCGGATCCTGAGTGAGACATAAATTGGCTGCACAAGATCTAGCCCATTTTTGTCACGAGCAGATATGCCTCTGAGAGAGGTGATAAGGCAGTGTCACTTTGGCAGATGTTGTCTGTATCTGCCTGGCCTGTGTTGACCCCTTTCAGTTATGTAACTTGTGGTTTTTGTTGTATGAAAAATATTCTTGTAAGGATGCCATTTTTCTTCTGTTTTTTTCCCCCTCCGTTATTGCACTTCTAGATGAACTGCTAGGGCCTTTGTAATATCCCAAGAATAGATCAGTTGAATAAGTGTTTTGTGGCTATCTGCTGAAATCTGTACCTGGCTTGCTACCGTATTGTGTTTGTTTTTCAGGGCCCTTCGTACCCTGGGAGTAATCACAGTGGGAATAGCCTTGTTTTGGTACTTCGGGCGTCTGGCTTTGAGAGCAGAACGGGAAGGAGGATTCAGTGCCTTTGTAAGTACACCAAGCCCAGCTGCTTTTAGTTGTCTTGAAGCTTTTGGTTTGTCTCATCTTGTATTGGCCTGATCTCCTCCTCCCCCCCCATAAAGTCAACAGAGGATGAGAATTAACTGATGCCAGAAACTGTGCGGTCTTGACATATCTTGCATCTTTTCCTATCCTGATCAGCTGACTAGATTATACAGTAACTGGCTTCAGCTGAGGCCCTTTCTTTCCCTGACAGCAAGAAGGGCTGAGCTCAGTGAATTTGCAATGCAGTTTGCTATGCTATTTTCAAAGCTCACTAATGAGTTGCAGCTGCAAATGGTGTTTTTCGTTCTGGCTTGCCAACATGCCTCCCATACAGTTGTGAGTAGGAATCTCTGGTTTTTGCAAAACGACTTCTCAATTTATAAAACATGTTCAAATTCTGGATTTCATTAGGGGCTGGCCTCTTCCCCTCACGCCACAGGCCCTGCGTGTAACATCAATCAGATCCCCTTTGCCCCTCCATCAGCAGACAGGACTGTGTAAATCTGACCTGGGTGTGGTTGCATTAATCCTAGGGACTCCTGAATGAAGAGAGCACTGAATCCAAATCCCCATTAAGATGTTTCCCGGCATATCTCTGCCCGGGCATTTCTTTGCTGGCTCTGCATTCATTTTGTAGAATGAAATGCAACTGCTTGGAAGAGAAGAGGAGCTTTAAAAAAGCTTGGAGCGCAGGGGGCTTTCTGGGCTAGTTTCTGCTCTGGCATGTGTGGTTATAGTTGGGCCCTCCCTGTCTGACTCTCTGCAGTTGGACCTGTGTTTCGAGGGTCTGAACTGCCATAAACTCCCCCCACACCTTAAAAAAAAATTCTTAGTAGCTGTTTTCAGCAAAGCATAATGAGCAGTTACAGGGAGGGTGTTTAACTAAATTGTTGTTTTGACTGTCACTGTGGTTTAACGCACACCAGGAGGCTCAAATGTGGTGCCTGTTACATTTGAGAGCCTGTAGTTCCATTTGTGAACTGCCTTGGAACAGAAACCGTGGCAGCAGTGCCAGATGATAGTGCAGAGTGGTGTATTGATGGTAAAGAGCCATTCACTTATGTTTCTCCACATTCACTTATATCCAGCCCAAATATACCTAAGGTGTAAGGATTAGAAATCAGAATGAGGATATTGCCCTGCAGATCTGGGCCCTCTGCTCAGATTTTGAACTTGATTGTTTGGTTGGGAGGTGGAGCTGCTGCAGGTTTCCTCGGTGTCTATTACTGGAAAAGGTATCAGTTAGGAAAGTTACTGACCAGCCCCTGTTACCAGAATGGCACTACTGTCTTCACAAAAGTGAAACACTGGTGGCACTGAGTCACTCTGCTCAGTTACAACAGACAGAGACATATGCTGGGCTTTGTGATGCGTCTTGTTAGAGGAGATCATGCATTATGCTTCCTATAGCTCAAGGAAGTAGGTGAATTCTATTATCTGATCTCACCCAGCATTGCTAGTCTGCCCCTCCTTCCATGCCAAGACTCTGCCCTTAGATTTCACATGCTGTCTCCTTTACAGAACCAGCTGAAAATGGCTCGCTTCACCATTGTAGACGGGAAGTCTGGGAAAGGGATCAGCTTCAAGGACGTGGCAGGGAAGCAAGAAGCCCAAAATGAGGGGACGGGAGCTTCAAGGACGTGTCAGGAATGCATGAAGCCAAAATGGAGGTCAGGGAATTTGTGGATTACTTGAAGGTAAGAACTACAAATGCTTTTGCTGTGAACAGAGGAGGAGAGGGCAGATCTGCTGGACAGCCCATATGAGCGCAGCCTGATTCCCAGGGTCAGAGTGATTCTGACCTAGATAGCAAAAGACAGAGGTCGTCCCTGCAGGGAGGGAATGTTGGAGTCGGGTAGAATTCCTCAGGCTCACCTTTCCTTAGCTGTGCATCTTGTTCACAGTCCTTCTAATGTTTAATAATCCTTTCTTCTGCAGGGGGCGGGGGGCGAATGAGCTCCAGTGTCTCTGCTGCCTGTGTTCCTGAATGGTCTAAGCAGGATGCACTCTCTTTGTCTTGTGCTGAGCCTGTTTAAACAAGCTGCCAGTGACAGCAAAAGCCAGTCTCTGTAATGGCGGGTGCTGAGCAAGAGAGTGCAGGCTGCTGCTCACGTGAACTCAGAGTCCCTGATGCTTTTCTTGCCTGTTTTGGATAAAGTCACAAATTAAACTGTGAATGTTGCCCCTCTAAAAATGTACACCATGGCCAGCCCCCGCTCCTCCTTTCCTTCTGCCTACCCTCCAGCACCTGACAGAACTGTGTTGTGATTGCAGAGCCCAGACCGCTACCTCCAGCTTGGGGCCAAGGTGCCCAAAGGTGTCCTGTTACTTGGCCCCCCTGGCTGTGGAAAGACCTTGTTAGCAAAGGCCGTGGCTACCGAGGCAAAAGTGCCGTTTCTGGCAATGGCTGGCTCCGAGTTCATAGAGGTGATAGGAGGTAAGTCTGTTGACCTTGGACAGGAAAGAATGGAGGTGGAGGGGTAATTCAGTCTGATGGTGCATGCAAAACTGCTGCCTGTGCCTGGAACAAGGAGCCAAACTCAGGCAAGGTTGGCCTGAGCATGTGTAGATGATGCAACGTGTGTTGGCACCGATAGTCGGTGCCATTGGCACAACTGCCAGCATGAGCCCCCTGCCTGACTATCGTGATGTGTCCTCTTTCCATCCCCCTCTGCTGTTCAGGGGAGAGCTCTCTGTCCTGCTGCCTGTAGCAAACCTGATGTCCTCAGCCCCTGCAGCAGCAATCCTTGCTTCCTAGGGTGTGGCATTCACACTGCTGTGCCCCTCTTTTTTCCTGCCAGCAGCCAGGCCTGTCCCCTAACCAACAGAGTGGTTGCCCAGGACCCCTACTCACTGACTGCCCAGTCTGCATATGCACTGTTGCCTCGTGTTTCTGGAACTGAAGCTCTCCCCTCCAGGCTGCTTTCCCTGTGTAAGGGTAAGGGTGACTCTGCCCTCCCTAGGAGGCTGGCTTCTTACATAGAGCACAGCACAGGGGCTGGGTGGGTGAATCTCTAACCCACAGCAGGGACAGGTGTGCCTAGAGTGAAAGGCCTTTTTTTTTTCCTAGAGCAGCTCTTGAGGATGCCTGGAGTACTGTGAGCTCAGTGAAGAGGCAGTGTGCTCTAGTACTGGTCGGGACTTAGGATGTTGCATATTTGTGTCCTGATTTGTTATATGACCTTAGTCTTTCATTTTACTTTTTTACGTCTCACTTCTGGTCTGTCTATCTGTCCTTTTGCTTGATTGTAATCTCTTGACAGCAAGGGTTATTACCTGCCGAGCATTTGAACAGGGCCAGGCTTCTGTCTTGGTTGTGGCCTATTGGTGCTATTGTACCACATATATATGTGTATACAGCTTTGTAATTTCCCTATTTCTCCCCTAATTCCTTGCCCTTCCCTAGGTCTTGGAGCGGCTCGTGTTCGTAGCCTCTTCAAAGAAGCCCGGGCTCGTGCCCCCTGTATTGTGTATATTGATGAGATAGATGCTGTGGGTAAGAAACGCTCGACCAGCATGTCATTCTTCAACGCTGAGGGGGAGCAGACCTTGAACCAGCTGCTGGTGGAGATGGACGGTGAGTATTGCTCTCACCCAGCCTTGAGGAGGGCCTTTCTACCTCCACAAGGATTCCAGACTTAAACCTGCATTTTTGCCCCCCTTGGCAGTCACATTTCTTTATAGTCTCTCCCAAGTTTAAGGATTTTATCTGTCTTGAAATCCATATCCCTCCTCCTCCTTTAACAGCTTTGAGTGGGTTCAGGAACAGCGAAGCTGTGTTTGTCAAAGCCAGATTCGGTGCCCACAGTGATCAAGGAAGATGGCAGGGAGGGGAACATCAAGAGCTCTGTGGTGATCCTGAGCTGCAGCTGATGGTTTAGGTGTCCATGAGGACACCTCGGGGAGACCCACTCGAGATTTGAGTGTGGACACAAAGCAAGTCTGGACTTGGGTAGATGAGTGAAGTAGGCAGCATGGAGATGTTTGTTTGCAACTAGATTTCCCCAGAGAGAAGAGGCCCTGTGTTGGCTCTGAGGAACTCACAGGAGGCTAAGGAGGATCCTCTGATGGATGTGCTGGAGATGGACCTGCGCCCAGGTGAATGGGGTGAGCCCTGCAGGTTTGTGTCCCAGCTTGTACCAGGAGCCTCCTGCTCACTGGAGTAAAAGGTGACAACTGTGACAACATCCACACCTGTGTGTGGCTTGAGCAGGGAACTCTAAGCACATAGTGAACAGCAGAAGGGGAAGCCTGATCACACCATTTCCTTGTAAATGACCTCAACCTGGTAAGATCCCAAAGGCCAAAGCCTGGTCTGCACCACAAACCCTGGGCATTAAGCAGCAGCCATTTGCTCGTGGCTGTTGTCTACAATCCTTCTCTTCCCAGCTGATCCTGTTGCAAGCCAGTCGCTGACCCGATAGTCTGTCCCACTCCCCAAGGTGGCTGTGCTCCAGTGGCGCTCTGCATGTGTAATGCCTGGAGACGTACACGCTGCAGTTGCTGAAACAAGAAGTCTCTTGGCCTGATGCTCTCCCCTTACTGCAGGGAAGAGACAGTGGTTAAATTAATCAAAGCCATTTAACCCTTTCTTTTTCCAAGCGGTTTGTCTCTGAGCTGTACAAATGGGAAGCTGTTTTTTTAAGGCTGGATTTCCAATACTAGTTTTATTCACCAATACAATGTGCAGGGGTTGCTTTTGTTGGCTGCTCCTCATGACTGATCCTGTGGCCAGTGAAGCCAAAACCTGTTAATAGCCAGGTGACATCATGTTGGGAGGCTTAGTACAGATTCAGAGATGCTGACTTGGTTTTCTTGGAGTGGATGTTTCAGGCCTCTGGGACCCAGGCTAGGAGCAAGAGGCTGATGCAAGAAGAATGCACTCAGTAGTTTTGCTTTTGTTATATACGTCCTAATAGTCAGACCTATTTTAAGACTGAATCTGCCCAGCTGCAAAGCAGATAATGTACGGTACAGTCTAATCCTGCTGTGTGAATGAAGGCTGTTATCCCCCATGTGACTGCCAGTCTCTCTGCTTATTTATTACGCTCTGAAGTGCAATGTAATACATGACCGAAGAATGATGGTGCTTCATCCTCTTTGGGAGCTTATTCTGACAGCGTCCTTTGGGGAGGAAGAACTGAGGTGCATGGTGGAACAAGCTGCTTTTTCCTGTAGGGCCAGTCCTGTGACTTACCTGTAGCCTTAATCTCTCTGCTGAGCTAGTGTGTGTTGACACATTTGGCAGCTTTGTGGTGGGAGCTGGGGAGAGCTGAAAGTCGACAGGCTTATGTTCAGGAGGCTGCTTTGCTGCGGCGTCTGACTTGGCAGTCAAGGAAGAGAAAGGAACCAACCCAGGCCTTCCCTGGAAGCTTGCTGTATGCCAGGGCTATTGACATCTGCTGCTTGGAAGAATATATTGAGTGACACATACCCAGGGGCCTGCAGGCACTTGATGGAACATAACAAATAAGCAGCATGGTTCAGTGACTCAACATGGCTCTTTTGCTCCCCACTTGAGCTACACAAGCAACAGCCCCTTGGTGCCTTTCTCCTGCACTGGCCCCACACCCTCCATGACTCCAGGCCTCTAAACCCTTATGTTCCTTTTGTTCTTACAGTCTGGGAGGCAAGGGCCCTGCCTAAACCCTGTCGGTAACAGGCTGCATGTGTTGAACGTCATTGCCCAAATACGTGGTAATTGCCCTTGCTTGTATGATGTCAGTTTGGAAGGTTAGCTCTTCAGGCTGAGGCTTTCTTTTCACACTGGGCTGCAGCTGCCAGAGTTCGTGAAGTAAACACCAGGGTAGATGAGCTGTGCTAACTAAAGAGCAGTGTTAGTACAAGAAAATAGGTATGGCCTGGCCAGAATGGTGCAGGATTTCCTTCCAGGCCAACATCCCTAAGTAACAGGAAGCAAAAGTCTGCAGCTTGTCTGCCTCATGTCCTGAGACTTTCAGCTGTGGCTTCCTTCTCCCCACCCCAGCTGTACCCTCACACAGCGGAATGGGAGCCCTGCAATAGCAAATCCCATCACACCTATTTTTGCTCTTGTTTCCCCACAGGCATGGGGACCAGGGATCATGTTATAGTGCTGGCTTCTACCAACCGCGCTGATGTCTTGGATGATGCTCTCATAAGACCAGGGAGGCTCGACCGACACATTTTTATTGATCTTCCAACACTCCAGGTATATGCCACCTCCCTCCTTTCACCCTCCCAATATAGCTGTGAAACTGCTGTCCCAGTACATCACCGTTTCATGAATATCTGTGCAGGTGATGCCTAAGTCTTTGGGAGTGGCAAACCTATTTCAATGGTCATGGCTTGCTGTCAGCCTGCCTTGCAGGGCTGTCGGGCCTTGTTCACAGCTACAGGAAATTAATTAACTAAAACCGAGGCTGCCAGGGAGAGTGAAGTCTAATGTGGTACTTGCTCTGTCTTGTTGGCCGTGGGCCAATAGAGATTGGGAACCATCTTTCTGTTGCTTATGTCTGTGCCTCAAAGCAAAGACTCATAGTGGTAATGCCTTAGTCTTCTGCACCGAGAGGATGACTCTCGGTTTCAGGTGTCTCCCTCTGCTTCAGTCTAGCCGTGGTTGAGAGCTTTACTGCGAGGTGGCTGTTCTGTCCTGGAGGCAAGAGTTTTATGATGCATCTGTGTGCTCTTGCTCTTCCATCTGAAGCTAGGGGCTACCTAATGTGGTGCTGTAGCTAGTATAGCTTGTGTGGGGAGAGCTGAGGGCAGGAATACACCTTCAGTGCCCCCAGCTCACTGTCCCCCACTTGCCCTCTTGCTTCTGGTTACATGCAACTCCCCCTCCTGAACCCCGAGCATGCTCAGATCTATTTAGCAGCAGGAGTCCCATGCGTTTGGCATCGCAACAGAGGCTTGGAAAGCAGCAGCAAGGACACGCTCTCATGCAGAGCGTCTCCTCCTCCCATCTGCGGCTTTACCATCTTCCTCGGGGTTTCCATGCAAAATACCTTAAATGCCTGATACGATCAGGCACCGGAAGCATGAACTGTGTAGCTGCCCTGGAGGAGGAAGGTGGTGGCGGGCGGGAGGGAAAAATCCCTGGCAATGGAGCCCATTGTTTTAATCAGGATCTTCTGAGTGAGTCACTTGTTGGCCCCCTGCCAGCTGTCATTCGGCCCCCAACTTAATCTTGAGATTGTCACATGCTGCTCAGGGAGGAAAAGGGTTCCTGCGACAGCACGGGAGGGCAGAGACACACCGGCCAAGCTCCTGGTTCCTCACCCATAAGTCCTATGATGGCAGAAGCAACGTTAAGCCATAAACCAAAGCCAAAGCTGGGAGGGGGCAGAGTGACCCTGGGAGGACTTACTGGAAGCCTTCATGCATCTGTCCTGAATTTGAGAGCTGTGGATGCGGCCAGGCCCCCGGGGTGATGGCAGGCGACGGCAGTGGAGCGGGGCAGCTTCGCCCTCTGGTGGCCTTGTCCTCTCCTCAGCACCAGGCGCTTAAGTCCTGTACTTCCAGCTTCCCCGCAAAGTGCCTGGCTGCCTTGCGTGTTGGGGTTCTACTGAAAGCCCCTGCCCGGTCTCCAGATCACTGGTGCTAGCGCTGAGCACTTGCCTCTCCCTATAAATGCTCTGTCTTTTCTTCACAGGACAGGAGAGAGATCTTCGAGCAGTACTTGAAGGGGCTGAAGCTGACCCAGACCAGCAGTTTCTACTCGCAGTACCTGGCTGAGCTCACCCCAGGGTTCAGCGGTACAAGACGCTTGTTCCTTGCCGGGGCTTGATGCGCTGTCAGGGTTTCCTTGCTTGTGAGCTTGTGGCTCTTGATTTGTCAGCCCTCATGTATGATGCATTTTGTCTTGGCGATTTTTTTTTTTTTTCTTCATCTATTCCTGATGTGGCAAGAACCTGGGCAGTCCCTCCCATACCAATATGCCTGAAGAGAAACGCCCTTAACCTTTTCAGGCACCCAGCTGTCTGCTGCCTGTGGGGTAGGGTGGGGAGGAAGGGAGGGGGAATATGCCTCTACAATGCTTGTGACCCAGATTCCTATGAGAGAAGGCTACCACCACCAGGCTGCTTTTGCAAATGAGCTGCACTTCACTACACTGAGCCAGGAAGAGATTGCTAAATCAATAAAAAGCTTTAACGGAAAAAAGGATTCCATCTCGGGTGGAAAGGAATAGAGGTTACTTTGTAGTACAGGGTAACATCAAACCACTCTCCTGGTTCCCATACCCAGCCGCTGGTTGGAGTGGGCAGTTGGCAGCTTGAAACTGAGCTGCTGAGCACAGGGCCTCAATGTTTTTTGTTTTTTTTTTTCTCATGTAGTTCCTGGAATATCTTTCTAGATTTTCCCCTCTAACAGGCCCCAGCATGCTGCCTCTTCGTGACTTCTTTCACCAGACCCCCACCACCATCACCCACACACACACACATACACAAACTCAGAACAGATGTTCTTTCTCTTCTGTGCAGAGGTTTGTGTGGCTGCTGCTTGAACAACGCCCCGGCCCATGCCAATCCCAGCCGGCCCACACCACTCCTCTTGTCAAAAGCCAGCCTGGGCTTTTTAGCCCTGTTAATTGGTTGCTGAACTCTGTCCCCTGCATGGCAGCCTGGTGCTGATTGCCAAGGCAGTTGCACTGTTTAAATCCAACATAAACACCACGAATGAAGTTTGTTCTCTGTTTCTAAGTAACAAAGGGGGCTCATGAAGCCGGCGTGTTTTACTTCCCTATATCCTCCTCCAGACTTGCCTTGCTGTTTCTGCGGCCCCCCTGCCTCTTCTTGCCCATCATAACAAATCAAATATAACTTTTGTAACCTGCCTTATTCACAGGTGCTGACGTAGCAAACATCTGCAATGAGGCTGCTCTCCATGCTGCCAGAGAGGGCCATAAATCCATCCATACCTCCAGCTTCGAGTATGCTGTGGAGAAAGTCATTGCAGGTGAGCTGTCCTGACCCTTAGCCTCTTGGGGGCATGCTAGGATAGTGCTGCCTCTGTAGTGCTTGCCGCTCCTTCTGCAATGTGGTTCTAATTACTGGGCAAAGTTCTAGGAAGATGGATGGGTTCTAACCATGCCTCCTCCTGGGTAGAGGAAGGGCTCTGTGATTTCTGCTTCTGCAAAATTGTGCTTTTATGTTTTAAAACAAAGTTTTAGCCTTTATGAAGGCAAAGAAGTTTCCAAACCAGAGCCCAAACTGCTAGTGGTCTTCCTGAGTCTTCAGAAAAGCCTGGATCCGTGGCTCTGAGAGGTGCAAAGAAAGTAATGAACCCAATGAGGGTGATCTGAAAAGCTGGTTTGAATTCTAGAGAGTATCTTGGTGTATCTGATCATCGTTCAGCGCTATTATAATTGAAAGGTATGAGGCCTTTTTTCCCCTTTTTCAGCAGCCAGGATAAGGAAAGAGCAGATGAGTGTTGAATTTGCATGGAATTTTTGACATGTTCAGGCTTTGGCTTAGGAGAGAGAAGTGCAAAACAGGAGCCTTCACAGAGAACATCCTGCCAGCTGCCTTCTGCTCTCGTGCACCTCAATAGAGCCCTCGGTCTGGCTTCTAGGGATAGCTAATTCCCACGTAACCAGATCCCAAACCATTGAGGACTCTTGTTAAAACCAACCCATTCACTTCCAGCAGAAGCTTACCAGAAGCCAGTGCAGCTCACAGAACGTTAATTAGCCTGATAACTCACTGGTGACGGCTCAGTAGCAGAACTATGCCAACCACCTCCCTTGCCTCCCAGGTTGCCAAAATCCCAGTTGCCCCACTGTGCTAATGAAATGTCAGAGGCTTCTCCCCTCTAAGTCCTTCAGTCCAGATCGTGCACTGCCACCACAGCACAGGAATCTACTTCCATGTTCTGAGCATGCTTCAGAGTGAGTCACTGACCCGATGGATGGTGCTTGCTGTTGCTTTCCTTCTGACTTAGTGAAAATCCTCCCTGAATTTACGTGAAACTGCTGCCCTTGAGCCCTGCTGCGTTCTGGTCTGGTCTGCTGGAGAGCACTTCAGACTGTGATTGCAAGAACGCAAATGGGTACCTCCCTGCAGTGTGCAGTGCCACAGTAAACACTGTGATGCTGGGAAAACAGGCAGGTGCTGTGGGTTAGTCTGTCCTCTACCCAGCAACTCAGGCACTTGAGCTAGACTATGTTGGGTCAGCCACTTCTTCACTTTTGAGTTGAATGATTAACTACAGCTGCTTATAAGTGCTTGGATGAACAGGTGCTTCCTAATTTATCAGGGGAGGTCAGCAGGGAATTGGTGATGCGCTGTTTACCAGAGCGCCCGAGGGAGTAACTAGGAATAATGGGTGCAAACTAGTGAAGAGTAGATTTAGGTTAGACAGTAGGAAGAATTTTTTTGTAATAAGGGTGGCCAGAGTCTGAAATGGGCTTCCAAGAGAGGTGGTGCTGTCACCTAACTTGGAGGTCTTCAAGAGGAGGCTAGATGATCACCTGGCTGGGGTCGTCTGACCTCGGTCCTCTTTCCTGCCAGGGGTGGGGGGTCGGACATCCATTTGGTCCCTTCTGACTCTATAATCTATGAATCTAAATGCTTTAAATAAAAGGTTACTGGCAGTTTCACCTACTTCTTAGAAGCAGAAGACCTTGGTCATTCTGGCCACATTTCCCCCAAGCCTGATTGCTTAGTAACCCTGAGAGTGGCCAGTGAAGGGCTTCCAATATGCTGTGCACAAGCCCTAAGCTGCAGCTGCAGGCACTTGTTTCACTTTTTTTCTCACAGCAAAGCAGCTCTCTGAACTGGGGACAGCACCAGGCCCCTTGAGGGTGGGATTCCATTGAATGTGTCCCCCCCTCACCCTCCCTCCGCAGCCCTAAGACTGGCCCATTGCATGGTAATTATTTTGAGGCATTTGATTTTTAGCTTAGACTTATGCTGCACCCAAGGAGTCACAAGGCTTTTTGTATAACTTAAAATCTAATAAGCCAGTGGGATTTGAATTCTCTGGGCTAGGGGAGCCCACAGGGCCTCTCACTCCTGGCAGGCACCCTCTGCCACTTTAAGCAGCCACATGCAGCAGTGTTGGTGCCAGATTTCTCAGTCCATTGAGCTTTTGTGAAGCGAAGGAAACCTCGCTTGTGATTAAAAAAAATAAATAAATAACTGGCTTGTTTAAGAAGGTGAATCAAAGGAGGAGACTTTGCAGGCACTGAAATCCACATCTGCCTTATCCCCTCTGTATGAAAGAGGCAGTAAAAGAGCTATTTTTGTGGCAGCTGCTATCACATCTTCCTCCCTGGAAACAGGGAGCAGTCTCAGGCTTGCCTGCCAGGAATTACCTAGAGAGTGGCTGGAGGGGGGTCTGACAGGTTCCCTTTGGAGGATGTCAGTAGAGAGATCAGCTGAGCCTCCTACAGAGCCTGCTTATTCCTTTCCCCTGTGGGAGTCCCCCTAATGCTGTATTGGAGCAATGTCCTAGGGGCCTTTGACTCCTAAACAGAGATGAAAACAAGCCCTCAGGGACTCTCCTGGATGAGGCAGGCTGTACTCGGAGGAGGAAACAGCTTAGCAGGTACACTCTGTGCTGTTGCAGAGAGTCCAGCCTCTCTCCCTGGTGGGCTGACGAGCAAATGCTGCCAGAATTTAAAAAGCAAACCCAGCCCATGCTACAAGAAGATTAGGGGTCTGATTTACTCTGATTTAAAATTGAGGCTGTTCTGATTGAGACTGCTGTTCCATCCCTACCATGCCTTTGTGGTGTAGCTGTTGTTGGGGGTCCCTGAGCAGTAATAGTACAAAACACTGGAATGTAATTTGCAGTTTCCTGGTTTCATAAAGCTCTTGACTTTCTATTAACGTTAATTTTTAACAATGTCTTTTTCTCCAAGACATCAGGCAAACTTGATGTGCTGCTGTTCTCTGCTGTGCCCACTCTGTCCCCTGCAGAGGCTTCCACTTTCCAGTACTGGCACCTTTTTGCATCCCACATACAGCACACATGGTAACAAGCTCTTGGGGTGCATAGTGCTCTGTAGCCAACATATTTCCAACATGCATGGTACAAGCTAGACTCCTATTCAGCAGCTTTTCAGATACCTAATTAGGCTCATTCCATGTTAATGGGCTGCTGAGCTGGAAAATGAACATGTTCAAAAATTACCATCTCCTCTCTCCTTCCCCCCCCCCCACACACACACTTTGGTAGGAGTTCTCCTTAGTGTAAATTGTAACTTAATTAGTACAAGATCCTCCCTAGGCTGTATGGGCTCACTCTGCCCTATATAACCAGAATGGAAGACTTCTTAGATTTGCAGTAGAATTTTTTTGCATGCAGTCTTGGTCTTGTTCTGATTTGAATGTTTGTAATATACCCACTCCTCAGCTGGAGACTCTCTTAACTAAGTGGATAATAGGAACATCTTGCACTTGTCTGCCTTCTGTCTAAGAACATAAAGGCCCTGCCAATGGGGTTCTGTGTCTTTAATTTTCAGCTGGGGATCTGAAGACACAGGAAAAAGTTGTCATTTGGCTGTGGCTTTACACAGTGAGTCTGTAGCAAGGCTGGGAACAGAATATAGGTCTGACTCTTGGAACTCTCCTTAATCATTAGACGTGGGGGAATCGGCAAAATCAAAATTCAGTTCAGCCCTTTGTGACACGAAATTGGAGACCTCTGCTGAAAATGTCTCCTGCTTCAGTCCAAGCTGCTGCCCAGGCACCGCTCTTGAGAATTTGGATTTGTAATATGCTCTCAGCTGGTGAACTGTTGAGATGATAGAGGGCACCACTTTGCCAGCATGTAATTTAAGTGGTATTCCCTCTCCTATCTGGAGAAGAGGTGGAGCAGTGGAGATGAGCAGACTCACTAACTGCTATGCTGTGCTTGGGCTGGCTTGTACAAGGACCTGGAAAAGAGTGAACTTTAATACCGCTGAGCTGGTCACAAGCATAAGTCAGAGTCTTGTTTCTGTTCCCACAGGTACTGCCAAAAAGAGTAAGATCCTATCAGAGGAGGAGCGCCGGGTCGTGGCCTTTCATGAGTCGGGCCATGTACTAGTGGGCTGGCTGCTGGAACACACAGACGCTGTGATGAAGGTAACCTGTCTGTCTGCTGGAGAGTTGGGTTCTGTGCTCCGTTGGGTGTTGCTCACCTTTCAGCTTGCTTTGTTAAACCCCTGTGTCACCCTGTCCTTTCTGAGAAGCTGGATACATTAACACTGCTGTGAAGTAGCCAAGTACGCTGTTAGGAGATCCATTATCAAACTCCATTAATAATGTTGATGGATTGCCCTTTGTGCTGTTAAGCTAGTTGATCATCTTCAGCAGGCGTCTTGCATTTAAAAGCTCAGTGCAAAGTCATACTGAACGTGTTTGGTGACCACAGCCCTCCCTGTACACTCAGGGAGGGTCATCAAATTTGCCTATTTATTTCACAAGCCCCTTTTTAAACGCTGCACATTGCCACTTGTGCGTGTGGATAGGCCTTCTTCCAACAGATGTACTTTGCTCCCAACAAGAAGCAGCTGCCTTTAAATGATGGGAAATGAAGCTCATGGTATATAGAGCCAAGTCTCCTCATTTTACATATTCTGGGTGTTTTGCTGGCTTTAGTGGGACATGCCAGAAAAGCACAGCAATTTGAATTTGGCCAATATTTTTAGGATATTCAGGGATTTGCTGGCTAGTTGTCTGCTACACAAAGAGGTTTCCTTCCTCCGCCCCCCCCCAACCTCCCTTGCTCTTAATGTCACAGGTCCTTCAGTGTGGGAATGCTGCCAGGGTACAGTAGTCCTGTCTCTTTGTATAGTCTGTAACAGAAATGAGTTTAAAGTGCCCTGTGCCTTTTTGCAAACCTAAGGTCAAGTGGGACCCTGAACATCTTTGCTCCCCCACAAGGATGATTTCTTTGTAGCCTCTGCTGTTCTCTGAGATTGACACTGTGTGCTGCAGGTTTCCATAGCCCCTCGAACAAATGCAGTCCTAGGATTTTCTCAGATCCTCCCCAAGGACCAGTACCTCTACACCAAGGAGCAGCTGTTCGAGAAGATGTGCATGGCCCTGGGAGGGAGAGTGTCCGAAGCCATCACCTTTAACAGAGTCACAACAGGTGAGGATTCAGGCGCGCATGTGGCTGCGCCCAGCATAGGGACTCTTGCTGAGGAAGCCGTGGAGCCCTTACTTTATGTGGAAGGGAGCATTGGGCTGTCCCAAGTACCCACTCCATTTGCTTGGTTCCTAGAGCAAGCAGCTGTTACGTATGCAGGCTTCTCTACACACATGCTGCATACCTCAGTCACTGCTCAGAGAGTTGAGTCACAGGGAAGCAAATTTACCTTCAGTGTCTCTCTCTCTCTCCTCTCTCTGAAAAATAGCGTGTGTGGGGGGGGAGAAGAATCCAGATCAAGGGTGGGATTTGCAGAAGCTCTGGACATTGAAAGCTCTGCTCACCCTGAAGCAAAGCTACAAGATCCTCTTTACACTGATGGGGCTGGAGGTGGGTCAGTGCTGAGTGCAGTTGAAAAATCCACCCTCCAAGGACAAGGTTCTTGGCACAAGGTATAATCCTCTTCCCCGTTCACAAGACGTTGAGAGCTCCTGGCCTCTGTGCTGCACTAGCTCCTGTTTCCTGAGAGCTCTCTAAGTAGTACCTGAAAATCTTCAGGATTGAGGAGGTGGGGAGGAAATGCTGAATTGGACTTCAGATCCTGGGTTTGTCCTAACCAGCGTGTGGGGTCATCTGGAATGCCAGACTGCTGCCTCAGATTTGCTCCCAGCCCAAGGTCTCGGGCAGGCTTCACGGTCTGTATTGGGTCCTATGCTGCTGTAACACTGCTGTTATCGGCACCCAAGCTCACTAGGTCAAACCCACCGGAGGGTGGCCCCAGCTGGCACTTGGAGTTGGAGATAGCAGTGTAGACACACCTGTCAGCAGTAAAGTCACTCCCTAACCAAGGTGAACTATTCAACCGTATGGACCCATGTGGCTATGAACCCTCAAAGAGTGGGCTGTGTTCGACATTCCCCTGTAGCTATGCCTATCAGCTCAGTGATGCCATGTGGAATTCCCTCATCCAGGTGCACAGAACGACCTGAAGAAGGTGACCAATACAGCCTATTCAATGGTGAGACAGTATGGGATGGTACCCAGCATTGGGCAAATCTCCTTCCCAGATGCGGAGAGCAGCATTGGCGTAGGTCGGCGCCCCTTCAGCCAGGCGTTCCAGCAAATGATGGATCATGTAAGTCTGTTGGGGCAAGTGCGTGTTCATGCTTTGCTTCTCTGGGTTTAGTTAAAAATAAACAGATGACTTGTAGTCAAGTGCTATATCTGCTCATCTAGAGAGAGAGGAGCTTCTGGAGCCCAGTGCTGCTGTCTTGTCTTGCTGCTTGTTAGGAACATTCATTGAGGCATTAGGAACAGTCAAAACTCACCTGAAGGTGCGATTTCTCCACCTGATGCCCTGTGCCTGGAACTCCAGGGAGCTGCCATGGAATAGCCTGGAGGTGTCTAAATTCTTCAGCCTTGCAGTCAGGAAGGGGCCAGGCTGATGACGTAGTGAGACTGAGTGTAGTGTAGTGACATGTAGTGTGGAGGGGAAAGAAGGGCGTGCAGATGCTTGGATCCTGTCACATGAGTGCATCCGTACCCTGAACATTCCCGCTCCCCTCCAAGCAATGCTGCTTGGCATCTGGATCCCGAGAGGAGGTGGAGGTGACGATGCCAGCTGCAGAATGTGCAAGTCTCCAGTCTCTGGATTCCAGGGGCACCTGACTTGGACAGATGCAGTGTTCATAATAGGCCTGGTTGGAAGTTTTTTGCCATCCATGTTTTGACAGGAGCTTGGGCTTTCATTTAAACTGCACTTTTTGCAAAGGCATCTCTTGCCTGCAGGAATCTGACTCGTTGTTGAAAAATCTGAACCCCTGGAGGCTTAAAACTCCTAATTCAGAAATGCTCCCATATTGTCTTGTTGGACTTGTGCTGCAGGTACATCCAGCTCCTGGCCCCTGAACTGGACTGCATCTCCCATGACACCCCAGGGTCAGAAAGGGAGGGTTCACAAGATGCACTGTGGGTATTGGCAAGTCACTATCCTTGGCAGAAAGTCTTTGGATTTTGATTTGACTTTTTTTGTCAGTTTTTTCGTGGGTGGGAAACATTTATGATCAACTTCAACTCATAAGTCACTTCCCCTAGCCCCGCACTGCATTCATCCAAGCATAGTGTGTACCACCATCTGTCCCTGCTCTCATTACCGTCCTCTCTCACTCCTCCCAGGAGGCTAAGGTGCTGGTGAATCAAGCTTACAGATGCACAGAGAAAATCTTGCTGGACAACCGGAACAAGCTGCAGATGGTATGGACTCTCTGGTTATCTCTGGCACCGTTTCTGGAGAGCAAGCATAGCAACAACCTGGATCCCTCCTCCTCAGAGTCCCGAGAAACATTTTTGCCATTTTAGGAAGCCCTGTTCCTAGACTTATCTTTGTGCCCCACAAACTCCAACTCTGAAGGAGCAGTGTGAGGGGAGCTTGCTTGCCATTGTCCAGAGCACTTTGGTTTTTCCATTGGTCATTTACTTGACACCCTTCACGAGCCTCCACTGCGGATCCCGTACATGTGTAGGACAGAAGGTGGCATGGGGGAAGAGCGCTGCTTGGAAGCTGATCCAGCTAGCATGATTGTCCTGACTTTCCTAGGGCCAGCAGCCAGAGCTTGCTGCTTTACTTTATACATAAGCCCTGCAGATTGGGGCAGGGGGTACACTTGGTATTATAGGATGCTTGATCCCACCAGCCCAGCCAAAGCACTCTAGGCTAGCTGTTTCTCACTTAGCAGCAGGTCTCAGCAGAACAAACAGTTGCATATTAGCTTGCAAAGTCAGGTGCTTGTGGACTGGGTCACCAGGTGCATCTGTTCTGCCACTGTGCCCGAATGGGTACAGAGAGGCTGTATGTTGCTGATGACCCAGCTGGGCTGCGGGGGTGGTTGGAGGTGTATCCTGGAGATGCGTTGCTCCAGGCACTTGCTTCTTGCATGGCTGCTCCTCTCCTATCTGCCACCTGGAGCTGCTGACTCTGGACCACCCCCTCAGCCCTGTTTTCTCTTTCTAGCTGGCTGATGCCCTCCTGGAAAAAGAAGTGATAAACTATGATGACATCGAAGCCCTAATTGGGCCTCCTCCCTATGGGACAAAGAAAATGATTGCTCCTCAGAGCTGGCTTGAAGCAGAGAGAAACAAGCAAGAAGCAAGAGATGAGGCACCCCAGCAACCGCCAGGCCTGGAGGAGGAGGAAGAACTTAGTCGGAGGCTAGTGTGAGACCCTTCCCAACCCAGGGGAGGAGGATTTCAGAAGGATCTTCCCAACAGCCAACTAAATCCTTCCCCTTTCAGCTTGAGTCAAAGGCACAGAGAAACTTGGGGCCACTGTTATCCCATCCTTAACTACTGAGTATCTCAGCCCTGGATTAAGAGAGCTGCCCTCCAGGAGAGGTTTGCTTAGGACGCCAAGTTGGTTAACTCCAGGACAGGGGAGTCTTGGTGCCAAGGCTTAGTTGGGTGAACAAGGGGTGATGGCTTTAGATCTCTTGGGCACAGAGCAGTGTAAACATTCTTGCAGGCACAACTTCATCTGGAGGTCTTGTAAACAGCCAGCATTTGTTGTATTGCAAGTGTCTGCTGCCATTCCCTTCAGTGCCAGGGCTGCTGGAGTGGTTCTTGGGGCATGATAATAGGATAGAGGGGCACCAGGCAGTTTTGACGTGGTAGCTGCTGTGTGACGTAACCAACTTCTTGGGGTTTTTTTATCTGCTGTTGGATTTAAAAATTATACAGACTGAGAGACCAAAGTTCACTGGAATAAAATGGTCTTGATGTACTGCTGTGTATATGTGGACTGTGCTAGGAAATTCAGGGTGTTCCAGCCTGATGTGACAGCTGTTTGCAGGTACTCGGTTCTACAGGGTTGAGAGGCCTCCTGCACAACTGATCTCTGTTTTATGTAGTGGTGTGGAGTCTGCAGTTCATGGGGGAGGACAAGCAAGCCCCACTGAAAAGTAATGTTACTACATTACCAGACCAGGACTCTGAACACAAGTGTACTGGGGAAGTTGAGTCTAATCATACCATTCACCTTCTCAATGGGAGCTCAAGAAACACCGTTCTATAAATGCTCTGAAATGGAAGCAGGTGTGTGTGTTTGTTCAAGTTTCTGCAGGGGGCTGTAGACTGAAATGCTTTGCTTGTGTTCAGACCTCTTAGTCCCCTGCATCCCAAGCTGTTGGGATGTTGGAATGACTCTTTACTATTCAGCAAGAGAGCACCTGAAATAGCTGTGCAGGAGCATCGACAGTCCTTTGCTGGCTGACTGCAGGATATTCCTTTTTCTTAGCATGGATTTTTCCGTGGGGGTTATGGTCTGTGTCCCTGATGGACAACAAAAGTCTAACTCCCAGCCATCAGGTCCCATAATAGCGGGCACCAGGCTTCCATCGGTGGAAAGCCAAACATGAGTCTGCCAACGTTATCCTCGTTAAGATGTAAAGGAGGAAGTTGCGCACCATCATTCCAGTTCCCTTGACACAGGTCCTGCAGAATCCTTGCCCTGGTGGTCTCGAGAGTGGGGCTGGAAATTGACCCTTTAGGGCAGCGGTTCTCAACCTTTTTTGTACCAGGACCCATTTGTAAACATCAGTGGTCAGTCCTGACCCACTGCCCCTCGCTCCCAACCGACTGCCCCCAGTGTGTGGGGCAGGGGGTGGGCGTATGGGGCAGTGGGGGTCCCAAGCAGCCCCCTGCATGCTAGAAATAGCAGCCTGCAAGGGAAAAGCCACCGGTTCCCACATTTTTCCTCTTTAAAGGAGAATCCATTTTTAGAGTTTGACTTTTTTAAAGTTTGTTCACCACCCTTTCATATATTCTTACGACCCACCGGTTGAGAAATGCTGCCTTAGGGTATGGTAGGACAGTGCCATTGGCTTAGCCCGGTGCAGGGAGGCTGGCTCTGCACCCTCCACTGGTTATTGAGAGCATGGAGGAGAGATGCAACACGTTCAAATTGATTTTTCTTTTTTTTTCCCCCCTTTTTTGCCCAAGCTCTCTGTTCCTTAGCGTGGTGGTTTTCCCCTTTCCTCTCCGATGTCGTAAACCTCACCTGCTCTAGGAAACGTACCCTGGTCTTGGCTTTTGCAGAACCACCGGAGCCGTGGCCTCAGCCCATCCTATAGCCCCTTGGAGCGACCCTGTTATGTGAGACAAGGTGGGAGCAGGAGCGTGACAGGTATTTCGGGACACTTCTCACTAAGCAGGCGGCTGTCGGGACAGAATCCTTACTAGCCTGCCGTGTTTGATGGGCTGCCTGTGCGACGGTGCCATCTTGTGGTGCTTTGTCACCGAACCACCGAGGAATGAAAGACTCCAGGTACCCGGGTCGTCGAACCCTGCAGAGCCGCTGTGGCCACGCAGCCCGTCGGCTGGCTGAGGATGGCCCCATCTGTGTTTACGTTTTCTTGGGGTGTCTCTCCCCAGTCAGCAAACTGCGAAGCAGAAGTGATTTGAGGCTCAGATGGCTTGTCTTGGGCTTAGCAAATGTAGCTGCCACCCCAGCCCTCTCCTTTCATTAGGTCTTGTGTTGAGAGAGTGAGTTAGCCTTGCCCGGCGCTTGGCATAGTGAAGCTACTTTCCTATTTGCTTGTCACTGGGGTCCGTCTCAGTGAGGTAGACGTGCTAGAGAGCACCTATTCCAGCAGAGCCCTTCCTAGCTGAAGTATGGTTTAGTTCCATCTCTACCCAGGCCTGTACAGCAGGTGTGTGCAGGGGCTGATTGACAGGAGGAGCAGCTAGTTAAGGAGAAGGAAGCGGCACACCTATACGGCAATGCCGTAGTTCTGCTCCAGGCACGTCTAGGATTCTACAGCAGTGGTCATAGACACCATGGGGTGGGGGGTGGAAATGAGCCTAGTGCGCACATCCAGGGAAACGCTGTCCAGCAAGCATGTGCATTAAAGAAGGGGTGGGGGTAGGAAGCTCATTCAGACCGCTCCCCTCCTCTCCGTTCCTCAGCTGAATGGATTTCTCAGTCTGAAGGGAAGCAGTTGCTAACGCTGGGGTAGAACATAATGCGTACAGTAGCTATACAGAGGGGGAATCTGGGCAAGCAGACATGAACTGCACACGAGGAGGCTGAGTGGGCAGCTTTGCTGTTCTGGAAGAGAAATGCACATTTGTGCCATAATTGTTGGTCCCCATACATCTACCTGACGTATATCCCGTATCAGGACATATGGGCAAGGATGGCATAGTAACACTTCTGTACGATTTAGTCCTCACACCTGTGCGGTGCCTTTGACATCGTCTCCCACCCCATTCTCATTAAAAAGCTAGGCGACTGTGGCATCGATGCCTACACAGTTAGATGGATTGCAAATTGGCTGAGGGGTCGTACTCGGAGAGTGGTGGTGGACGGGTCATATTCGACTTGGAGGGAAGTGAGCAGTGGGGTCCCCCAGGGCTCGGTCCTTGGGCCTGCACTGTTCAATCTCTTTATTAGCAACTTGGACGAGGGGGTGAAAAGCACCCTGTTTAAATATGCAGATGACACCAAGATTTGGGGTGAGGTGGGCATGCTAGAAGGGAGGGACAGGATACGGCTGGACCTGGACAGGTTACATGGGTGGGCAAATGAGAACAGGATGGGGTTCAACACTGACAAGTGCAAGGTGCTGCACCTGGGGAGTAAGAACCAGCACCATACCTACAGGCTGGGGTCTTGAAAGCACAGTGGCAGAAAGAGATCTTGGAGTCATTATCGATTCCAAGATGAACGTGGGCCGCCAATGCAAGGACACGGTCAGTAGGGCTAACTGTACCTTGTCATGCATCCACAGATGCATCACGAGCAGGTCCCAGGAGGTGATCCTCCCCCTCTATGCAGCACTGGTCAGGCCGCAGGTGGAGTACTGCATCCAGTTTGGGCGCCGCACTTCAGGAGGGATGTGGACAGCGTGGAGAGGGTCCAGAGGAGGCCACCCGCATGATCAGGGGGCAGCAGGGCAGGCCCTACAAGGAGAGGCTACGGGACCTGAACCTGTTCAGCCTCCATAAGAGAAGGCTGAGGGGGACCTGGTGACCGTCTATAAACTTACTAGGGGGGACCAGCGGGGAATGGGAGAGACCTTGTTCCCCCGAGCACTCCCAGGAGTGACAAGAAATAACGGCCATAAGTTGTTAGAGAGCAGGTTCAGGCTAGATATCAGGAGGCGCTACTTCACTGTCAGGGCGGCTCGGATCTGGAACCAACTTCCAAGAGAAGTGGTGCTGGCTTCTACCCTGGGGGTCTTTGAGAGGAGGCTTGACAATTACCTAGCCGGGGTCATTTGAGCCCAGTTTTCTCTCCTGCCCAGGGCAGGGGGTCGGACTAGAAGATCTGCAAGGTCCCTTCCGACCCTACTTCTATGAATAGCCTCGTTTAACAGGGGCCAAAACCCCTGAGGCATCCATAAGATTTGCCCCTGGAGTTGTATGCCCTGGCACAGACCACTAGCTCCAGCTCCTTTCTCTGCGCGGGCAAAGATGTGTGTGCTATGCAGGGAAGTGCTCGGTTCTAGAGCCTAAAATAACTCCAAGGGAAATGTGTGACTAGGCAACCTGGAATACGTCAGTGTCCCTTTATAGAGTACTAGGATTAATTTTGTGTTGAGTTCCAAGAATATAATGCACCACCTCGGTGCAAAGTTTGAGAGGTGCAGGGACAGCTCGTTTCTGTCATCTCACCTCCTTCATCGGCAGCAAACAAAAATGGAAATTTTCAGCTGCATGTAGGTTCTGCATCTGCTACACGAGCAGCACCAGTAAAGGGGTTGCTGTCTGGGACCGGCAGTTTCTCTGCATAATTATTTTTGGATAACAAAGCACACTGATTCCAAATTGGGAGCATTGTTCTGAGCTGTGTGTGGTCTCTTGTTTAAAGCAGGGGCGGTTTGAACATCTGCCCCGACTCCTAGACACCCCTCCCTCAGGATTCTGCAGGAGAAAAGCATACTCGCAAGAACAGTCTCTTTTTTTTTAACGCTGAGTCTCCTGCTGCTCCTGTCTAACAGCTGTGGATACCTGGGGAGAGGGTTCATGGGAGCCAGTCATTCCTGAGTGACATCCCGGCCTCTAGGTCCTAACGCTGTTACTCAGCCTTTCTCAATGCCTCAGTTTCCCTATCTATAATAGGTGGGTAACGGGGATCGACGAGAGCCACGTCCACGTACTGATCCCTGGTAACGTCACGGACGGCAAGAGCTCCCGGATTGACCAAAATACCAAAATGCACAAAGATAAAGATACGGACCCTGTTTTTGTCATATGAAAGAAAAAACAGGTGGGTATTGACTGGAGTGGCTAAGTCTCGGGGCAAAGAGCAGCTTTCAGGCTCTTGACTTCTCAGCCTGGCTAGTTTGGAAGGTGGGGGGAAACCATGCACTTTAATTCGCAGTAGCCTATTCTACTGTGCATTAAAGCATCACGACAAAACCTGCTAATATGCTAGTGCTGAGTAGAGTTGGCCCTACTGCCCATTAGGTGTCACTAAAAGCGTTTGCTTTTGCTACTGCACATAAGGGCAGCCTAATGCGCCTTTATGTAGTACCTCTTATTGGAGGTACTAAACTTAATGCGCATTAATGAATGTGTGGACATGCCCAGTGTGTGTAAGGATGCCCCCCGCCACCAGGACTGTAGCCGCCAGTACAGACAGACATCCCAGCCTGGTCTGGTCTACTTAGCATACACGGTTCAGAGTTGCTAGGTCTTAAATATGAAATTATCATTTCCTGACAAAGTATCATAGACTGGAAAAAAACACCCTATGCAAATCAGTATGCAAAGAAATCTTCTTATTTACTTTCTATTGTTCACTGTAGCTCTCCACCAAAGGAGTGAGAACCGGGCTGTCAAAGTTGAAGCCTTTCTTTATTTGGAGACAGGTTGTCAGAAGGAAGCGCCGACAGGGAACCTGAAAGCTGGCTAAGCCTCCCTCAGAGTGACTTGGGTCTTTGTATATGCTGCATCCATTACCTGCCTTGAACATTACCAAAGTCTCCCAGTCCCCAAAAGCTTGCAAAGCACATTTTTCCCAACTATTCATTTGGTCTAATAACAGATATTGTTTAAAGAACCTTGCTTGAAAATGACAGTACATTTTCTAGGGGTGTAGGTTGTAGCCGCGTTGGTCCAAGGACATCGGCAGACAAGGTTCCTTGTACGTTCTCCAGCTCTTTGGGTTGGAAATTCACCCAAGGAACCTTGTCTGCCAATGTCCTTAGAGCAACGCGGCTACAACCTACACCCTTGTACATTGTGAACGCTTCTAGCATTATCTCCTGTATGGTGTGTAATGGTCGAGAGTCTCGTGCTTTTTTAACATTTTATTAGAAAACCAGACTATAACAAAAGACTCAAAACGACCCCAAACAGAGGCCTCACAAAAGGGTAATACAACATTTCAAATAACATAATATAAAACATCGGAATTGATATCATATTGCACGTCATCTCATTTGTACACAATATATACAACATCCCTGAGTATTGGCTATGTAACACATATTACACATATCATATTAGACATCCTGTACGTCCCCCGCCAACACG
>NW_005842270.1:626038-626298 GCF_000455745.1 Alligator sinensis | reverse complement strand
CCCCCCCGCCGCCCGTGGCGCCCCCTGCCGTTCTGGGCATCTCCTCAGGCGCGGCCCCTTTAAGGCGGCCGCCATCTTCACTCAGGGCAAGCCCCCTGCCGCTCGGCGCGCCCTGAAGCCGCCGCCGCCGTTCCCCGCCAGGCGCCGCTGCTCATTGGTCAGCCAAGTCTCGCGCGGGCAGGGAGACCGCGGCGCTGATATCCCGGCCTGCCTCGCGCCGCGGCTTCCTTTTCCGGTCGCCCATCTTCTCCGGAGGGAGG
>NW_005842270.1:618596-625947 GCF_000455745.1 Alligator sinensis | reverse complement strand
CTGGGTCGGGCGGGGGTACGCCGGGGCTGCCGTTGCGAAGCTGTAATGCCCGCGGGCGCCGTGTGCTCGCAGGCCCCCCTCGGCCAGCATGGCGCCCAGCCGCAATGGCATGATCCTGAAGCCGCACTTCCACAAGGACTGGCAGCGCCGCGTCGCCACCTGGTTCAACCAGCCCGCCAGGAAGATCCGCAGGTGAGGCGAACGCAAGGCCTGGCCGAGCTCCGCGCGCCTCGTTAACCTCGGCAGTCAAATGATGAGAATTCTCCGGAATCTCTGTACCGCCGTGATGATTCCCTCGAACCCTTTTCCAGCTGATGACTGTCGGGTTTTGCGCGAGGACATGTCTTTGCTGCGCTTCGTTGGTCAGGCGTGTGTCTCGCCTCGTCTGCCCTCAAACGTGTTCTTAACGAGGGGGGGACGCGGGCGGTTCGGGGGTTTTGCGTGTGACCAAATACTCTTTTCCCAACTCTGTTCCATGACGCTTCCAGGAGGAAGGCGCGGCAGGCGAAGGCGCGTCGCATCGCTCCGCGTCCCGTGGCCGGGCCCATCCGCCCTATGGTGCGGTGTCCCACTGTTCGATACCACACAAAAGTTCGCGCCGGCCGAGGATTCAGCTTGGAAGAACTCCGGGTAAGTAACGCACGGGCAGTTAACGTCTCATTGAGCACACGCGTGCATCTGTAATGTGTGAGACTCGTTAGGTGGGTGTAGCCTGAAGTCTCAGCCGCTCTGTAATTAAGCGCCGCAGCTCCGTTTTCTCAGTGAATGGGCAAAATGGGCTCCTTGATGAGAGAGTCTCCTTTGGTGTGGCCTGGTTATTCTGTGGCTCGTTAACATAGCATGAAAGCAGCTGTGATTTGTTCACCAATTAGCATCTGTTGAAAGGAGCTGCGCACGTGACGGGTTTTCAAGCTTTGCAGCGTTGGTGAGATTATAGGGGCGGCAGCTGGCGATGGGTACGTAATGCCGCAGGTGCAGAAAGTGGGCAGCAGCGTGGCCGTGAGGACGTGGAAGCAGCAGTTTCAATGCAGGATTGTTTGGACCTTTCAAGCGACGTGGCTGGCTTACCAGCTACCCCCCTTCTGTTTCTGGAGCTCAGGCTCGGATGGAGCCATCTTAAACGGCGCGTGCTTTGGCAAGCATTCTTGCCCTTCTGTGTCAAAAAACAATCTCATCCGGCTTGTAGATGTAGACTAATGCTCCATATCAGCCTTCGCGTTGCAGCGCGAGCAGACCGCTGCCTCCCCGAATGCTCAGCAGAGGCAGGGGAGAGTGGGACGATGCATATGGCCTTTTGTACAGCGAGATCCTGGAAGAGCTGATACAGGCCCCCCCTCCCTCCCGAGGCGCCGCAAGCTGCCTTGTTACCAGTGTTTCTGGAGGGTGAGGGTGTTCTTGGGAAGAGTCAGCACCAAGAACTTAGTTGGGTGTTTTCATGCTGAGCTAGGTTCACAGTCGGGTCAAATGTCACTACTGCCTGGTAGTGCTGACACCTTATTTATACCGTCAGCTTTGTGCCAACCCAGTGGGCTTGGGGTTTAAGTCACCCAGTTGCCACTGGAGTTAGTGGCACAAGCCACTGGCCAAGTGCGGTGATTCTTATTTCGGGGGGTGAAAATGTCCCCCAAGTCTATGTTCTTGAGACTCGGAGGATGCTTACCAGCTTCAGGTGCTTACTTCTCGCCTTGTAGTTGAATCGCACCTGTTGTGCTAACATCTGACTTCTGGGCTGAGTGCAGTTCACGCCTCTGAACCACTGCTCCTGCTTCTGGCGGGCCTTACAGTCACTGTCTGCAGAATCGCTGCCATCTGTGATGACCGCATTTGAACCCTTTTCCAGCTGATGACTGTAATGGCTTCCTCGAGCAGGACAGTGGCTTTAGCAGTCACCTGAATATTGATGCAAACACTGTCTTCTTCCTCCAGCTGGCCGGCATCAACAAGAAGTTTGCCCGCACTATTGGAATCTCTGTGGATCCCAGGCGACGGAACAAGTCGACAGAGTCCCTACAAGCCAATGTTCAGAGGCTGAAGGAGTATCGCTCCAAACTCATCCTCTTCCCACGGAAGCCGTCGGCACCCAAGAAGGGAGACAGCTCTGTAAGTACCGTTGGCCCTGGGACCTTTCCCAGGTTCCTGAGGTTTGGTTATAGCTGGTATTATTGCACGGATGTAAAACACTTGTGACTTGAGTGCATCTTGTCACGTAAGGTGTCCACTGCAGAATGATTCTCTTCACACATCCACTGAAGACCCTAGACCTTGCAGCTGTTGTGGGACGCTGCAGGCTCGGGATGTTTTGGCCAAGACCAAGTGCAGCAGTGGCTTAGAGCCGAGGAGCCATGCTGTGCTGTTCTGGAGGCACCTCTCAGGCTTCCGCTCAACCCTCATTTTAATGCAGCGTAAACAGCTGCATGCAAAATATCTGACTTGCTTAGAGCAGTTGATGCGCGCCAGGGACTCTGGACTACGTGCTTTGCCATGAAAACCGTTACAAGCAAAGCAGTGGAGTAAAGTGGTGCAGTTCGGAGTGGGGGTGGGACTTGCTGAAAGAGCAGCTGGTCAGTACGAGGCGGGGTGCACCCACTGACTGTCACGTCTTTCTGCAGAGTAGCCCTTTCCATCTCGAAAGTTCAGAAGCCAGGGGCCCCTTCTGCGTGTGCCTCTGCATAGGCTCCTCTGGGAAGAGACGTGTGTGTGCACAGAGAAATGGGACATTTCCCAAGGGGGAGGCATTCTGAGCCATCTCCCCAGGCCATGGTTGTTCCAGGCTTTTTACTTGTTCTTAAATACAGTTTCTCCTCGCGCCTCCTGTGGCACAGCCAGCCAGCAGGGCTGGATCAAGCTGTACTAAACTGCTTACTGAAAGGGCATCAGCGTGGGAGGAGGGGGCGTCACCGTGGCCATACTGTGGCTAAGCACTCTGAACAGCAGGCTTTAGCATCGGGGTGGACGTGTTTCCCAAGCTGGGGGAAACATTGTCGGCAGGGCTGGGAGCATCTCTGCACCTCGTTCTAGAACTGATGGAAGCAGAGATGTGAAAAGGTGAAGTTGAAATGGCTTGATATGGGCCTCCTTTTCTGGCAGCCAGACACTTGTGAAGGCTCTGGCATCGCTGTACGCCCCAGTGCAGCTAGAAGCAAGCGTAGCACGTCTCTGATGCACACGTGTACTGCTCTAAGTGAAGCCCACGCAAATGGATGGAGCTGACCCTGGGTCTCTAGAATGCTGTAAACAGCCGGAAGAGTAGCTCTGCCCTGTTGGGTCAAGGAGTCTGAGGCGTGAATTGGCGACTGCAGTAGGCTTTGCATGGTGTGACTTTAAAATGGATGCTGTTCCTCCAGGCCAGGCCATGCTTGGAGACTCACGTCCGCACAGCAGTGCCACCAGGAGCTCCTAGTGTGGATACCCTTGCACTAGCACAGCTGCGCCCTTGTTTGTTTTGCACACACGGTGGCTCTGGTTACATCAGTGCAAAACACAGTTTTGCCAATACAGCTGTGCCCGTGTAGGAGGGCTCTACTGACAGGGTCTTCCAAGTGCCAGTCTAACCCTGGTCACCAGGGACTTGGCTGCCTCCAAGGACTATGCCAGTCAAGTAGATGGAGATGCATCACCATCTGAAGCACCGGAGAATGCTTTCCCTGCCTGGGCACTTGCTGGGTCAGGTGCACACCGCTCCAGTGGAGAGGGAAGCGTTGTGTTCAGCTGAATCTTGCCGGTCAGAGAACAGCCCATCTTGGGCTGATGCTGCTGAAATGCCAGCACAGTGCCCCGGAGGCATGCAGCAGGGCAAGCTTCTGTGCTTGTGTGTTTTGGGGCACTCTAGGCTGGATGTAGAGTGAGGAATGAAAGGCTTGGAGAAGAGGCAGGAGGGTCTGAACCTTCAGGGACCCTGCTCCAGAGCCAGGCAGCAGGAGCCATGCACAGGCAGGATTTTGGCTTTTGGTTTCGGTGCTGACCTGGGTGGCTTCAGGGCTGCTGCTGCAGGGGCCTTTCCTGCAGGCCTCTACGGAGCTCCGCAGTCACTTCTCCCCTCTCTTCCGCAGGCAGAAGAGCTCAAGATGGCAACTCAGCTGTCCGGACCTGTTATGCCTATTAGGAGTGTAAGTGAAACTGCAAGTCCTGTCCTTTGTTCGACTTCCTTGACTCTGGGTGGTGCTGGGATGGGAGCTCTGACTGCAGAGCACTCTGTCCTGATGGCTTTTCCCCCTTGCAAGTGCTGCAGCATAACACTGCGGTTAAGTTGTGCCGTCTCCAAACAGCACCAGCTCCTGAAGCCAAAGGAACAAGAGTCTGTTAAACTTGTCCTCGTGTCTGAGAGGAGTTGGCAGACTGAGTCCTGTGCCACCGCAGACTGCAGGGCTCAGAGCTGAGCGTGTGTTAAAAGTGCTCTAAGCACAGCTTTGTCAGTGTGAAACCACCTGAAATGTGCGGCTGCTGCTACTGGCGTGGCAGCTCAGCTCCCCTTCAGGCAGCTGCTGCCTTCCAGCTGGGGGGAGCCGTTCGGCCCTGGGTTCTGCGCTGAGGATTCAGGCTGACATTTGGAGGGCTCTGAGCCGCACCAGCAGCTGCGTGTGCCCAGCTATGCACGTTGGCAGTGAGGTCTCTGCAACCAAGGGGGCTGGTCAGTCCCACTCAGGCTGGCCAAGAGAAGCCGTGGGTTTGTGCAGCGTGCACTGGAGCTACTCCTGCTCTTGAGGCATTGCCCAGCAGCTGTGTGATCTGGCCATGGGAGGGTTGTCTGTTGGCATGAGCTGGGAGCTGCATGGGACAAGGCCTGGGTGAGGTATCCTTGTCAGTCTCAGCATGTGGCTGCGTGCAAGTCAGTGCTGAGCCTTTATCGGCGCGTCTCTGGCAGTCTTTGCCCCTGTGTGTAACCCCCTGGCTCTGGCTCTGCTCCTGCCAGGTGTACAAGAAGGAGAAGGCCCGGGTTATCTCGGAGGACGAAAAGAACTTCAAGGCCTTTGCCAGCTTGCGCATGGCCCGGGCAAACGCACGCCTCTTCGGTATCCGGGCAAAGCGAGCCAAGGAGGCTGCAGAGCAGGACGTGGAGAAGAAGAAGTGAGCACGTCTCCTTCGAACTGTTAATAAAAGAGCCTAGGACCGCGACCTGGTGTGGGGTCTTCTTGGGCCACACGGAAGGGACTAGGACGACCCAGGAGGGGCAATGCTTTCACTGCCACACGGGCATCAGGGGTTGCTCCTTTCCCCCTGACTAGTCTGCTCTGAGCACGTGCACCCCATGCCACACAACCACAGGCCTCGCCCTAGTTTTGGTGTGTGCGCGGCCTCTTCCAACAGGGCCAGGGAAGGGGCTCTAGCAGCCTAGAGCAGCGCCTTTCATTTACACAGCAAAAGTTCCCTGCCAGCCCATTTCCGGTGCTAGCCCAGCTGCTTTGAGGGATCTCTGAACAGATGGCTGCTGACTGATGAGGGAGGACATCGCCTCCCCATTCTGTTCCCTTCTAGTGGCAGCCTGCTTGCTTTGCCTTGGAGACGGAGCTGAATTTCCCCACTCAGGAGCTTGGCTGGATCTGGCTTCCCTTGTAAAGGGCAGCGCGACATCCGCTGTGGCCCTTGGCGGTGGCAAGGGGCATCTGTCTAGTGCCACAGTAACCGCACCGTCCCCTCCCGCAGTCCTGGATGCTCCAGGCAGGTTTGGTGGGAAGTAGAAGGACTTGGGGGGCCCACTGGGGTGCACCAGGCTGGCTTCAAGGGGCTGGATTTCCGATGTCCTTGATTCCCCCTGTGCCGAGACACTTGGGGCTGGGCCCTCAGTAAGCAAGCTACTGGCTGTCCCATCACATTTAAAATGGAGGTGGGGTGAAGGCTTCCAGGAGCTGCCTCAGCCCCTTGTCAGCCTCCTGCACAGGAGCTGGTACTTGCTGACGGCTTCCTCCTATGCAGCAGAGAGCAGATCTCACGGGGTCCCAGTCCCCCTGCACGTTCGGGCACTGCCTGAGCACTGACCCCCACCGGCTTGTCAGTCCTTCACCCCTTGCCCTGCAGGCTGCCATGCTGTCGCTTGCTTCCAGGGCAGCAGACCCCCACCATGGCTTGTCTGGTGTTGCTTAGCAGTCGGCTTTCAACATCCAAGGCATCAGATTTGGGAGAGAGCTGTTCCCCTTGCCTTCTGAGCACCTATGGGCTGTCAGTGCTCCCTCCCATGCCCAGATCCTGCATGGTTTTGGGTAGGGAGTGCAGCCGGGCTGTCTCCACTAGCGCTGAGTGTTGCTTTGCAGTCTGAGCAAGCCTCCCTTTCAGGACTGCGCCCCATGGGGAGAAGGATCAGGGCTGCCTGGGTCAAGAGAAGAGCTGCGCCCGCATCCCTCCGGCGAAGGCTTGGCTACTAGAAGGCGAGCATCTGCGCGGGGGCGGCGGCTGCCTGGTGATTCAGGAATGAGCCAGGAGTACTCGCTGCCGTCGCTGTGCACTCGCTTTGTTCCTGGTGGTTGTAGCACTCGTGGGTCTTGAGGGCACCCTGCTCAGCAGTTGGAGAGAGAAGCGCAAGGGGGTTGAGGAGGAGGAGGGCCTGCCCTGCGCCCAGGGAGCGGACCCGCTGAAATGCAGCTGCCCCTGGGGTGGAACACGGCATGGCACCGTGCCCCTCCGCGGTGGATGCGGGGGAGCAGATGGCGCGCATGGCCCCGGAGGTGGAAAGGGGCCAAGACGCAAACCAGGAACACTTGTCAGATGCAGCTTGGGGATGAGCGGGCCCCTGGCTGGGTGTGAGGCTCCCGCTTCCCCCCTCACCACTGGCCCAGACAGGTCTTGCTCCCCGGCAGGGTCCTGAGCGCTCCGGCGTATCAAATGCTGCCCTTTTGCCCCCAAACGTGCTTCCGATGCCCCCTTGGCTCAGGTTCCCGGGCCGAGGTGCAGTTACTGGCTTCTGCCTCGTGATGGAGCAGGTGGCTTCAGCTCCGGTTGGTTTCCCAGGAGCTCCGCCGTGGGGGTGTTGCCCCCAAGCTGCTGGGCTGGGGGCAGTTTCTATGCTCCCGTGCCAGCGGGGAAGCACTGGGCTCCCTGGAGCCATCGGTTCACAGGGCAGCGGGTCCAGTCCAGCCCCGCTTTGCCCCCAAAGGGGAAGTGTTGCTCCCTTGCGATTCACTGAACAGGGCCGTCTGCTCAAGGGGATGGTCCAGATGCCCCAGCATTGCCGAGTGGCTTTCTCTGGCACCCCACCCCGACTGCTGCCTGCCAAGCGGGTGCTGGGGGACCTGGAGGCTGGTGCCAGCCACGTGGCTCCTTGCCCAGCTCCCTTTGGCCGAGTCAGTGTCGGGGGCGCAGGCCCGGTCCAGCCCCGGCGGGCCCTAGCCACGAGCCCAGCTGTCAGGGCACCCCAGCCGGC
>NW_005842270.1:616963-618586 GCF_000455745.1 Alligator sinensis | reverse complement strand
CCCCCCCCAGCCGAGGCCCCTGCTCAGCGCCACGTGCCAGGCTGGCAGCAGAAGGGCCAGGACAGGAGACGACGCTCCCCCAGGGACCTTCCCCGGCTCTGCCAAGGTACAGACCTGCCCCCCTTGCTAGGGATGGTGGCTGAGCCCCCCGGCCACTCCAGGGGGCTGGCATTGGGGGGTGACAGCCGGGGGCCTCCCCCGCAGAGCAACGGGCATCGCAGGGAAATGCCTTAACCTGCGTCTGAATGGAAAGCACAGGCATGCAACCCTCTGGGGGCATGCTTCCTCCCTGGCCCCTCTGTGCCTCAGTTTCCCCCACCCGTGCAACGGGAGTAAGGCTGCCATTGCAAAAGGGCTCAGTGCAGAGGCCGTACAAGCAGCCAGGCTTGCCGTGCCCCCGGTATGTGCAGCTCCCAGACCCTGAGCATGGGGGTGGCCACCCTGCTGCCAGCTCCAGCCTCAGCCTGCGCATTCCCTAATTACAGCTGTTCATTTTAATTAACTTGCCTGCCAGCTCCAAGGGGAAACGGGGCCACGTGGGAAGAGGGGGGCTCGCTGTGGCCCTTCAAGCTGTGAGCTGGGTGCCTCTGCGGAGGGGCAGATCCGCAGCCGCAGCACCAAGCCCCCGCCTGCACCGAGCTCTCCTGGGCAGTGCCAGGGAGACGCTCGCCCTTGCCTGGGCTCTGGGCACGGCCTCCCTCCCCCACAGCAGGCGGGTCAGGCCCAGGGAAGGATGCATGGTGCTAATAAGCAGAGCTGACGAAGCGCATCCATCTGCGGTGGCCGGGAGCCGAGGCCGCGGGGCTGGCAGGCTGGTGCCATCCATCCTGCTTGCGCTACCAGAGCCCGGCTCCCTGTAGAGCCGCAGCACGGCCCTTTCCAAGGGCTCAATTCAGAGCTCGGGGCAGGGCGGACAGCGCCCACCGCGTCCGGTCACCGGCCAGAGCCCACGAGAGCTTGACCTCGGGGCCGGGACAGGGACCCCGCTGCTCCTGTCCTGCAGGGAGCTCTTCATGGCCCATGGGTGCAAGTATCCCACGGGCTGGCTTGGCCGGCTTCAGCCTGGGGCTGCTTCTGGCCACACAAGGCAGCGAAGCCCCACACTTCTGGGGTCCCGGAGCATCCCCCGCCTGAGCTCCCCGCGGCCCCCTGCCCTGCCCAGCACCGTGCGACTCGTGGCTGCTTTGCCAGCAGCTGTGGCCCGCGAGTCACCCAGTCGGGGAAAATTGAGCCATTCTTATTCATTAGGCTGGAGCTGACAGATGCCCGCCTGGCACGGAGAGGCAGCGAGCGCTGGAGCCCGGGGGCCTCCCAGCTCAGCGCCGCGGGGAGGATCGGCTCCTCTCCCATCCTGCTGCCCACACCTCGCATCCTGCAGCTGGGTCCCAACCTCCCACCCTGGGCGTCTGCCCCTGCCCGGGCCCTTGGGTGCAAGGTCTCCCGTGGTGCTGGCTGCAGGCTGAGCAAGCCTGGGCCGTCCTGGCACGGGTGGGTCCCTGGTCTGGCCACGGCCCGCAGCTGGCTTTGGTGGGGGTCAGGGGGCGTCTCAGGGTTGCAGCCCCGCTGCCCAGGACCGAGGCTGGCAGGGCTGAGATGTGGCTAAACATCGCGCCGGGCCGGGGG
>NW_005842270.1:613466-615327 GCF_000455745.1 Alligator sinensis | reverse complement strand
ACCTGCTCCGTGCACAGCCGGGCACTGGATCCCCCTCCCGCGGGGCACCCAGGTCATGGCCATCAGCGCCCCGCTGCTACCGCAGCCCCCAGCACCCTCGCTCCCAGCCCCGGGCTCCTCCTGGAGCTACGAGGGGTGCGAGCAGGGTGCCGGCACTGCTTTCCCACCGCCCCGTGCACAAGAGCCAGCCTGTCTCTGCTTGGGACCCTTGCGGGTGACCGCAGGCGCCCAGCACCGGAGCCTGCTCTGGGTCACATCGGTGCCGCGCTCTGCTCTGAGCCCGCTGCCCGCTGCCCTCCGGCCAGCGGCCCTTCCTGCAGCCCTGGGGGCTCCCCCCGAACGCTGCAGCCCCCTGCTCCATCCCGGGGTAGGAGGCAGGCAGAGGGCACCGGGGCTGCCAGGCGCCGAGGGGGCGTGCGGGCTGTGGCGGAGCTGCCTGTCAAGGGCGGCCAACGAATCCTGGCTCATTCCTTTCCAAGGGGGGAAAAATACCGCGCTCATAAACCCCTAATTGGCTTGGCTTGGCAGACGGCGCCGGAGCTGGTGACAGCACCCACCGCATGATGCGTGCTCCCCGGAGGCGCCGCTGACCGCCAGCTGCCTGCAGCCCGGACACACCGCTGCCCGCTTCGTCTCGGCCACCGCCAGCCCCGCTCCCTGCCGCCCGCCCGCCTGCACGAAGCCCTCGGCCTCGCACCAGCATGACGGAGATCCAGGACCTGGCCTCGCAGGCCTCGCTGGGCGTGGTGTCGGCCACCTGCGTCTCCAAGGTGGAGCTGCGGGTCAGCTGCAAGCACCTGCTGGACCGCGACACCCTCAACAAGTCCGACCCCTGCGTCGTGCTGCTCATGCAGTCCCAGGGCCAGTGGATGGAGGTAGGCGTGCGGCACGGGGGTGGCACGGTGGCGGAGGCTCCTTGCAGGGCAGGGGCCGATGCACCTTGGACCCCGCTCCGTGCATGGGAGATGGGGACATTTCAGCATGGTGGACATGCCCGGAGACACTGAGCCTGGTGGGGCGGATGCCTGTGCACACCTATATGTGTGTGTGCACACGTATGTTGTGGCCGGTGTTGCTGCACAGGGTCTCTGGGTTCCCGTGCACGGTGCTGGGGTGCAGCCGGTGCCCGGCGTGGGCATCCCTCGCTCTGCGGCTGCCGGGGGGGGGCGAGGGGTGGTGGAGGGCAGAGCAGGGGGCCGTGGGCTGGGGCAAACGCCGAGCAGCAGACAAAGCCCTGCTACCCCCAGTGCTGTCTGCCCGCGGTCCACCCTTTATTGCGCGTGCTGGGGCAGGCGTCGCCCGGTGCCACGCATCCTACACGGCCGTACCCATGTGCGCTGGGTCCCAGGCCCCCGCGCTGCCTGGCAGACCCCGGCCCTGCTCCCCACCGCCGCCCGGCTCGGGGCCCCGGCCCCCCTGCCGCACCCTGCGGATTATTTGCAGCTCCTCCGAGCCGGCTCGTTAATCCCCAGGGCTCAGCGCCTAATCCCTGCCCCGGGTAATCGACTCCCGCCCGGGGAGGGGGCTGGCACCTGCGGGGGAGCAGGCAGCGGGTGCTTGTTCTGGGCCAGGTTTCGGGTGCTGGGGGCGGGGGGAGCAGACTGTGGGACAGTTAAGTCCCTCCGGCCTTCACCGATGGCTCCGTAAGGCCGTCCCTGCTCCGTGCCTCAGTTTCCCCCGCAGCTGTCCTGCACCGGGCTGCCGACCTCCCTGCACGCCCTGGGCCGGCAGTGGGTGATAGCAGAGGCAGGGCCGGCTGTGCCCTCCTGGGGGCCCTGGGCATGGGGCGGGGGGCTGCTGGCGGGGCGCCCTCCCCAGGAAACCATCCTGTTGACTCAGAGCTGGCAGGGAACGTGTGGTG
>NW_005842270.1:612408-613044 GCF_000455745.1 Alligator sinensis | reverse complement strand
TTCGGTCCCGCGTGCCCTCGTGGGCGGCCCCAGGGCTTTGCATGGCCCTGCCCGGCCGCGCTGGTGCGGGCACCCCGGCCCCAGGCTGCGCGCACCCACCCGCGGGCGCTGGGCCGGGGGGCGGGGAGCCATGCCGAGCGAGCCCAGCTGAGCTGGCGCGGTGGCTTATCAGCGGTAATGTGTTCGGCCGCGATATCATTATCCCCTCTCCCTAAATCCGCTGCCTGCGTGGAGCCGGGAGGAGAGCGGGTGCACGCAGCTGCCAGGCAGCTCCGGGCTGCAAGGACCGTGGCGTCCCCGGTCCCCTGCCGCCTTCACCCCGGGGACGTGGCTCTGAGCAGGGGGCGCTGGCGCGGTGGCTTATCAGCGGTAATGTGTTCGGCCGCGATATCATTATCCCCTCTCCCTAAATCCGCTGCCTGCGTGGAGCCGGGAGGAGAGCGGGTGCACGCAGCTGCCAGGCAGCTCCGGGCTGCAAGGACCGTGGCGTCCCCGGTCCCCTGCCGCCTTCACCCCGGGGACGTGGCTCTGAGCAGGGGGCGGCCAGCTGCAGGCTCGGGAGCCTGGCGCAGACACTGCCCCTCTCCCCGCCAAGGGCACAGGGGCAGCATGGGGCAGGCCGGAGCGGGGGGGGGA
>NW_005842270.1:606667-612278 GCF_000455745.1 Alligator sinensis | reverse complement strand
CGGCCGGAGAGCTGACGCTGCGTCTCCGCAGCCGGCCTCGCCTGCAGGACGCGTCTGCGCCGCGGGGAGCGATCCGGGAGGTGCCCCCAGTGCCCTTCGGGTCACTAATGGCTTCTTGCTGCCTGCCAAGAGCTCTGCCTAATGGTGCTCTTTCCTGGCCGGCCCGGGCGAGCGTGGCGGGGAGCCAGCGTTCCCCCCGCGAGGTGGATTCACCCCGCGGGCGGAGATGCCCGCATCGCCTGCCCAGGATCCGGGAGGATGCACACGGGCGTTGTGGGGGCCGGGTGGGTCGGCTCTCCAGTTTGCTGCTGTCGCTGCCATCCGTGGTGTGAAAGCAACATGTCATAGGCCCTGTACTGCCTGAGAAGAGTCTCCTTAACCTTTAGGGTTTGGTGCAGGAGGGGATGAGTCCTGCTCCTGCCCCCGGAGAGCTGCAAGGGGCTGTAGTGCCCAGCGGGCGCTATGTAGGACTCCCCCCTCGCTGCCCCGGGTCTTGCAGGGACTCGAGGTGCTGGCGATGCAGCCGCTTCTGAGCAGAGCGTTCTTGCAGCCGATTAATAACTCCCCGTCCGTTCAGGGGAGGAGAGGCTTCTGGCGGTCTCGTGGGAGAAGCACGCTGGCCTGAAGCCGGCAGCTTCGTGCCAGGTGCTGTGCCGGGAGCGTGGCCGTTGCATCTGTGCCCTGGTCCGTGCCGATCTCAGCACCGTGCCCCGTGGCGAGATGCATCTGCTTGTGCTCCACGCCACAATCCCCTTCCTTGACTTGCTGATGGAGGGGTCTCTGCACAGGGCCACGCGGCCTCCTGCCTACCCGGGCGGGAACAGGGTGCCCGGACCCAAGCGGGGGGCACGGCATCAGTGCTGCCCTGCCGGAGCCAGGCGCCAAGGACTGGGCATCGGTGGCGCCCAGGCAAGACCAGGAGCGCTTCCCCGGCCCATTTGACTTGCCAGTAACCCAGGACTCTGGTCCGCAGCCCGTTCCCGGGGACCGGCAGCGCTGCCCAGCCCGGTGCACAGCTGCTCTCTGGGTGCAGGGCGACCCCACCGCTTGGGTCATGGCCACAATCCTGCAGCCGGTGCCCAGAGCACGGCGCTGGCACATGAGGTCCCCGTAGGCTGCAGCAGCAGGTGCCGGGGGGCCGGGGCCCAGGCCCCCTCCAGATGGGCAGCTCCCGGCGAGGTGTCGGGCTCGCCCCAGATCCCACTCTCCGGACGCGGGCCACCCTCCTGCTCCCGGGACGGGGACCCCTTCTCTGGCCCCGCTGCGGCTGTCAGGGCGCGGCGTCCCCGGGAGACCTTCGTCCTGCCAGGCCGGGGGGCTGGCACTGCCCCGGGTGGTGGGCGCAGGCCTTGAGTGCCCCCGTGTTGCAGGTGGACCGCAGCGAGGTGATGAAGAGCAACCTCAACCCCGTCTTCTCCAAGATCTTCATGGTGGACTACTACTTCGAGGAGGTGCAGAAGCTGCGCTTCGAGGTCTACGACAGCCACGGCCACGCCAGCATCGGCACCCACGATGACGACTTCCTGGGGGGCATGGAGTGCACTGTGGGCCAGGTAACCCCCGTCCTGCTGGGCCCTCCAGCGGGATTCAGGCTGCTGCCTCTCCCGGGGAATCGCTTCCCTGGGCATCGTGTCCTCCCTGCGGCGGTGGAAGTGATCATTTAAACACTCTCCCTTCCTTAGCGGACTGCAGAGGTTGGGAATTGGGAGACCCTCCCTCAAGGGAGGTGGACAGACCAAGGGTCTGCAGAGGTTGCCCGCTGCTCCGTAATAGTGACTTGCTTAGCTCTTCTCATTGGTATACGCCTGCATGGACTGACGCCCGTGACCCCCTGCCCCACGCTGCCTCATGCCCGCGCTTTCCCTTGCAGATCGTGGCTCAGAAGCGCGTGACCAAGCCGCTGTTCCTCAAGTACGGGAAGTACGCCGGCAAGTCCACCATCACGGTGAGTGCCCGGCTCTGCCCCACGCCCAGTGCCCACCTGCCCGTCTCCCGGCCCCCCGCGCACAGCCAGCCCGGGCTCCAGGCTCTGGGTGCTTTCCCCAGGCAGCGGGGATTCCCACGGGATCTCCAGGGGATCCTTGCAGCAGGCCGGGAACATACCAGCAACACGTGTGCCCTGCAGCTTCCCGTGCCCTGCTGCACACGGTACCCGGCACGTGCAGTACCCACCTTGCATGGGTGCCCTCGTCTCCCTGCAGGTGCTCTCCGAGGAGATTTCTGGCAACAACGGCTACGTGGAGCTCGCTTTCCGGGCCAAGAAGCTGGACGACAAGGTGAGCGCGGCCGGGCCCCGGGGCTCAGGCCGCGGGGGGGAGGCACGATTCAGGGGATGCTGGGGGACGAGCAGGAGTGGGCACACGCGTGTCCTGGCCCCTTCACCCCAGGATCGGGGCCTCGGGGGTTCTTCTGGGAGGGCGCCGGGGCCAAGAGCTGCATCCTCGTGCGGGTCCGGGGCCAGCGCCACGCGGGATCTGCCTGGCACCCGGCAGCGTGGAGTAAACCCAGAGCCCCTCACCCCCTCTTCCCTCTCCCCCAGGACCTATTCAGCAAGTCGGACCCTTTCCTGGAGATCTACCGGATCAACGACGACCGCAGCGAGCAGCTGGTGTACCGCACGGAGGTGAGGCCTGGCCTGGCACGGCACCCAGGCGTGGGGCATGTCCGGGGGCAGCCCCAGGGGCTGGGAGCTGGGGCTTGCACTGCAGACTGTTGCACTGGGGGGCAGAAAGGAGCCGGCACCCTGCTCCCCCCTCCAATCTCCTCCCCCAGTGCCGAGGCTCATGCCCCCTGCCCGCATCGGGGCCCTCGCGGGCGGCAAGGGCGGGGGCTCGGTGGCCGAGCAGCTGGCAGCCCCCCGCTGCTCTCCAGGCAGCCGTCACTCTGCACCTGTCGGGGGTCTAGGAGCATTAGGCGCTCGGCGGAGCAATTACCCCGTCAGGCGCTGTCAGCTCCTCGCTCAGGCTGTCCGCCTCTGCCTGCCGCCTGGGGCTGGCGCGGGGGCGGCGGGCTCCTGGTGGGGGCTGCAGGTCCCGGGGTGGGGGGCTGCATGCGGTGCAGGGGCAGCTGCCTCCATCCCCCCTGGGAGAGGGGCATGGAGGGGTGCGGGGTTGCCCGGACGGAGGCTGACCCCGGCTGCCTCCTCGGCCCCGCAGGTGGTGAAGAACAACCTGAGCCCCGTGTGGGAGCCCTTCAAGGTCTCGCTGAACTCGCTGTGCAGCTGCGAGGACAAGAGGAGGCTGCGGGTGAGCACGGGGTGGGGGGCCGGGCTCTGCGAGCTGCCCCCGGTGTGCCCAGCCCGGGCCGGGGAGCAGCCGCCTCTCGCTGTCCTTGCAGTGCGTGGTCTGGGACTACGACACCCGGGGCAAGCACGACTTCATCGGCGAGTTCTTCACCACCTTCGAGGAGATGCAGAAAGCCACGGGGGGGAACAAGGTCTGGGCTGGGGGCGAGGTCCCCTTTGCACGCTGCGTGCCCGGTGCCGTGCCCCGTTGCTCTGGGGGGCTTGTTCCCCCCATTCTCCCTCCTCCTGCCCGCTTATAGCAGCATGGAAACTGGGAGAGGGGAGGATTAGAGGAACTGCCCCTTCCCCCCCCCCCAGCATGCGGTGTGGCTGTGGGGCTTTTCGGGGGTGTCTAATGGGGGGATGGTGGATCCATCGGGGTTTGTGCAAGATGTGCTCCCTGCACCCGCGCTCGCTGCTCCCCAGGGCCGGGGGCAGGGATCGTGCCCGGCTGATGCCATCTCCGCCGGCCGCAGGTGCAGTGGGACTGCATGAACCCCAAGTACAAAATCAAGAAGCGCAACTACAAGAACTCGGGCATCGTCATCTTGCTGGATCTGAAGGTGAGAGGGGCCAGGCCTGGCCCGGGCGTTGGGGGATGCCGGAGTGTGCTGGCGCAGCCGTGCGCTACGGGGACAGTCATGGGGCTGCCCCAGGCTTTGCTGGAGCGTGTGCCTGCTTGGAGAGCATCTCTGGCACCCCTGGCCTGGCTCCGTGGCTGGGACAGACCCACCCCCTTCCCCCTGGTCCTGCGGTGGCTTTGGGCAGGTAACCGAGCCCCTAGCAGTGGCCGTGCCGGGCTCGCTGCCCGCGGCGGGGGGTAGGAGCCTGCCGCACTGGCTGACGTGGTGTTTGTCTGGCAGATCCACAGGGTCTACTCCTTCCTGGACTACATCATGGGAGGCTGCCAGATCCACTTCACAGTAAGTCGCGTTGCCCCGGCTGGCGCGGGTCCCGAGTCGCGGCTGCCACGAGCAGTGCAGAGATCCCAGGGCGAAGGCCTGGGTTTGGGCGCCCGGGATGGGGAAGGGGCTGAGAGCTGCCCGGCACCCGTGGGGAAAGCGCTTGGGGTGTCTGAGTCTGGCTCCGAAAGGAAAGCCCTGCGGGGCACCAGCGTGCCCGGGCTCAGCCGCGGCGCCAGGCTGAGATGCAATGCAATGCTGGCACCCGGTGCCGGCGACGTCTGCGCTGATGGCAATTGCGGAGCAGTGACACGATCTCTGGGCCCCGTGGCCAGCCCGTGGTGGAGACACCGCGGGATTGCACTGAGGCAAACTCCATCACGTTGGAAACGTCCTGGCATCGAAGGCCTTGCCCAGCCTGCACCGGGCAGCTGCTAGGCTGGCCTTCCCGGGGTCGAGATGCTTGCCCCTGCGGTGCCAGGCCGTCTCCACCGGGCTTTCCACGGGCGACTGGCAGTCGGCAAGGATGCAGCTGGCTGTCATGTGGCCGGCACTGCCGTTCTCCAGCACGCTCCGGCTACCTTTGTCCGTCAGCCGGCTGCAAGCGCTCGTGGTGTGCAATTAGGGTGCGCTTGGCCCAGTAGCTCAGCTGCAAATGCAGGCAGCCCCCGGCCGGCGGGATCATGCACAGCTACACGTGGAGGCCCCCCGCGTCTGAGCGGCGTGCCCAGCCTAGGACGCGGGGTCTTCCCATTCAGCTGTTCCCGCCAGGCTGAAGCTGGGGGGACGTTGCTTGGGGCTGGCTTTGAGTCGTGCACAGCTGGGATGGGGCGTGCGAGATGCTGCCTGTTTGCAATCCCAAGCCCTCTCCTGCCAGCCCGCAGCCCAAAAGCTCTCACCTGAGCTTCGCGTCAGGCTGCATTCCCCACTTGTCCTAACGCGCCCTCGGCCTGGCGCCTTGGGGCTTGTCCTGCGTCCTGCAGACCCGCGCGCCTCCCATCAGTGCCTCAGCCCCTCGGCGTGCCGGGGGCCCTGGTGTTTCTGCTTGGCCCTGCTACACGGGGGCACGCGTGCAACCGGTCCCACGAGCATCCTCCGCCCTTGGCTTTGCACTCAGGGCGTGCAGCGGGCCGGGACTTGGCTCCGGTGTGCGGGACCGGGGGCTCCTCTGCTCTCCCCGGGGGCCTGCGCTGCTCCGTCGGTGCGGGGGGTGGATGACGTACAGTGCTGACCCCGTGCCCTCCCACCCCAGGTGGCCATCGACTTCACGGCCTCCAACGGGGACCCCCGCAACAGCTGCTCCCTGCACTACATCAACCCCTACCAGCCCAACGAGTACCTGAAGGCCCTGGTCGCCGTGGGCGAGATCTGCCAGGACTACGACAGGTGAGGCCGGCTCCGCCGCCCGTCCGTCCCCCCGTCCTCC
>NW_005842270.1:604642-605667 GCF_000455745.1 Alligator sinensis | reverse complement strand
GCCCCGAACCGTCCCAAACCCCGGCTCGCGTCGCCACCAGCAATTAGCCGCGGCCCCCCTCCCGCGTGGGGGCTGGGAGCGGGCAGCATCGGGGCCGGGCAGGAGAGAGCCTGGGGTGGTTTTGGGGGAGAAAGAGGGGGTCGCTCTGGGGCCTGAAGCTAGGGCGGCCTGAAGCTAGGGCGGGGGTCACAGACCGAGTGTGGGCACGGGGAAGGGCAGAGCGCCGGCCCCAGGTGCTGGGGGGGCAGAAGGGGTCTGTCCTGAGCGCTGGGGGTGGCAGGGGTCCTGTCCCCCTCCCCTCACCGCGTCCGTGTCCCCGTCCCCCCGCCCGGCAGCAATACTTCATCCTGCTGATCCTGACGGACGGCGTGGTGACGGACATGGCGGACACGCGGGAGGCCATCGTGCGCGCCTCCTACCTGCCCATGTCCATCATCATCGTGGGGGTGGGCAACGCCGACTTCACCGACATGCAGATCCTGGACGGGGACGACGGCATCCTGCGCTCCCCCAAGGGCGAGCCCGTCCTGCGCGACATCGTCCAGTTCGTGCCCTTCCGCGAGTTCAAGAACGTGAGTCGCCCCTCGGGCCGTCGGCGGTCCGGCTGGGAGACCGGGGGGCTCTGGCCTGGCCCCAAGCCCAGGCAGGGCAGCCGCTGGGCTCTGGGAACGGGGGCCAGGGTCTGCCTCTGCCACTGACCCTCCCTGTGCAGCCTTGGGCAAGTCCCTTAGCCTCTCCCGGGCTCCCCGGGCCGGAGCGAGACCCCTTTGACGGTGCACCCGGGAGCCCTGGGCGGCAGCCGGCCCGGGCCCGGGGGTGCCGGGGAGCCGTGCTCTGCCCCGCGCCCACCTGCCCTTTGCTCACAGGCTTCGCCCACGGCGCTGGCCAAGTGCGTGCTGGCCGAGGTGCCCAAGCAGGTGGTGGAGTACTACAGCTACAAGGCCTTCCCACCCCGCTGCCCCAAGGCCGAGACGCCCGACTCCACGCTCAGCTCCCCGCAGTGACCCCCAGACCCGCGCCATCCC
>NW_005842270.1:603773-604408 GCF_000455745.1 Alligator sinensis | reverse complement strand
GGCAGCGGGGGGCCGGCGCGGGGCCGCCCTTGCTGCCCCCCTCTGCCTCTGCGGTGCCCATCCCCGTGTGACCCAGCACTGTGCCAGCCCCCGGGTGCCGAGCCCGCCGTGCGGGGCAGCAGGGCCAGCGACGGTGTTGGCGGCGGAGGCCCCGGACCCCAGCCGTCCTCCTCCCTGCTCTCGTCCGTCTGTCCGCCCTCCCGGTGCCGTGCATGCCGCTCGCCAGCTCCACGTGTGTCTGTGCCGTGCGTGGTCGTCTGTCGCCGTGGCCTTGTGTAAGCGTCTGCATGCCCGATCCGTCGTCCTCGATGTACGAGCGGGGCCACCCAATAAACGGCACGCTCCATTTTGCCCCGCGTCTGTGCCTCTCCTTTGGGGGGGTCTCGGCCCAGCGCCCCCAGGTCCAGCGCCGCGCGGCTTGGCTCCAGCAGCACCAGGCTGCGCGGGCTGTCCCCGCGGGCACCCCGGGCATCCCCCCTCTCTTCACCACGTGGCTACCTTGCTGCCGAGGCTGCAGATTTCATCAAGGCAAATAGCCTCAGTGAGGCCCTGGGGTCCTCGTTAGCGGGCCGGCCCCCTCGGGATTACAGGACGCCGTGCAGGGATTGAAAGCCCGTGGAGCGGGTAGAGGGGGG
>NW_005842270.1:601016-603739 GCF_000455745.1 Alligator sinensis | reverse complement strand
TCCTGCAGCAGCGGGGAAGAGGACATCACCAGGCAGGTGCGGAGCAGGGCAAAGCAAGGGTCAGCACCACCCCGTGCCCTGCAGGACATCCAGCCGGGAGCACGGGGGGCTCTCCGTGCCCGCGGACGGTACCCAGCCCTGGTGGGACCCCGGCTGTGGGGCTGGGCCCTGGGAGACGGGCACTTGCTCCATCTAGCTCGTCCCAGGTGAGGCTGGAGGTGGGTCCTGCCAGGCACATGGGGGCTCCTGGGCTGGTCCCGGATGGGGTGCCTGCGCCATCCTGCTGCACCCCGCCTGTCCAAGGCTTCCGGAGCTGCCCCCGCCCCGCTGCCAGGGTGTTGCAGAAGAGCTGCCCGGGCTCCAGGCCCCCCCGCACACTTTGTAAGAGGTGGGATCACGTCCCAGCACTGCCGGCGCGGGGCGGCAGGGGTATCTAACACGGGCACGTTGCCTTGGAGGTGCCAGCCCTTTGCAAGAGGCTTCGTAGCAGCTGCCCCTTCGCGTCCAGGGGCACGGCCGCCTTCCCCGCTCCCTGGCCGTGCGGGAGGAGAGCAGGCAGGGGTGCCCGGGGGCACGCGTGCCATTTGGCCAGCTGAGCCGTGGCTTGGGGTTGCGTGGGGTGGTGCCTGTGCCCGGGCGGCGGGGCAGTGCTCCCGGCCAGTGCCTCCTGCTGCAGCATCCGTCAGCTCTCCGGCCCCCAGCCAGCCTGGGCATCCCGGGTGGAGGAGCGGACACGTGGCCAGCGGCAGAGTCCGTGCCGCCTGCGGGCCTCGGCGGTGCTGACTGCGCAGGGACGGCTCTCCCGGGGGACCGTGCCTGGCACAAGGGCAGGCAAAGCCCTGGGCACAGAGGAGGCTGCGGCCAGCTGTGCCCCGGCAGGGAGGGGAGGACCGGTGCGTGCGCCCAGCTGGCCTCGGCGTCAGGGCAGGGCCCCCGAGAGCCTGTCCTGGGCCGGGGCTGGTCCTGCCCGTGGGAAGCTCCCAGGCCGGGGCCCCGCACACGCGTTCCCCCTGCACGTGGTGACGAACATGTGCACGCGGCTCCCCGACACACATGCACACACAGACTAGCACTCACTACACCCACGCCCTGCGCGCAGTCACAGCCCCAAACCCGGCACTGTGACACATCCGCTGTTTCCGTCTCTCTCACACGCACCTGTCTCCATTCACATGTGCCCACACACCCGGCACTGTCTCACACACGCGCCCCCTGCACTCATTCACATGTATCCATGCATACACACATGGCGCTTGGTGACATGTGCACGCGCACATGCACACCGACCCCTTTGCAATCCTGTACATGTGCACCCAGCCCTCCGTTGCATGCATGCACACGTGCACCCCTGCAATAATTCACGTGCCACACACACACCCCCCGGCAGTCACACGTGCGCACACACATGCAGACCTCTGCAAGTATTCACGAGTACACGCACACATACCCCTGCAGTCATTACCATGCACCCCCCCAACACTCACACACATCAACACACACACACACACATGGACCCCTTGCAATCACTCACATGCACACATACCGAGCATTCAGTTACTTGTGCACACGCACACACCCACCCACCCGCCATTGCAATCACTCACAGAGGCACACACGCGCACAACCCCCTCTGCAATCACTGACGTGCACAGGCGTACCTGACATTCAGTTGCATGCACACACATACACACACATGTGACTGGCTGTGCATGCTTACACACATGTATGCAGACCCCTGCAATAAGTCACACGCGCACACGCGCCCAGCACTCAGTCACAGCCGTGCATCCACCTCATTCCCACGTGCACGCATGACTCCCATGTCGTGCCCAGCTGCGGCTGCTCCACGAGCCCTGGGGCACTGCCCGCACCCCTGCCCACACCCTGCTGTGACACCGCATCTCCCCGCGCCCCTGCCAGCGGTGGGGCCAAGCAGGTGCTTCCCCCACATTGCACCAGCTGCTGCTCCGCCGGGAAGTCTCCCCGCGGGGGGTGCCCAGGCCTGGCTCCCGTGCCAGCCGGGCCGTGGGCACGTGGCCCTGCCTGCACGGCGGAGAGGTGGGCGGCCGAGCCAGCAGAGCTCAACCCACCCCCCTCGGCGGCAATCGCAGGCTGTTTCGTCGCTGTACCAGCCCGGGAGCCCGCGGCACTGCAGCCCGGCGTTGCGGACCCGCGGAGAGGCCGAGGCCTGGCCCTGCAGCTGGGGGCACCCGCTTGCAGCACCCGGGAGCCCCCCAGCACCCAGGTCTTCAGCATCAGGGGCAGCAACAAGGGGTGTCTTGTCTCCCCTTTGATTTCCCCTTCCCCAGCCATGGCCACAGGCATCCTGCACGGTGGGGAAGCGGGCCAGGAGCTCCCCGGCTTGGCTCGTACCCAGGCCGGGGCACCGAAAGCCCCCGGCTCAGCCCGGCCCCCCCATCGCCACGCCGCGGGGCCTGCGTCCGGATAATTGCTCCAGTTGTCCTGGCAGCAAACGGGGCTTGAAGCGCTGCCGGGGAGACGTGCCACCCGCCGCGATGCCTGGCCCTCTTCCCCTTGGAGGAGCCGGCGGGGCGGTGGAGCCCCCCAAACCCGCCCGTACCCTGCCCAGCCGTGGGGTGCCCTGCGGGGCCAAGGCATGTGCTAGGGCGTGGGGCAGGGTGGGAGATGCGCTGGGGGCAGGGGTGCCCGGCAGGGCCTGGCAGCTCCCCCGTCCTCGCCCGCCCCGCGGGGCCCGGTCGCCC
>NW_005842270.1:592409-600767 GCF_000455745.1 Alligator sinensis | reverse complement strand
TGCATGCGTGCATGTCTATGTGTGCGTGTTGGGGGTGAGGGTGTGTGCACGTATGCATAGACGCACGTGTGGGGAGGACGGGGGGGCTGCATGCGTGAGGCTGTGTGCATCTGTGCACCTATGTGAACATACAGGTGTGCAGGAGGGGGATGTGTGTGAGGGGGCAGCGGGGGGGGTGCACCCGTGTGAGTCTGTGCATGAGTACATGTGTGTGTGAGAGTTGGGGGTGAGGGTGTGTGCATGTCATTGATACATGTGTGCATATGCATGCATGTGTGGGGAGGGCGGGGGTGCACGCGTGAGGCTGCGTGCGTGTGTGTGCATAGGTGTACATGCAGGTGTGCAGGCGGGGGATGTGTGAGGAGGGCAGCAGCTGAGGATCAGGCCTTCCCCTCCCCACCCAGCCCAGGGGCAAGGCCAGGCTCGGACCCTGCCTCTCCCTCAGGGCTACAGGAGACCGGCGCCTGCTCCAGCTCCAGGCTTTTCGGGCTGGAGAGACTATGGGGTGGAGGGGCTGGCTGGAGAGAAGGCGAGTGATGGACGGATGAGCTCAGCCCAGCCAGGGCTGGTAATGGCCGGCGGCCCTCCAGGCAGAGCGGAGGTGTCTGGCTTTCCAGAGCTTCGTGGCTCACTGCAGCGGGGGCCGAGAAGGAGCTTCCCCCCCTCCTGCAGCTCCGTGCACCGGGGCTTTTATGCACCTTCCTCTGGTGCAAGCTGCCACCGGGCGGGGGGGACTGGGGCGGGTGCCCCCCTGCTCCTGCTGGGACTTAGGAGCACCGCAGCGTCCTGGCGAGCGGCTCTTGCCCCTTTGCTCAGTTGGAGCCATCGCCACGTTTGGGTCAGGCTCAGCGCGGACGGGGTGGCAGGGCATGGGTGAAAGGGTGCGGGATGTCGGGCAGCCGTGTGGGAGGGTTTGTCCCTGGTGTTTTTTAGGAGCACCACGTCTGGGCTGGCTCTGGCAGGGCCGACAAGCAGCGACCTCCGTAAATAGAGCGGTGGTTTTCAGCGGGGGAGCCAGGGCACCCTGGGGCGCTGCCACGAGGCTCCAAGGGTGCCACGAGGTATGGGGAGACGAGCAGAGACATGCAAACTCAAGCTCGGTCCTGCCCGGCCCCTCTGCAAGGGCGGGGACGCCGGCACCTCGTCTCTGAAACGGGCACGTCCCAAAGCTTATGGGGGGCTGAAGTCCAAGAAGGGAACGGGCACGTCCCAAAGCTTATGGGGGGCTGGGGTCCAAGAAGGAGCAGAGCCACCACGGTGACGAGGGGAGGCCTGGATGCCCGCGGCCCGTGTATGGGGTGGGTGGGCAGCTGGGGTGCAGGGCAGGCATGCGGAGCTGCATGAATGCGTGCAGAGGTGGCTGGGCAGCGGGAGGCGGATGCCTGCTCCAGCCTGCCCCTGCCCTGGGACGCTGCACTTGCCTCTGCACCAGCTCCCGCTCCGGAGTCGGGGCTCTCGTGGGTCAGCGAGTCCCCGGCCCCTCGAAGGCAGCCCCATGCTGTGTCCCCCAGGGCAGCCCCTGTGCTGGGAGGAGGGTTGGCCCGGTGGTAATGGTGCCAGCCCGGATTTGGGCGGCTGGGGCTGGCTGGGAGGCATCGGTGGGGGCAGTAGGCTGCAAGAAGCACCTTGGAGATGATGGGGCATGATGGCTCTGCCCCCCTGGCTGTGGCGCTCCCCAGGGCAGACGCCAGCTTGTGCCAAGCGCTAAGTGGCAGATCGATGCTAAATGCATCCGGCTCAGAGCAGCCTCCCACGGGCCCAGCTGCGGCACGTGGAGCGGAGCCGGGGAAGCAGGAGCACGGACCTGCAGGAGCGCCAGCCCCTCTCCCTGCAAGCGCCCCGGGCCCAGGGGTGCGGGAGAAGCGATTGGGAAAAGGCTGTGGGGTCCCAGCTCTAAATTAGACACCGGGCAAAGGGTACCTCGCTATCTAGCCCTGGAGCGAGAGACGAACCCGGTGTCCAAGTGGCGCATGATCAGAGATGATCGAGCACGGTCACTTCTGCTACCGGCATCAGGGATTTGGGAGCCCTGGGAGGACGGGGGTGGTCTCCCGCGATGGGGTCCCAAGCGCATTTAATAGATGTCATCAGAGAAAGCAGCATGCAGAGAAAAAGAGGGGTCTTGTAGGTGGACACCCCCCACAAGCCCTTCCAGCTTCGAGGCCTCTAGTGGAGATGATGGACCCGGGTGCCCATGCCAGGGCGGACTGCAGTGGGGTCCGGCAAAGCCTCGGGGCTTCCTGAGCATCAGGAACCCCCTGAAGCGTCTCATCCCCCCAGCTCAGCCATCGTGCACCGGGGAGGGGAGCAGACAGCTTGTCAGGATGAGCGGGATGCCCCATCGACCAGCAAAACCTGAATGAAGCAGACCCAACTGCCCCCAGACAGAGCTGGCAAGGAGCCGCCCGCGGGATTGCCGTTCCCGGCCTGATCGCTCAACCAGGCCAACGACGAGTCTTCCTGCCTCGCAAGATCTAACGAGGAAGATGAAAGCACGGCTCGTCAAGGCTCCCGCGAGGCCGCCTTCAGCGTCAGGGACACGTCGTGGGTGCTGACCACCACCTCCGGCGGCCGCGTGGCCGCTCCCGCTCCGCCCCGCAGGCGAGCAGATCAAACGGGCCGAGGCGCATTCGGAAACCAGGCCGATCGCCCGGCCGGACTTGAAAGGCAACGCTTCTCCCGGTAGATCAGAGGCCCGGTGCATGAGCTGGGCCCGAGAGCTTCAAGCGTGCGCACGGCTCACGCCGGGGACCCTGCCTCTGCAGAATGAGGACTCGTGGCTGCCTTTCATCATGAGGAGAGCGGAGATGGGATTGCTGTTTTTCTGGGGCGGCTTTGAACAGAAGTCATTTGGGGAGCCCCGCCGAGACTCGGGAGCAGCGGGACTTCCCGCAGGAACACGACCGGCGTCCTTCCCAAGCGAGCACGTGCCGCAAGCCGGGAGGACGGAGGCAGAAGGGCCCAGGCAAGGGCTCGGGGCTTGTAGCAATCAAAGGGAGCTTTGACGTCAAACGGGGCCGGAGGCAGGCCTCTGGGGTCCTCGCACAGGGGAGTGGGGGGCAGAGGCAGCTTGCTGCCACCGCGGCCATCCCGGTTGGGTTGTGTTCACACACAACACCCCCTTGTCCCCGTCAGACCGAGCCGGCCCTCTGACCAAAGGCTCTCTCAGTCCAGACGTGCCAAGAGCCAGGTTGAGTTTCCATGGCAGGAGTTTGAAAGGACCCGAACAATAGGAAACCTGGTTTTTTGCAGAGACATTGCTGAGGAAGTGGGCGTGGACCCGGGAAGTGGTGCCATTTGAGAGAGGATGCTCTCAATCGCGCTTCAATAGGGAAGACGTCCGATTCAAACGCCTCTCTCCTGCTGCAGAGCGAGCTTTGAAGGGACGTGAAAGGAAGCTGCTTTCTGCGCGCCGGCTAGCGAAATAACGAGCCTGATCTCTCGGCTTCCAGCAGCTAGCAAGAAAGCAGGCAGCAAACTGCAGCCTCTCATAATTGCTGCGTGGACCGCACGCCGCAAATCCCTGATGAATTGGAGCTGTCAGACAAGCGCCTTGAGATAGGCAGCGCCTGCCCCCCGCTGCCTGTCCAGACGGGTCCCCTACACAGAGCGACGGCGCTCGCCGAGAGCCCCTGCTTCTCGCACGCGGCTCCGCAGCTCTCCCGGGGCACGAGCTTTCTGCCCCAGGGTCTCAGACCCCAACCACGAGAGCTCAGACCCCGGCGCGTTCGCCGGGCCCACGGCTGGTGCAGTCCAGCAGCTTTTTGGACATTTACAGACGTCAGAAACTATGCTTTTGACTACTCCGTGCCTGTCATCGCCCCGGTGTAAAGCAGGACCAGCCACAGCGCCCAGTGCTGCCCAGTAACCTCCCAGCGGCTCTTGGAGCACTGCAAATGTTCGAGCTGGCAGGGATGCACCCCTGCGAACAAGGGCAGCCGCAACCCCTCCACACCAGCCCATCCCTTTCACACGGAGAGGCCAGGCAACGTCCAAGCTGGGAATGCATCAGGCCACGAAGGCAGCAGCAAAGGAGGAGGGAAATGTCATCAGAAGGCATCGAAGCCCCTGAGGCTGTAATGTAATACATGGCTCTTCTCTAGCACCTTTGATAGAGCAAGTGCAGCCTCGGGCACCAGCCGGGCTCTGCAAGGTCCCGGGGAATGCAGAGCTCGCTCCCTTTGCAGCGGGGAGTGCGAAGCCTGGAGCGATTAAGTAACCCGCAGGCATAGGACGCTTGTGTGGGTGCTGGGAGCGGGGCCAGGCTCCTGGAAGCCAGCCGTCTACCGCAGCTCAACGCCTTTGTCCTTCCTTCTGAGATGCCCTTGCATTTCTTCTACCCGGGCCGGCTGACGCCGAGAGCTCCTGCCCGCTCAGCCACGCTGCTCAGCGAACCCTCCTCAACTGCCCGTCTCCACCCCGGCAAGGGGCACGCGCTGCCAGCCCCCCGGTCATGGTCCAGCACCCCGGCCCTGCTCATGGCATCACTTAGTGCCTCGACAGGTCCCCGCCAGGTCTGCTGGAAATGGAAGACTTGGCTTCCAGCCCTGTGCTACGTCGGCCCCTTTGCATAGCGGTATCTCACCCACGTAGCATCACAAGGCTTGCTTGCACGGCAGGAGGGCATAGAGAAGTCGAGCTGGAAGGGGCCCATGGAGGTCAGAAAGTCCAACCCCTCCTCAGGGCAGGATCAGCCCTATCGGAGCCATCCGAGTGCTTCAATAAGCTACTGGCAGACTAGGTGCTTTGGGTGAACCTGATACCTTTGATTAGACCCACTCACATAGTTGGAAGTAAAAGATATCGGATTTACCCAAAGAACCGTGTCTGCCTATGTCCTTAGACCAACACGGCGACAGCCGACAACCCTGAATGATCTACTAAAACCGCACAAAAATCCCTACAAAGCACACTGCTCCCGAACGCCAAGACCCCTCCAACCGGTCCCAGGCCAAGCTGCGGGGACAAGGCGCTAGCCAAGATCAGGGCCCCTTGTCCTGGGCACGGCCTGCGCACGTTGTAAGAGGCGGCCAAACAGCTTAGCGTGGCCAGAGGATGGCGGGAAGGGAACGGGGAACCGGCTCGTCTGAGGTCCCGACAGGACAGGGGTGGATGTGAGGGGAGAACCCACACCTCCTGCCTCCCAGTCCAACGCCTTTGCCGCTCGAGCAGCGAGACTCCAAACACCACTTCCAATCTGCAAGCAGCTCTTCACCTTATCGGCTGTGCTTCTTCCTCTAAATGCTATTGGGGAGTCATTCCCTTTTTCACTGCGTGCACTGGCTCCGGTTTCCCTGACAGCATGAATAATGCAACACCTGCAGCGGGCTTCTTGTGAACAGGACAGGAGCGTGGTTGTCACCCCTGTGCTACGGACGTGCCTCCCGCTGTGGTTCTTTGGTTAACACCGGTGGCTCCCAGGGCTCCTGAGCTAGCCGGGCTGTCACAGCGCTCGGCGGTGCCGTTTCTCAGCTCTGCACCTGCTTCCACAGACCCAAGCCACGTGGTTTCTCCGCTTTCCTAGCATCTCCCCAGGATGGAGACTTGCATGCCAATGAGCTCGGACAGGGGAGTCAGGGGGAAGAGGGCGAGTACCCAAGCTGGTGGGGTTGCCTTTAGGATGTAGCTCTGCCTCTCTCGGGCAGCGCCTGGACTCTCAGCAGTGCCTGGAAGTGCAGGAAGGGGCGATGGACAGGAGTGGACCACATTTAACTGGGAAGCCATCGCCTTTCCCTTCTGGTGCAGACTCCACAGTGGTCCACACCTCAGCAGACAGCCACAAGGCGCTTGGCTTGAGGTTGCTGAAGCTTCAGGGCATGCCAAATGCATTTAAGACATCCCAGGGCCAGACGACACAGTCGCCCTGGGGTTTGTAGGCAGAGCTCTTCCTTTTTCCTTCCAGGTCCAGCTCAGGGTACTGCCTTTGTCCTGGATCCTGACTGTCAGATCACTTCCTTATAAACTCTGCCTGTGGCCGCTGAGGCACTCCTGGCTGCTATGAGCACAGTAAGGATGCATGCTGGGATCTCCCTGTGCTGTAGCTATCACGTGTTTTCCTGCAGACAAGTCAGACACTTCCCGTACTGCATGGGGGAGGCAACCTAGTGCCAGGAGGCAGAAAAGGCTGAAGCGCTCAGTGCCTTTTCCACCTCCGCCTTCACAAGTAAGGTCAGCTCCCAGACTACTGCACCCGGCAGCACAGTTTGGGGAGGAGGTGAGCAGCCAACAGCGGCAAAAGAACTGGCCGGGAAAACTGGATGTGTACAAGTCCATGGAGCTGGACAGGATGCACCCGAGGGTGCTGAGCTGGCTGATAGGATTGCAGAGCTGCTGGCCATTATCTTTGAAAACTCATGGCAGTTGGGAGAGGTCCTGGATGATCGGAAAAAGGGCTAATATAGTGCCCATCTTTGAGAAAGGGAAGGAGGAGGATCCAGGGAACTACAGACTGGTCAACCTCATCTCAGTCTCTGGAAAAATCATGGAGCAGGCCCTCAAGGAATCCATTTCTAAGCTCTTGGGGAAGAAGAAGGTGAGTAGGAGCAGTCAGCATGGATTCACCAGGAGCAAGTCATGCTTGACCAACCTGACTGCCTCCTGGCGGCATGGCTGCGATATACCTTGACTTTAGCAAGGCTTTTGATAGATACCGTCCCCCACAGCATTCTCACAAGCAAGCGACTGAAGTCTGGGTTGGATGAATGGACGGTCAGGTGGACAGAAAACGGACTGGATCGCTCAGCTCAGAGGTATCAAGTGAAGTGCCTCAGGTGCCGGTCCTGGGGCTAGTTTTGTTCAATATGTTCATCAATGACCTGGAAGATGGCAATAGAGCGCACCTTCAGATGCCACCAAGCTCGGGGGACTAGTAGATACACTGGAGGGTAGGGCTGGGATTCAGAGAGGCCTTGACGAATTGGAGGATTGGGCCAAAAGAAATCTTATGAGGTTCAATAAGGACAAGTGCAAAGTCCTGCACTTAGGAGGGTGCAGGCTGGGGGTGACGGGCTGGGCAGCAGCCCTGCAGAAAAGGACCTGGGGGGGACAGCGGACAGTAGGGCTCTGGAACGGACTCCCAAGTGAGGGGGTGCTTTCTCCTACGTTGGGGGTCTTCAAGAGGAAGCTGGACAGAGAGTTGGCTGGGGTGTTATGACCCCGCGCTCGTTCCTGCCCAGGGCAGGGGTCGGACTTGATGCTCTGTTTAGGTCCCTTCTGACCCCTAAGCACCATGAAACTATAAGCTGAACGTGAGCCAGCCGTGTGGCCTTGCTGCCAAGGCTAATGGCATCCCGGGCTGCATCGGTAGGAGTGTTCCCAGCAGGTCAAGTGAGTCTTCCCTCTGTTCAGCATCGGGGAGGCCACATCTGGAGTCCTGTGTCCAGTTTTGGGCTCCCCACTACAGAAAGGATGAGGACACATTGGAGACAGTCCAGCGCAGGGCAACAAAAATGGTTGGGGGGCTGGGGGACAGCTTATAAAGAGAGGCTGAGGGAATTGGCCTTTAGTCTGGCAAAGAGGAGACTGAGGGGGATTTGATAGCAGCCTTCACCTCCCTGCAGGGGGGCTGCAAAGAGGATGGAGCTGGGCTGTTCTCAGTGGGGGCGGACGGCAGGACAAGGAGCAATGGGCTCCAGCTGCAGCAAGGGGCGTTGAGGTTCGATATCAGGAAAGACTCTCTCACAGGAAGGGCAGTAAAGCACTGGGACAGGCGACCCAGAGAGGTGGAGGAGTCTCCATACTATGCCCAGTGCCTCCAGCTCAAAGATGGGAGATCTTCAGGTCCCGTCTCCACTGCGTTTTCTGTCAGCTGCTACCAGCGCCGAGAGGGTTTGTGCCCCGAGATCAGGAGGAAAGACAGTAGCGGAAACAAGCAGCCCCTCTCGGAGGTGCTTCCTGCCTCTGCCAGCCTGGCCGTACCCACAGCAGAGAACGGAGCCGACGCACGTAACGCCGCCGTTCCTGAGTCACGGACATTTCCGATCGGGTCCCACGCGAGCAATGGGCAGCCCGGCTCTGGCTGCGTCCTCTCTTCCTGAGCACTTTGGGATACAAAGCGGCAAGCTGTCTTCGGTTTAACTGCCATTAATTGCCATCTGCTACCAGGACGGATGGTGAAACTCTGCCAGGCGCACGCAGAAGAGCACTCGCTCTGCAAACTGCCCGACGGGCCTCACAACTTCATCTCCTCTCGGAGCAAACGTCCAGGGAAGGAGCCTGGGTCCTCGTCCCGGCCCCAACTCATCACACCGATTTGGGAAATCGGTGGCTTCGGACAATAAATCCCCTGATAGGAAGGCCCTGCCCCTCCCCCATGCCCTCGGGGGCTATAAAGCCCCGGGGCGGCAGGAGCGCCCCCTC
>NW_005842270.1:586096-590576 GCF_000455745.1 Alligator sinensis | reverse complement strand
GGCCGGGAGGCAGCCAGGCCCGGCTGGGCCCCGGACCCTCAGCGCCGCAGTGGAGAGGCACGACGGGCAGCCGGGCTTCTCCCCGGAGCCTTCCTGCAGCGCGTCTTCTGCCAGCATCCTCTTTCCCCTGGAAGCGCAGGCCGCGGTGTAAGCTGCTCGGGTGCCCATGGACGGCTGCGGCCAGACGGGCGTTCTTGGCCCGGGGCTGCACGTGGAGGGCAGCTCTCGACGGGGACGTGAGCATTTGACATGGAGGGACCGGGCTCCCACACCTGGAGCTGCCCCAGGATGGGGGGCACGGTGTCTCCTCCTGCAGCACTCTCGGGTGCTACCGCTCCGTGGTGCATTGCCCTTCTCCGTGCACCAGGCTAAGATCCTGCCACCGCCTCCTCCCTCCTGGGGCCGTGAGCGCTGGAGGAGCCAGGCCCACTCTGGGCCTTTGAGAGAGCTCTGCCGCCCTGCAGCATCCTGCTGTCCCCCTCCCCACTGTTTTGCCTGCCGGTCCCTGCGGTCTTTTAGAGGCACTTTTAGTTCAGCGGGAATCACGCCGGCTGCATCTGAGCAGCCTGGGAGGGATGGAGCAGCGTCCTTGGAGCCTGCACCCCGGACCGGTGCCCACCTGGCTGCCCGCGGCCCCCTCTGAGGTCTGCCTGGGGGTCCCTGCTGGGAGGAATGACCCCTGCTGCAGGCGCTGCCTTCCCGCGCTTCACTGGCTGCTCCCCAGTTGCTCGTCTAGAAGTGAATGGGGCTGTTTAACAGCAGGAGCTCCGGAGACGCCTTCGCCCCACGTCTGAGAGAGAAACCCGGGACTAGACCCACAGGACTATGGGATGGCAGCAATGCCGGCCGCAGCTTGTCCGCTCTGTTGCAAGGTGACTTCCCCTAGCCTCATCCAGAGAGGCGACAGGGGCTGCGACTCTTCACCCTGCTGCGACCTCTCAGGGACGCCCGGAGGCTGCATTAATCGGCTCTAGGCAGTGACTGCAGCCAGGGGACAATGAGCGCAGAGCCGGCCGAGCAGGCAATGACCTCAGCCTGCTTTGCAGGCACCTGCTTTTATTGCCTTACCTCTTATCTGGGGCTGGCTGGAGCTCAGGGCTCCCCATCCTCTCCCTTCCCCCTTGCACACAGCCGGGGGGGGCAGATGATTTAATGGTGACTCAGTGTAAATAAAGATGTAATTGCTTTCAGTTGGCTGGAACTGGTTTCTAAGTGGCGCCTGTGTCCCTCCCAGGGCTCTGGAAACAGGGCCCTGGGGCCTCTGGCCCAGACCTTGCGGGTTGGAGGAAGAGGAAAGAAGTACAGATGTCGAGAGGGGGGGCTGGAGCTTCATGGGGGAGCAAGGCCAGGGCCCTTATTTCTTGAGCTTGCACAAGCTTGTTTACTGCCGCGGCGCGGGGATGGGCCGAGGGGAGGGTCTGGCCGCGGTCCCGGCCTCCCTGGTGGCCACAGGCCCTGGACGAGGGGAGGGGGCGCACGCTCCAACATGTGCACAGTACCAGTGCTGGGGGGCCTGTTCCCCGTGTGCTGGGCCAGGGAGCTGGGGCCGGGTACTCGAATTAAGGAGCCGGCTGCAGTGTCCGATCCATTGCGCTTTATTGTCTGCAGCCCATTCACAAGCAGCTTCCCCCACCCCCAAGCTGGCAATAATTCCCCCCACCCCTTGCATACCAACCAGACAAAGCCAAATAAATTAGATGAGGGAGGTGGCAGCAGCCAGGATCCCCCAACCCCGCAAGGGGCAAGGGGAGGCACCCCAGGCTCTGCTGCCCTGATCCCTCCAGCTTATACATCGATGCTCCAGGAGGGCTGCCAGGGCGGGCGCCTGCTCCGGCTGCTCTGCTCGGACGCAGGCGGCTGCTCTTGGATGACAAGCCTGCTCCCCCCCAGGTTTTTCCTTCCCCTTTCAGTCAGTTCCTTCCATGGTAGGGCTTTGAGTAATGGCAGGTTGCAAAAGCTGGGCAGGAAGAGAGCAACACCTGCATCCGGCCACCCCAGCCTGGGCAGAAGGGGATGCCCAGCTGGCATGCTCTTTGGCAGAGAGGAGGAGATGGGGTCTTGGCTTCCAGCACTGGGACCCAAGCGCTTCATCCACTCTCCATCCCTCTGCCAGAGCGCTCACGTGCCCAGGGCTGAGCTTGACACAGCCCAGGGTGTTGCCTGTGGCTGGCAGGGACCAGCCAAGCATGGGGCAGCGCCCTGAGAGATGCCAAGTGTCATTCCTGGAGTCCCAGCGTGGGCAGGGCCCCTGGCCAGCTCCCCCTTGCCCCCCAGCCCTGCTCAGACCAGCGGCCAGTGGAGGCGCAGGCTGGAGTGCCGCATCTTCTCCTGGTAGACCCTGTTGAAGAGGGCGTCCTGCAGGGGTGTGAAGTGGTTCCGCCAGTCGCCCACGATCCCTGTGAGGGAGGGGAGAGGCGGAGGTGAGGGTGGCCGGCCACATGGGATGGGGGAAGCCCGGCTTGCTTCCTGGGCGCACGCGGCCTGCCCGGAGGGAACGGGGGCCGAAGACAGGCTGTCCTGCCCACAAGACCCCCAAGACGGCCCCGGGGTGGCATAGCGGGGCACAGCGAGCAGAGCTGGCGAGGCCGGGGGGGGTGATCTGGGATGAAGGGAGCCCCCCGCCCCTGCTGCCATCGGTCCTACCTTTGCGCATGAACTGCCCCTTGCTGTGGTCCAGGATGTCGCAGGACACGAGCGTGTAGTTCACCATGGCGTTCTCCTGCATGGCCGGGAAGCTGCTGTGCTGCTGGATGGCGCTGACCTCCTCCGGCCGCAGGGCGCAGCCCAGGAAGGCTGCCAGCTCCTCGATGGCGTGCCCCAGGTCCTGGGGGAGCAGGGACCGTCAGGGAAGCCCCTCTGCTGCCCCGACTGCAGCTGCCTCCAGCCACGGTGCCCAGGCCGGGGCTCCTCCACCGATGCCCTCCGGCAGGAGGCCGCACCGGGCAGGGGGGGTCCCTTCCAAGGTCAAGAGGAGAACTCACCCGGTGCAGGTCCTCGTAGGTGATGTAGAAGAGGTCCAGCTCCCTGCGCTGGCTGAGCCAGCTCTCCACGTGGTCGAACCAGGAGCCATATTGCACTGTGGGGAGGTGGGGGTCAGACTTGCCAGCCCCCCACATGCCCAAGAGCGGGGGATAGCACCCCTGTGCCCCCTGCCAGCCTGGGGGTGCCTGGAGCTCCCCAGCTCTCAGTGTCACCGCTGCCCCCGAGCCCCGTGCGTGGTGTGGGCAGAGCCGGGCTGCTAGAGCCAGGAGCCCGGGCTGTGATGCCTGCCGGCGGGGGTCTGTGCAGGACCGGGAAGGTGCCCGCTCACCTGTGCCATCCAGGAACTGCATGAGAAAGTCCTCGAAGGAGCTGGGCTTGGGCAGGAACTTGGCCATCTTGTGGAAGTGGTAGAAGGAGACCACGATGTCCTTGGGGTTCCTGGCCACGTAGATCACCTGTGGCAGGGCGGACGTGGCGTCACGCGGACTGGCACAGCGAAGCCAACCTGCCCCCTCCCAGCCCCGGCCCTCCAGGAGCATGGGTGACACCCCCCCTCCCCACCAGGCCCTTGGGACACCCATGCGGCATCCGCTCCCTGTTGCAAGGAAGCGCAAGGAAAACCCCGTGGTGCTGGTGCTGGGGGCAGGAAAGCCCCTGCTCAGTGGAGCAGCCCGGTCCCTTGGGGCTGCTGGAGGACACGTAGCCTGGGTGCGGGCATGGCTAGGGCTGGGGATGTGGATGGGGCTGATGCCACTTTTGGGGGTCAGGAAGGGATTTTTCCCCCTTGGCCACACTGGTCCAGACCACGGCCTCTGCCAGGCACCTCCGCAACGTGCATTAACAGCTGCGGCAGGGTCGGGTGCGATGCCTCGTGCAGTCTCAGGGCTGACGGCTGTTTTACCAGGAGTTCAGATGCTGGCCTGGTTTGCGCAGGGCTGCGTCCTTCTCCGGCAGGGGCTGGACGGAGCTGCCCGCCAGCCCCGCTGCTCCAGGATGCTACGCCATGGTGGCACCGGGGGCCTGGAGGCATCCGCACCCACGGAGCAGGCACCAGCCCCGCGCAGGACGTGGGGTCCGGCACTCACCTTGGCCTTGGCTTTCTTGAGGGCAGGGGCCAGGACGTGGCAGGGGAGGTGGGTGGTGAGGAGCCGGGGCTCCCTGTCTGCCTGCAGCATGTCCTTGAAGTAGACGTGCTCCAGCCAGGGCGCCCGGGCCCAGTTGGGGACGGTCTTGGCCAGGTGGCCATCCCCCTTGCTGTACATCAGCGTCAGGATCTCCTGCATCCACGTGGTGCCTGTGGGGCAGGGGGAGCGGGTCCGTCAGCCCCCACCCTTATCGGCCTCCCTGCAGGGCTGGGGGGAGCGCGGAGGGCAGCGATAGAGGAGCCGAGGAAGGCTGGGGGGGGCAAGGGCCAGGCTGGGCTGGTGCAGCCGCCCAGGGAGGAGCTGGCTGGCTGGGCTCCCGGCGGGCAGGCAGGACAGCTCGAGCCCAGCCGCGG
>NW_005842270.1:584038-586065 GCF_000455745.1 Alligator sinensis | reverse complement strand
TCCCTCCCCGGCTCCCGCTCCTCCTCTGTGCAGCCCCAGGCTCCTCCAGGCCCCCGAGGAGCCACCCCAGCTTGGGGTAGCACATTGCCTTGGCTGCCTGCCGGCACGTGCCAGGACCGGCCAGGATGGGCCTGAGCTGGTGCCGGGGCCAGAGGTGCTTTGCTGGGCAGGGGTCTCATGGCTGGGCTCTTCCCGGGGGCAGCTGGCTGCAGGGGCACGTTGGTGCAGAGCCACGGGATGGGGCCCGGGTCTCCCCAGCTCGCCCCTGCCTGGGGCACGTTGGGAGAGGAAAGCCAAAGCAAGGCGGGGGGTATTAGGCAGGCGACAGCGGCCCCCTGCTCCCCGCCGTGCCCCTCCTCTCTGCATATTTCCTTTGGCCGCCTCCGTGGGGCCGTGTCTGGGGTAGGGAGCAAGGAGGAGAGGGCAGCCAGCGGCCAGCGGCGGTACAGCCTGGAGCTGGGCCCCGCTCCCACGCCCAGCCCGTGGCCAGCGGATGCCGCTCACCCTCTGGGCAGCCCGGAGAGCAGCTGGGGTCCGGCTCGGGCAGCGCTCCCGGGAGCCGGGGGGCTCGCTGATGCCTGGGAGCCGAGCGGTCCAGGCCCCTTTGCACCGTGCGGACCCCCCAAAACCAGCGCCTGCAAAGCCCTGGAGGGTCCTGCCCCCGACGCAGCACCTGGACCCCCAGCCCCGGCTCTCACCGGACTTGGGGTAGGTGACGATGACCACGTCGGTGTCCCGGAACTGGAAGGTGGCGGCCGCGTGCAAGGACTCCTGCGTGTGCAGGTGCCCAGGCAGGGTGATGCCAGCGAAGTTCTCTGTCACCTCCATCCTGTCCATATCCTGCGACTCAGCTGCCCCGAGCCTGGGAGTTTAAATAGCTGCAGAAAGAGGAACCTCCCTGCCCCAAGTCCCCGCCAATGCTTGGCAGGAGACGGGGAAGGAGGGGCCGAAGCTGCACGCAGAGCTGTCCTGGAGGCCTGGCGGGGACCGGGGGGCAGGCGTGGGAAGGGGGTGTCTTGGGCTCAAGCTGTGCTGGTCATGACCTGTGTCCCCCGCACGCAGCCTGGGATGCGGCTGAGTCTGGGGAGGCTGATGGGGAGATAAAAGAGGGGCTTTGCCCACCCTCTGTCCCTCCCAGCCCCCCCAAACAGGAGGGCCATGGGGGTCCGGGACAGGGTCAGTCCCTGGGGCAAAGAAAAGAGCCGTGGGGGAAGGTTGGGGCCCCCGGGGGGTTTCAGACCCTGCCGGGAATCGGAGGGGACCCCATCCCCAGCACCTCGCCCGGCCTGCCCCATCCGTCTGTCTCAGCGCCCAATTTGGGGCCCGGCCCCGTAGCTGCCCCCAAAGAGGCCACCTGCCAGCCAGCGCCAGAGCTGGACCCCGCCGGGCCCAGGCGTTCCCTCTCTCTGAACTTTATTTGACTAGTCAAATACCTCACCCTAGGTCAGTCATTTGACTGCCAAATACCAGCCCGTATTTGCAGACAAAAAAAACTGACAGTAGGTCCTCCAATATCTAGGAAAAGCACAACTTTTGGACGCATTTCTTACTGGAAAATGGGAAAAAAACATCATATGTCTGTCGAGGCAACTATCAACAAAATGCAGGCTTTGGTTGGGCTGTTTTTTGTAAAACTGCTGTAACCTTTGATTGATTTAGAAAAGTATGCAGACCATTGCCCGGCTTGCCAACCCCATGTGTCAATGTTATTTATTAACAAAGCCAGTTTATCAAGCAGCCGACCCATGGCTTGAAGGCACGCCCGGCCCCGGGCGCACGGAGATGGGTCCTGCAGCCACACCGCTGCCCTGGCAGGGGCAGGGGCCGGGGCCAGGCCCCCGGGGAGAGTCCCCTGGTCTTTCCCTTCTCCAACAGCAGCGCGGCGGGTTCGTGTTTCTCCACCGCAGCCTGGGACCCGCTCAGTAATTTCCCCCGCTCTCCCCGGCTCTGCTTTCACATTCGGTCGGGGTCGGTTCTGCACCGGTGCACAGAGCGGAGCCTCAACCAGGGTGCCCTTCCAGGAAACT
>NW_005842270.1:577564-584007 GCF_000455745.1 Alligator sinensis | reverse complement strand
ACGCTCTGAACGCCTCGCACCGTGCATCGTGTTTGCACACCGCTAGGCGTGCAAACACGACGCACAGGATAAACCCAGAGATCTCAGCTGGGAGCTCCAAGTATTGAAGCCGTTGCTCCAGTATTCCTTCGTCGCCAAAAGACAAGCGGGAGCTCAGAGCTGGCGTTGCCCGAGGGGAGCCTGGACTCCAACAAGCAGGAGTCTAGTGAGAGCGAGGCCCGCTGGCCTGGAGCTTCCCCTTCGCCGGCAGCGTTCAGGGAAGTTTCTCAGACTTTCCGCTTTGGAGGCAGAAAATGGGTTTTCAGCGGATTCTGAGAACTTGCTCCAAATTTCCAAAGCAGGCGTCTTCTGTTCGTCTCCTCTGCAGATCCCAGATGGGCAGGACCAGCTTTCTGTTACTGGAACGGCAGCGCACAGCTGTCGCAAACATTTCTGAAGTCAGTTAGCCTGGTTTTTCTGCGACGCCTGAATGCACGTTGAAGTGCACATGTAGCCGTAAGTGAGGTGCAGAGGGCACCTCTAGTCCAGCCCGCTCTCCAAACCCTCCGTTCCCTTCGCTGCAAAGGCCTCAGGCAGGTCCGAGACCAGCACGGTAAGGGCTAGCCGATTGCTGGGATTACGCCGTTCCCTCCCGGGGTCTCCAACCTGGTTTGGCGAGAGCCTAGGATGACGTGCTAGACGCCTCCCGACATCCTCCAACGCCTGCCCGGTCCTGTACCTCCAACACATTTCAGCGGACATCGACTTCCAAAATACCATATTTCCCGGCCTGTTGCATGGCCTCTCATAACACACACCTTGTTTTTGGAAGACAAAATAAAGGGGAGCGGGGTGGAAGACATTTCCTTTGAGAAACCGCTCAGAGTCAGTCTACCTGTGCCCGGAAATTGGGGCTGAAAAACGAGCAGGAGTTTCCGAGCATCACGGCAACAGCTGGCGTTCCTGGTTGTCACGGGCCACAATCGCTGTTGACAATTTATGGCCACAATAAGAGTAATTCTCCGGATCCCAAGGTCACTGCCACCTGATAGCAGTGACTGGAGGTCAATAACTGCATGGGCACGGCATGGCACGGCACGGCACGGCGGTACCAGGAGCCATGCGTGTCGCCGAAGAGCGCGGGGCCAGTGCCCCCCGCCAAACCTGGGCAGAGCAGCGTGGTCGCTGGCGAAGGTGGTGGGGAGCAGAGCAAGTGTCTGCCGCCCAAATCTCTGCCACGCCGCACACAGCTCCTGCATGAGGCGCAGGGCCCTGGGCTTGACCTTGGGAGGTGGGGAGCTCCCCCGGAGAGGTGGGCAAGACAGGATGTGTCTGCACCTGGACTGGGCAGTGCGCGCTCCCCGGGGCAGTGCCGAGCCCAGAGCCTGGCTGAGGGGTGGGGGTTGCTTTACAGCCCCTGGCAGGTTACTGATTTACCCCGGCAAGGCGTGTGCCTGCACCACCCGGGGAGGCACTTGCCTGGCACATCGGGTCACGTCCCAGTCCTCGGCGCTTCACTAGGACGGGCAGGGACGTCTCGGGGGTGCCAGGCACGATGCTGCGGGGCTGGCTGCTCCTGTCCTGCCTCGTGCTCGGGTCGGCGCAGACGGTCCTGGACAGAGCCAAACAGATCATGAAAGACACGCCGGTGATTGACGGGTGAGCCACGGGGACGGTGCCACGCGGCCGCCCGTCCCCAGTGCCGGGGCCGCGTGGGCTGGGCGAGGAGGCCATGCCAGCCCCTCTCCCCCTCTCCAGAGGTCGGCTTCCCCCCCGAAGGACCTGGCCTAGGGACCCCTTGGAGCCGGCGGGCTGGGAAAGTTCCCACCAGCCCAGGAGATCTCAGTTCCTACAAAACCTCCCGGCAGAGAAAGCCCCTGACCACGGCATGCCCCGGGAACCCCCATGCCGCACCCTGCCCCGCTGGGGAGCCCGCCTGCCCGCCCACCCGGGGCCTGGGCAGAGCCCAGGCTGTCGGAAGAGGAGGGCTGCTAGGCACAGGCGTGCGGGGAAGCCCGGTGCAGGCAGGGATGCCGGCCGGGCTCCACGGGGTCAAGGTGCTGCCCAGAGCGCCCTGCTCCGCGCGGACCCCAGAAACCCCCTGGCTGAGCTGTTCCCGGCAGCCGGGCTGGGGCTGACGGTGCTGGGGCCCCCCCTTGCAGGGAACACCCTTGGCCCAGCCGGTCCACGGGGACCTACCGCCCCGGCTGGGGCTTGCCCGGACTCCCCCACGGTCCCTGGGGACTGAGACGCAGCCTCCCCTTCCTGCGACCGCAGCGACCGGGGTCGTGCCACCCTGCATCTGCTGGCGGGGCTGGCGCCTGCCCAGGTCCCGTGCCCCTTAGCTCTGCTCACAGCCGGGGCAGAAACCTCCCCAGACCCCTGCATAAGCGAGGAGAGGGGTCAGCCTGAGCCCACCGCGGGCCACCAAAGCCGAGGCCTTGCAAGCAGAGCCCCCCCCTTGCTGCGGGGTTACGTGGGGGGGGCACAAAGCAGCCGCAGACGGCGGCGTCGGCGGCGGAGAAGGCTCAGGGGGCGGAGGGGAAGCGATAGCCCTCTGCCGACACGGGGAAGGGGCAAGGGGACGTCAGAGGCGGGTGACGCAGGGAAGAGGGAAGTGTGAATATGCGACGGCCCCCCCCCAGTGAGACACTTCCCGATGGCGGCTGCACGGTGCAACCCCACCCTCGCTGGCCACGCGTGTGTCCCGGGGCATGTGTTGGCGTTCCCGCAGGGAGATGGCGGGCCTGGACACAGCTCCATGCCAGCCTGGGTCACCGGCTCCCTCCGCTTGGACCCCCCTGCACCCCCATCCTGATCGCGCCAAAGCAACACCTGCACCGTGCCGCCAAAGCTGTTCTGCGCCCCCAAGCAGCCCTGGCCAGATGCCTCCGGTTGGCAGCCCCCTGACCCGGGAGCCATGCCTGGCGGTGGTGCCCAGGACCAGTGGCGCCGGCAGGTTGGCAGGGGCGTGGGCCCCCCAGGCTGGGCAGCGCGGAGCTGACAGCGAGGCGGGCACTGGTGACTTGGAGTCTCCAAAGCGTCATTCAGGGGATCCCTGTGGGGATCCCGCGACTGCTCGGAGCCTCCTCCCGGGGAAGAGAAACAGCCAAGACGCCCAGGAAGAAACTCCCTGGCAGGTCCCAGCACTGCCTCGGGACCGGGGCAGTGATGAAGGGTGTCATCACTGCCCCGGTCCCGAGGGCGTGCGTGCGGGGAGGCTGCAGAGGTGTGGGTCGCTGCGGGGCGGGAGGACCCTCGGGGATGGGCCTCGAGCAGGCATCGCGTGAGCCCTGGATCCGGCCAGTAAGGAGAGCGGCCCCGTACCGGGTCAGCCCCGAGGTGCGCATCGTCTCCTGCGTCATACGGCGGCAGAGAGCGGAGGCTGGGAAGGAGAGACCTGTGCCTGACCCAGGTTTTCCCCGGTTCCTCTCCGACCTGCGGCCTCCAGCCCTTAAGATGGAGGAAGTTCTGACGCAGAAGCTGTTTCTGCAGCTCCCCTGCTCCAGAGCTGCCAAGGATGTCCCCCACCCTGCCCAAATCCGGCCAAGGAGCCAGGAGTCCCTGCCAGTCCAGGCCAAGGAGCCAGGCACGAGTGACCGCTGGGCGACCGAGAACTTCCTGGTGGTCGTTATAAAACTGACCATTCGTGCTGCGACCCCTGTTCTTGGATGGTGGAGAGCTGCAGTCGGGGCGGCCAAGCCCTGGCCCCCGGGCGCAGGCAGGGAAGGGCGCAGGGACTCCCATCTCTTCACCCTCCCCACCCGTGCTGGCACAAGCGCCCGGCCCCCAGCCCCGGCGTGCCAGCCGGCCTGGCGCACGCGTCGTGGGTGGGGTTTGCATGCACCGGGTGCAGGATGAGATAGCTGCAGCTGCAGGAAGGAACTGGGAACTGCTGCAAACTCAATCCTGGCAGGAGGCTGCGAGCTTCCCCAGGGAGGGTCCTCGCCCAGCTGCGCGTGGGGGCTGCACCCTGCCCAGCTGAGTCAGGCAGGGCTTCCCCCGGGGAGGGGGCAGGGATGGACCGCTGGACCGCTGTTCCCAGCCCCTCTGCTCCTGCCTAGGCACAACGACCTGCCCTGGCAGCTGCTGCGGAAGTTCAACAACCAGCTGGGCACGGCGGAGGCCAACCTCACGCTGCTCGAGGGCACCCACACCAGCATCCCCAAGCTGCGCAGCGGGCATGTCGGGGGGCAGGTAGGCACCCACCGCCCAGGCAGGGGCTCAAGACAGGCAGGAGGGGGCCAAAAGCCCCCGTGGGCCGACGCTCCCACGCTGCAGGGGCTGGCCCTGCACCCAGGCCCCCGGTTTCCCTTTCACTTCTTCCTCCCAGTCACCGGGCCCCTGCGAGCCAGCGACTGCCCCCACAAGGCACCAGCCCCCACAGGGGGTGGGACTCTTCTCCCAGCCCCGGCTCCCGCCTCTGCCACTGCCTGCCATGATGTCCCCGGGCAACTCACCCGACCTCCACTGCTCTGCGCTGCCCCTGGGCACACGGGGTGGGTGAGGATGGGCACGGGGGGGTCCAGGCCTGCTGACGCTGCTCTTCCCCCAGTTCTGGGCAGCCTATGTGCCCTGCGACACGCAGAACAAGGACGCGGTGAGGCGCACGCTGGAGCAGATCGACGTCATCCACCGCATGTGCCTCATGTACCCCCAGGACTTCGCCTGCGTCAGCAGCAGCACGGGTGAGCGGGACAGCTGGAAATGCCCCGTGCCCTGGAGGTCCTGGCTGTGGGTAGCGCCTCCCTCCTGGGCGCCCCTGTGGGTCTGGCTTAGCCCCCCATTGCTGGGGCTGGGCGCGGACCGGGGAGCCCTGCAGCAGGCCACGCCATGCTTGCTTTGCAGGCGTGCGGCAGGCCTGGAAGGCCGGGCGGGTGGCCAGCCTCATCGGCATCGAGGGCGGGCACTCCATAGACAGCAGCCTGGGCGCCCTGCGCATGTTTTACCTCCTGGGCGTGCGCTACATGACGCTCACCCACAGCTGCAACACGCCCTGGTAAGGCTCCGCCGGCCCCACCGCGGACGGGCTGACCAGCGGGGCTGAGGGGGGCAGCTGGCAGGAGGCCTGTCCTTTCCGGGGCTGACGCGGGCACCGGCTGTGGCTGCAGGGTGGACAACTGGCTGGTGGACACGGAGCAGGAGCAGGCGGTGCACAACGGGCTGTCGGTGTTCGGGAAGGTGAGCGAGGGAGCCGACCCCGGCTAGGACACCTGGGTTGCCCTGCCCCGTGCGGTCCACGCTGGAGGGGGCGGATGGGGGGTGGCACCTGCCTGCAAGTGGCCTGTCCCACAGCGCGTGGTCCAGGAGATGAACCGGCTGGGCATGATGGTGGACCTGGCCCACGTGTCGGTGAAGACCATGATGGACGTCCTGGAGATCTCCCAGGCTCCGGTCATCTTCAGCCACTCGTCGGCCTACGCGCTCTGTCCGCACCGGCGCAACGTGCCCGACAATGTCCTCCGCGTGGTGGTGAGCTGGGCAGCGCCGTGAGGCCGGGGGAGGAGGGGAAGCAGCCCCCGCGAGGTGCTGTGGGTACAGCCCCTGCTCTGGCATGCCCCAAGCCCCTTGGAGACCGGCTGCCTTGTCTCCTCCGCACAAGCCAAGGGGGAGGGCATGGCCCCGCTGCTGCAGTGCAGGATGGCAGCACCATGCCAGGGGAAATGCATGCTCCGGAGAGGTGCCCGCAGCTGGCAGCCAACTGCGACCCTGGGAGTCAAACCCTGGGACTCTCCGGCCTCCCAGGCGAGGACCCCAGCACCTGCCAGTAGCTCCCGGGACCGGAGCAAAAGGGGCTCCTGCGCAGCAAGGGGTGGTGGATGCCCCGCTATGGGTGGCCCTACAGGCAGCGACTGGGACCTGGGCCCACCCCCCCTGGGATGCTGGTCCCCAGGGGCCGTGGGGCTCCACAACCTGGTGCTACACCTCCCCGGCAGGGCCAGAAGCGTGGTGTGGTGATGGTGAACTTCTACAATGACTACGTGTCCTGCAGCAAGAGCGCCAACCTCTCCCAGGTCGCAGGTCAGTCGGGCAGCGGCCGTGGGGCTCCCCCCTCCCTGGGCTGGCGGGCGCCTCGCTCAGCCCCGCGCTCCCTGCTGCAGATCACCTGGATCACGTGAAGAAGATTTCGGGTTACCAGGCCGTCGGCTTCGGCGGGGACTACGACGGGGTCCCCAGGTAAGGGCGGGCACGCGGGGGGTCAGGAGAGGTGGCCACGGCTCCAGCACGGGCTCATGGGGACACAAGGGGAGATCCCCGCGGGGCTCCACACCGGGCTCAGGGCTGTGCTCGTGGCCTGGCAGGGTGCCGCAGGGCCTGGAGGACGTGTCCAAATACCCGGAGCTGGTGGCCGAGCTGCTGCGGCGGAACTGGAACGAGACGGAGGTGCGAGCCGCCCTGGCCGAGAACCTGCTGCGGGTCTTCAAGGAGGTGGAGGACGTGAGTGCGAGAGGCGGGGGGGGAAC
>NW_005842270.1:557628-577477 GCF_000455745.1 Alligator sinensis | reverse complement strand
GCCACCCCAGCCCCTGCAGCCCCTGGGGTCCCACCCCCCCCGCCGCCCGCCGTGCATTGAGCCCGACTCTCCCCTTCTCCCGCAGACCGGGATTAGGCTGTCGAAGGAGACGCCGCCTGCCGAAACACCCATCGCGTTCGAGGAGCTGGGCGGGGAGTGCAGGACCCGCTACGGCTACCCCGGCAGCGCCAGCGTGGCTAGACTCCTGCCTGCTGCCCTCGCTGTCCCGCTCCTCCGCGTCCTGCTCCAGTAGGACTCCAGGGTCCAGCGCCCTCTGCCCCACCGCGGCCAGGCAGCGCCCCCCGGGCCGCCACCGCCTGCAGGGGACGTGGCTGGCTGCCGGCTGCCCCCCCAAGGCCTGGCCCAGCGGAGGAGCAGAGCGGGGCCATTTCCACTGCCACGACCCACGGTAACAGGCTGTGCCGTGGCCTCTGCTCGCAGCGGCTCCTTCCTCCCACAGCCCCGGGTGCTCAGCCAACAGCCCGGCTGCTGCCTGCCCACCTGTCGAGAGCACGGCATTGCTGCCAATAAACCCCCGTGCCCCCTGCAGACTGCCTGTTCATTTGGGGGGGGGCTGACCCCAACTGAGCTGGGCTGCACCAACCTAAACCAGCGACCTAAACAAGCTTTGCTGGGAGCCCAGCCCGGGCAGGGTTAGGCCCTGGCTGCCATGCCAAAGCCCTCTCCCGGGAGCCTTTGAGTGAAGCCTTCCCGAGCGGAAGGGCCGGGCACAGCCACGCCAGGCCTGCCACGTGCCAGCTGCTCCGTGGGACCTGCCTGCACACCCCGCCACCGATGGGCATTGAACCACGGGGCGGCCGCCCCGGCCTTGCACTCGCTTACCCCGGGGTAAGAGCAGGCGGATGGGAAGCAGGGCCCACCTCCGCAGCGACTGTGATGCAACAGTCCTGGAAGGAGGTGGAGCGAGTCCCGTGGCTGCTTTGGAGAGAAACCAGGGCTGATCATCCTATGCTTTTGGGTAACACGTCCGTACAGCGCCGAGCGCCGGGCCTCGCCTCTGCCAGAACACGCACGGGATCCGGGCAGCGGGGACAGAGACGCTGCCCAGACGGCCAGCGCCGGGGGCAGAGAGGAGCGTTCAGCAACGCCAAGCGGTGTTGTTTACACCCCGGAGGCGCTGCACAGCCATTAATCATTATCTCATTAATTGGTTAATCAATCATCTCCTTAGCAATTTCCTTTAACATTTAAAGAACGGCTCTGCGGCGGGGGCGGCGGCAGCAGCTGGAACGCAGGCCGGTGCGAGATTCATCTTCCTGTTGCCTTTGCAAGTTGGCTGAAGCACAGAGCCCCCTCACCCATCCCCGCCTGCCTGCCAAGCCCATGGGGAAAGAGCCGGCCTGTGCCCTGGCCCGTGCCCCTCAGCCTCCCCCGGCTCTGCTCGCACTGCCGGAGGTCACCGGGCACGGCTTGGAAACCTGCGGGCCGGCGCCAAGGCACGTGCCACGTCCTAGTTTCCCCCCCTGCTCCATCTCCCAGCAGCGACACGTGGCTCAGCGGTGCCGCGCGTGCTCCGGGAAGAGCTCCTGCCTCGCACAGCACCAGTGCGCTGGGCCCAGCCCTGGGAGGGTGCTGCCAGCTCTAACCCCAGGGCAGGAGCGTGACCCCCTGGAATAAGGATGTGAGGACTTTCCCCCCAGGGGCCGAGCAGCTGGGGAGCCTGGAGCTGAACATGAGCTGGCCAAAACAGGGGGCTTGCCCCAAGCCACAACCGGGGCTGGCGCAGCCAGCAGAGATGAGGGGCCACCTCCGTGCACCCAAGTGCTTTAGAAACCCCACCCTGCCAACTGCTTCCCTCCACCCGACTGGGGCCGCAGCAGCACAGGAAACGCTCCCTGCAAGCAAAGGGCTTGGCAATGCTGTGCACAAGTAGCAGCATGAACGCCGGCCCAGAAACCTGTCCTGAAAGCGGGGCTGCGCTCTGCAGGTGCTCAGGCCCATGCGTGGGAAGCAGCTCAGCCCTGGCTATCACGGCCCAGGCAGAAGGCTGCAGCCGGGACCGGTTCCCTGGCCCGGGGCTCCCTCTGGCCACGCAGCCGGTTATAGCCGTGCCCGCCGGTGGGCCCTACCTGGACCTGGCTGCTCCGGGCAGGGAAAGGGGCTGCTCTTAAAAGCGAAGGATCCCAAAACCAGAGTTGAATCCACCAAGCCCACTCCCCAGGGGCACCCACAGCCTGGGAACCCAGCCCCACGGAGCAACAGGGATGAGCTGCCACCCAGTGGCCTGGCACGTCGTGGGCCCCCCCCCCCCCCCTTCTGTCTCCTGGAAAACCAGCTTTTGCTTTGTGGGGAGGGAGCCTGGCTGCCAGGAGCTCAGCGCTCGCACAGCCCCCCTTGCCCCCAGACCTGAGCAGCCCACGTGAGCCCGGCTCCACCCAGCCACAAATCACCAGGCAGCCAGGCCCTCAGAGGCCGCCTTCAAGGACAGGGGTTTTATTGAAAGCACAGGGAATCACAGGGTTTCAAAACAAAACAGGCTATTAAAAACAGCGAGCGCAGGGCCACCCCCGGAGCAAAGGGTCCCTGTGCGGGGGGCCGGGGCCCCCTCCCATCCCCATTGCACGGCCCCAGGCAGGCAGCTACCGATAGCAGCACAGGACAGGAGCCAGCGCACTCTGCGCTTCCTCCAGACAGCGGGAGCCGGGGTCCAATCCATGCAGGGCCCTGCGCTGGTCGGGCTGCCCCAAGACACCCCGACGGGCACGCAGGGCAGCTCCGCTCCAGCGCAGTCCCCTGCTCTGCCCCCAGCCCAGTCCAGCAGAGGCCTGGACACCCAACACGTGACCGCGTCAGCCACCCAGATGGGATTCAAGCCCCAGCCCTGACTCGATTAGTATCTCAGTCTTTTTCTGGAGATGGAACAAAGCATCCCCAGGAAGGAAGATCTTTCCTCTGGCCACGCCCATGCCGGCTCCCAAGGACTGCAGAGGGAAAGATTCCCAACAGACTTCAGAGGTCTTTGTACCCAGGAGCTGTACAAAGCGGCTCTGGCCTGCAGCAGAGGGAGGGACCAGGCAAGGCCAGGGCTGAGCCCCCGAGGCAGAGGGTGTGCAGATGCTGCCTCAGCCCCAGACAACATGAAGCACCAGTACCCCAACCCTCCTAGCCAGCCTGCCAGGAGCAACCAGACATGCTTCCAAGCACGGCTGGGGACAGCAAATGCACATGGACCCATCCCCACATGCTGGAGCAGCTCTCCGGACCTGCCTCTCCCTGTCAGCCGCCCCTCATCTAGCTGCTGCGGTGCAAAGGGGCTGGGCATGTGCTGCTCCAGCACAGATATGGAGCCGACAGTGAAAGGGCAACACATAGCTCTGCTGGCTCTTCCCGGGCTGGGCCATGGGGAGCTCCCTCTGGCATGGGTACAGCTTTCTCCTCTTGCAGCGCTCCATGGTCACAAGCTCGCCAGCTCTGCACCATGGGTGGTAGTGTGGGGAACCCTGCAGGCCAGACGTGAGCAGGGGGAGCCGGAGCCCCGTGAGGTAAAGGCAACAGAGGTATCGAGGAGCTAAGCAACATGCTCGGGGCAGGACAGGCATGGACGCCACTCGCAGAAGGGCTTGGCTTGCTGGGCAACCTGTTCCCGGGGCTCACAGCAGACAGTGCCAGGAGCAGGTGAGGTCCTCCCTTGATGGTCCAGCTGTCTCACAGGGAGCCACCTCTCCAAGGGCAGTGCGCAGCAGGTGCACGTATGGTGGTGAGGGAGGAGTCAGCTTCGCAAAGGTCACTTGGTGGTGAGGGAATCCAGGGTGGGTGGGCAGGCTGGTGCCCTGATGCCAACACTGGGGGCTGAGAGCTGGCGCAGCAGGACCCTTGCCCATCAGGCGAGGCCCCTGGGGGCACGGTGGCAGGAGCACAGCAGGCACAGCAGCATAGGGGAGACAAATGCATGGGAACATGCTGTTACGGCAACACACCAAGGCACAGGCCTATGCTGCTTGCTCCACTTGGCCCTCCCATGAAACACAGCAAGCACCCAGGCAAACCCGGGGCAGTCTCTTCTTCCTGACTCATGATGAAACAAAGCTACAAAGAAAGGGGCCAGAGCTGCCCACTCTGCTGCTGCCCAAAGCAGCCCAGGGTCTACCCACAGAAGACCCAATCTGTGATAGAGGGATGCATGACAATCACTAGAGAGAGACAGACATCAGGAGAGACTCAGGCACCAGCATCCCAGCAGAAAAGCACTTGAGCTTCCAGCAAGATCACCGTGTAGTGTAGAAATGGGGCCCAGGGCCATCGTGCTCACCAAGGGCCCTGGCCCCCAGCCATGAAACACGCTGCCAGCAGAGACGCTTCTCCAGGCCCAGAGCAAGGTTGTGTTGGCAACCCCCCTTGAACATCTCCCCACTGGCTGGGCAGGAAGCAGTCATTGCTGGAATAAAAGAAACGCCAAAAAGGAGAAGAGTCTGTCCCCAGAGCAGAGGATGGAGATGGGCTGTAGGAGAGGTGGCCTGGTTGGGGGAACAGCAGTCCATGAGGTGACAGGACCTCAGTTTCGCAAGGCAGCCAACCTAGATGGGACGGCAGGGAGAGAGAGAGAGAGAGAAAGAAAGAGAGTCAGCGGGGAGGATGGGACAATGCTCAACACCTCCAGGGCAGGGTAGGGAGCAAGTCTGCCCTAAAGCAGTGGGTGACACTACTGGAAGGAGCCACACACGGTTCCAGACACCCACCCTAACCTGGCAGGACCCCTTTTCACAGCAGCAGGGCGATGCCTTCCAGGCATGGGAGCAACAGGACAACCCCCTGGCAGGAAATGCATGATCCCACGTGGCAGAGAAGCGCAGGGCTCTGCACTGGCAGGGCAGCAACAACAAGCTCAGAGGCCTTGTTTGTGCACCATCCAGGAGACCCTTCCAAGGCACTGACAAGTGGGAGGCTGCAGCCAGAGAAGGAGGGGGGCTCAAACCGGGACATGGAACAAGCCCTTATGGCACACCGGGGGTGTCGGGGGGAGCCATCTGTCTGGTTCCTGGGGAGACCTGGGGACACACTGAAGAAGCACAGGGCATCTAGGAGATGGCTGGGGGCTGAGAAGGCGAATACCCTCCCAAAGCTTCCTGAGAGCAAACCCCACTGTTCTAACTCCCCAGGGTACCAGCTCCAGGGGCAGGGATGCGTCAGCTCAAGCTGTGCAGTGCGAGGTCAGATTTGATACCCACAGAGGTCCCATCCAGCCCCTGGGACTGCAGGGTGCAGCTCACGGTGGCCCAAGGGAGAGCAGCAGGAAGAGGAGGAAGCTTACAAGCTTCTCCTGGGGAGGTTCCAGGAGACAGCCTGTTCCCAGAGCTGTTGGCAGAGCACTGCCAAGTGCTGAGCCACAGTGGGAGGCTGCTCTGTGCCAAATCACTGGCAGCTTTCTGCAAGCAGCACCCTCCCCACATGCTAGCTGGGGTGGGGGGCCTTCTCCGCCTGCAGATCAGAATAGGGTCCTCTGTGCCCAGGCTCTGCTGGAGGGAAAGGGGCACGTGAGAGCCCGTGGGCTCCCACAGCTGACCACAGCACAGCAACACAAGAGCCTGCAGCATCAGTCCCACCCCCTGCCGTCTACACCATGGAAGGGGATGTTTCAAGCTGCCCAGGGGTCTGGGAGAGGCAGAGGGGAAAGGGCAGCACCTCCGGGATAGCTGGTCTTCCTGGGTGCGGACAGAGCTCTCCCCCACGGCTGAGGCTCCCTCGGGGAGCTGGTTGAGCTGGTCCATGATCTCCAAGCCATTCTCCTCCGCAATCTGCACGATGAGGCTGTCCACCTGCTCCTGGGGGGTAGTCAGCGTGGTGGCCGAGCTCATGGAGTCCTCCATAACCTGCAGTGCACACAGCCTGTTATGTCTTGGCAGAGACTGGCTGACTAGCTGCAGCTGCTTTCTCCGTGGCTGTGGTCAGCACCACTCAGCCCACACCAAGGTGAGGATCAAGCAGCTTAAAGCTGGTTCTGCTGGAAACCACGTGGCCATCACTGGACAGCTCACACCCTCCCAGTTGTGGTATGGGCAGGCCAGCAGTGCCCCAGAGACACCCCTACAGCCAGCCCCACAAGCACGCAAGAGTGACTGCACCAGTAACCCTGATCAAGAGGAAAAGTATCGCACTGGCACCCCAGAGATATGGCACTTGAATCCTGACCCCCTGCAGACTCCATGAGACCCCAGGTATGTCACTTCTGCCGGTGTACCTGTTCCTGCATAGCACGGGGACAGTGACTCCTCTTCCCCCACCCTTCATCTATCCAGTCACACCCTTTGGGACAGAACTGCCCTCTCACTTCAGGTGTGTGAACTGCCCAACACACCAGAGCCCTGATCTCAACTGTGGCCTCAATGTGCTACCCAAATTACAAGGACCAGAGCTCTGGATACAATTCTGCAATTCATCCATGGATGGCAGATAGGAGGCCAGGCAGGAAAAGCCAACAGGAGGCCTCCACCTGAGCCCAGAGGCATGAGGGAACAAGCTCACTCCTGCTCACACCCTGGCACCCAAGCGCACAGCACCCCAGAAAGATTTGCCCCTGGACCCCTCAGGCAGGCAAGGGACTCACCGAAGTGTGCACATCCAAATTCTGAACCTGCTGCTCAAACTTATCCATCACGGCCGACACCTTCTGCAAGTCCATGCTGCTCAGAGCCTTGTCCAAGGCCTTAGTCACCTGAGCCATGTTTTTAGTCACCTGTAAGAAGAGGTGGAAAAATGCACATGTAAGAGTCCAGACAAGCTGCCACAGCTGTGACAGGAGCCTGACTCAGTGTCATGGGCATGCCCATCGTGGCCTGCCCATGCAGGTCCTTGGCCCTGCAGCGCACGTAAGAGGCCCTCAGTCTGTACACACGAGCTGCATGTGTACAAGTGCACAGACAGCTTCTGAGAACACAGCCACCATCCACACGCACATCACCCAGGCAGATGCAACTGCTTAGCACATGCCCCAGTTATAGGTCAGTATTTGGCACACACCATCCTACAGTCTGGGCCTCCAGCAGACAGGGGACTTCAGCCAAGCACACAGCAACAGAAGTGCCCATGAGACCTGCCTTCTGAAAGCTCTGCCCCTTTTGGTCTCCTCTCTGCTTTTCGCAGAACTCCAAACACTGGTACAACACACCCTGATGACAGCTCTGTGCAACCTTGGACTTGGTAGGAAGCAGCAAAACCAGATAAAGCCCCACAGTCAGGCCACATGCCCCTGCACTCCAGCTGCGTGGTGGCTTGAGAGCAGAGAGCTGCTGCAGGTGTCCAGGGCGACTAGCACCTCCACCTCCAGCACAGACAGGGTTCAAAGATCCCTGGTACTGCACAGCTGAGCTCATACTCAGTCTCTTAAGCACAAGCATGAGGCAGGGGAGTGATTCCAGAAACAAACCTCTGGCTTCTGCCAAGCCAGGCTCAAGCGTACGCTAAAATCACAAGCCAGAGGGAGTCCCCCCAGTGAGACCAGATCACATCCCAAAGCTATCACACAGGCTGGCACTGCAGCTGTGTCAGACTGCCAAGCATCTGATTCAACGCTGAGCCTTCACCAAAGCCCTGGCTGGGGCTGGGGGAAGGTTCCTGCCAAGAACTCCAACTAAAAAAGGGAAAGGACTTGTGGCATCAGTCTTTACAAGGAGGGAGAGGCTTTCCTGTCCCTGGAGCCATGTAGCCAGAATGACAGCACTCTCACCCCTTTCATGGTCACCGCCGTCTGGACCTTGGAGGCCACGGCATCCACTCGGGAGGCCATGCGAAGCCAGTTCAGCCCTTCGTTCTTCTTCCGGATGGCATTCTCAGCATAGACGCGGGCACACTCCACATTTTTCTGCTGAAGAGCCTGCAGTGGGGGAAGGGAAAGACTGGCATGGAAAATTCCATTTTGATTCACATTTCACGCTTCTACCCAGCTGCTCTCAGGCCCGGAATCTGCCTCGTGTTCCCGATGACTGCAAAGTGTTGGCTGGGAGCAGAATTCAAACATGTTCAGTGGAGCTGGTGGCACCAAACATTTTACTATACATAGACTCAGCATATCAGGCTACTAGGAGATCCTGAGATTCCAGGGGGGCTTGTTGGGGCTAGAGCTTCGACACAAAGTGGGAGGAAACTCGCCTGCTTGGATCTAATTCACAGAGATTCCTTGCCCCTCACACACTGAGCAAGAGGATCTCACGTGTAATCTGAAACAGCACCTAGCGTTCAGGGAGGATCTCTATTGGCTGTATCCATCCCCAGCAGAAAGCTCTGCAGTTGGCGCCCTCACCTCACCTTTTTGACTTTGGCTTGCTCAGTCTTGGAGTCCTTCTCAGCCTTCTTGGCGAGCTTCTCCAGCTGCTTTGCTGTAAACTAAAGACAAACAGACTTCAGCACTCAAGCACAAAGGGGTCAAGTACTCACGCAAGACCAAGAGCCCTCCCAGGCTTTCCCCAAAAACCTGCATGCTACGAGAGCACAGAAAGCACCCTTGGCTGCAGTGGAGTGCTAGCTTGTCCACCGTATGCACTGAAGCAGGTGGTCCAGGCACCTGGCTCTCCTGCTATAAGACCCCACCACGGGAGGCATTAGGGGAGGGACTTGAGATTTTAGCCCATGGGTCAAAGCAGGAGGTGGCAGACGGCTCTCAGCAAGGGTGGGCTAGGAGCAGCCCTTAGTTTCTGCTCTGGCCTTTTCAGCAGGCATAGCAAGGGCTGGCTGAAGTCTGAGGGGGCGCTGGGATGGAAACTGTGCTGGACATGGGGTATGTTTTTTCATAGATTTCACAGACATTAGGGCTGGAAGGGACCTTGTGAGATCATCGGGTCCAGTTCCCTGCCCAAGGGGCAGGAAGTCAGCTGGGGTCAGATCACCCCAGCAAGATAAGCATCCAAGCATTTCTTAAAGGTATCCAGAGTAGATGCTTGCACCACTTTTGAGGGGAGTCTATTCCAGACTCTGGAGACTGGGACGGTAAAGAAGTCTTTCCTTACGTCCAGCCTAAAGCGGCCTTCCAGCAGTTTGTGACCGCTGGACCGTGTCTTCGCTTGGGTACCCTGGTGCACGGGCGCTCTCTCCCAGATCCTGATGCACACCCCTTATGTACTTACAGGCTGCCATCAAGTCCCCTCTGAGCCTTTGCCTCTCCAGGCTGAGAAGTCCCATGCCTCTCAGCCTCTCCTCATAAAGCCTGTTCTTGTGACCTCTGATCATGCATGTGGCTCTACTCTGGACTCTAGAAAGGATGTGGAGAAGCTTGAGAAAGTGCGAAGCCCAGAACTGGATGCAGTACTCCAGCTGCAGCCTCACCAAGGCCGACCAAAGCAGGAGGATGACTTCTTGGGTCTTGCTCAAGATGCATTGGTGGATGCAAGCCAGTGTTTTATTTGCTTTGCTGGCTGTGGCATTGCATTGGTGGCTCGTGTTCATCTTGTGACCAATCACGACCCTGAAGCCTCTTTTAGCTGTGGTGCTAGTGAGTGTAGCACTGATGAGCCTATAAGTATGACGTGGGTATTTTCTCCCGAGGTGGAGCACCTTGCATTTCTCTGTCAAATGTCATCAGGTTTCGATTTGCCTACCTTGAGAGCCTGTCCGGGTCAGCCTGAACCGCCAGAACTGGTTGGCCTGAATTGGTTTTTCTGAGCGCGCCATTCATGCGCTCCCTCTCGCCGGATGCCGACGCAGGTGTTTTACACCGTGCGGGCGCCTAGACTGCTGCTGCTGGGTGCGGAGAGTAAATCCAGGCCAATGGCTCCCCCTCCCTGTCATGCCTGGGTGCTGCACAGGCACCGAGCTGCTGGAACAACACAGCTTTAAAGAGCTGCTTCGTGCGCTTGGGGACAAGACGTAAATCTTGATGCCAAACGTGCCCGTTCCTCTCCGTTTGCCAAGACCAAAAGGAAGAGTGCTGTCACCAGCTTCCATTCGCTGTAATCCAATTGCCAGGTGAAAGGCCAATCCAGCCTAATGGTCTTAAACTGATTTGCCCCTAATGCATAGAGGGATTATGCACCTTATTTAACGGCAAGCCACGCTGCCACCTTTACCCTGACACAGAGTCAAGCATCAGCGACACGGCTGGGGATGTCTCCACGGTCTGAATCAAAGCATCACGAGGAACCTCTGCTCGTAGGGGACAGAGCCGGCCTTTATCTCACCACCACCGCCACCGCCCGACGTACGGAGAGCTTCACCCAGCTGCTTACCTCTCCCTGCCCCCCCCTTCCAGTTACCAAAGCCACCCAGCACTGGGAGAGACATATAACCAGTGTGTGTGTGGGGGGGGGAGGGGGAAGGGAAATAGCGCACTCACCTTCAGCTGGAAGAGTGTATCTGGAAAGAGAAACGAGACGACATTTGGAACGTCTCAGAGACGTCTCTGAAACACTTATTAATAAAAACCTCGCACACCCTTCGACTCGGGAGCCGTGCTTCGGGGAGACTGTCCCGCGGGGCACCAGGACCCGCCTGTAAACATCGGCGGCCGGTCCCCGCCCAGCGCCCCTCACTCCTGCCCCACTGCCCCCAGCGTGTGGGGCGGGGGGCAGGTGCGCGTGGGGTGTGAAGCCCCCAGCGGCCCCCTGCGAGCTGCAGGGAAAAGCCGGGGTTTCCCACGTTTTTCTCCTTTAAACAACAGCTCATTTTGAAGGTTTGTTTGCGGCTCTTCCCCATGGGCCGGAGCTGCCCTGGCAGCCTCAGCCCCCCTCCCCCCATGACCTCCGACCCGAGCTGTCCCACGCGCAGGCGCAGCTCACGCCCCCCCCCCGCCGCGGACAGGCCCACTCCTGGGCAGACCCCGCGCGGGGGAGCCCCGTGTGACGTCACCGCACCTGCCCGCGTCACCAGGGAGACCACCCCGGCCTGCCTGAGGCCTACCCGCACCCAGGTCAGACCTCCTCCCCTTGCAGGCAGGGAGCCGCTCCCAGGTGGCAGAGGAAGCCCCGGAGGCGCGGCGACCTCCTCCCCTCCCACTCCGCAGGCGGGGGTCGCTCACCGTCCATCCTGCTCCGAGGCCCGGTTCCCGGCACTTCCGGGTTCCTCAGCTGCTTCCGGGTTCCTCAGCCGTTTCCGGCGCTTCTCCACATCTCGCCGCGTCTTCTCGCGAGGCCGCCGCCGCCCGGCCGGCGCATGCGCACAAGGAGGACGGAAGGTTGGCAGTGAGGGGCGGAGCCCAGGCTCCCAGGAAGGGCGGTCACGTGACCGCAGGGCTGGGCTGGCACGTGGGGGGCGCGAAGGCAGCTGCTGCTGCAGCCGGGGCGGGGCTCCTGGGTCCCTCTGCCCCCCTCCGTGGCGCCATGCCTGTTTCCCCCTCTGCGTTAGGGGAGGCTCACGTTTCCAGGCGCTGCTCTGTGCCCCGTAGCAGCAGGGACGGCTGTGGGGAGGGGGGCAGCGCCGTACCCTGACTCCTGGCAGCCCCGGGGGGGGGGGAACTTTCAGTATCGGGCCTCCCTTCACCAGCAATAATTGTAATAATAATCATTGTTTTCACCATTTTCGGGCAGTCCCCCAATTCGCCCACGTGCGTGTCCAGCCCTGGGCGGGGGCATCTTCCACCCGTGCAGCTGGCTGCTGCAATGCCCCTGCCCGTGAAGCCCTGCCAGTCTCACCCACTGCCCATTCGAATGAATTAAGCATGTGAGGATGCCCTCCCCGGCTCCCCTGCAGCTCCCAGGGCTGCCCGCTGCCTCCTGACGTGCGCTGCACGGGGCCCGGGCGGCCACCCGGGCCTTTCCCGCACTCACCTCATAATGCGGAGGTCCCTCTGGCACAGCCTCAGCTCGCTGCCTGCCTGCTGCCGATGATGCTGCCAGGTGTGTCACAAAAGACCCTTGGTGGTGCGAGCGGGGGAGCTGCAGAGCCCCAGGCCTGGGCCAGAGCCGGGGGGCTCATCTATGGGGCAGCGGCAGAGCAGAGGCGGCCACATGAGAGGTAAAGAGCTCGTGTTGCTGGGGGCAGGCGCTGTTCCTAAGGCAAGAGGAGGAAGGATGGGGGTTGCAGGCCGGGGGGCTGGAGCACCTGGCGTCTGTTCTGCTCCGGGAGGAGCAGGATCCGCTGGAGAGAGACGCACATGTGCACGACTCCTTGGTTCTCGTCCCAGCTCTGATGAGAAGGGCTGCAGACAAACTTGGGTTGTCTTTTAAAGGAGAAAAATGTAGGAAACCCTGGCTTTTTTGCCCTTGCAGCTTGCAAGGGGCTGCTTGGGGCTTCACACCCCCATACACACCCACTCCCTGCCCCACACACTGAGGCAGCGGGGCGGGAGAACCAACTCGTACATTACTTGACCTCAGGGGAGACCATGTCACCCCATTCCTCCTGGATTAAAAGGCTACCATATGCCCCTGGGCTTGCCAGCTGTGCTCCCTTCCAGCTGGGAGACCTGCCAACATGAGGCACTGTACAGCAGTGGGTCTCACCCTTTTTTGTACCAGGACCCATTTATAGATGTCGATGGCTAGTCCCGACCCAGTGCCCTCGCTCCCAACCCGCTGCCTCCAGCCCCGCAGTGTGTGGGGCAGGGCAGATGTGGGGAAGGAGGCCCCAAGCAGCCCCTTGCAGCAAGGGAAAAGCCATGGTTTCCCACATTTTTCTCCTTTAAAAGAGAATCCATGTTTAAAATTTGTTCCCAACCCTTTCATATATTCTTGCAACCTGTTGTGACCCACAGGTTGAGAAATGCTGCTGTAGAGGCATAAAGTAACACGACAGATCAGAGGGGAAGCTTGGCTGTGGCTTGTCTGATCCCATAAACCTCCTGCACAGATAATGTAGAAAGCCCCTGGTACCCACAGTGAGACTCTGAGAAGAAACAGTGGTGTCTAGGTCCTTCCTCCGCAGTCTGCCTGTCATGTGTCCCTGGCTGATACCTACCACAAACATCATCAGGTCAGTCTAAGCCTGGCCTGATGGCTCCCTTGAAGGATACGGCATTGGGAGGTTTGTGATACGGGAAGGATGATGTCTGGAGCTCATAGGTGGGGAATTGGAGAGCTGGAGCGAGTGAGTAACAAGTGCTTGACTATAAGAGGGGGGACATCCACCCCCTCGAGGCTCCCTCCACCCACCAGCAGTGCCAGTCTCAGTGGGGGCTGCCTGACCTCCACCCAGGGTACAAGCTCCAGGGTTACCCCAAATACTGAAGCAGCTCTCCCCGTCTGCCAAGCATCCAAGATACAGGCAGCGGCCCCTTTCCTTTCCCAGCTCGCGTCTAACTCCCCTTTCTTTTTATGCCTGCAAAACTCAGGGGCATCCAAACCCTAAGCCTCCGGCCTTGGGCCTGCAAGTAGGATGCCCACCAAAGGTTTTGGAAACATCTGAAGACCTAGGTGCAGGTGGAGGATGTTTGCTGGTAGTAGGGACACTTATGGTTCTGGACACTTGGATTTGGAATTAGTTTTGGCTAATTTGGCCATGGATACAACTTAAAAAATAAATAAAGAATTGTTCTTGTAAAGCTGCTCGTGAAGGCTGGGATGTGCTCGGGTTTGAAATTGTGGATCAGTTGTGAAGGCTACTGGCACAGGCTGGGAGGGGGCTGAGGCACTGGCTTTGGAAAGGAACTCAAATACAGTCAAACTTGCTGTTCAGGGAGACCGGTGATCTCACAGACACGGTGCAAGCTGCCAGTGAGGTGAGTTATACAATAGCTATGGCAGTGCCTGACTTTTCCTGGGTGCATTGCTGTGGGAAGGCCAAACCGATGAAGATGAGGGGCTCTAAAAATTCCCAGCTCCAAGAGTTGCCTTGAGTGAGGCTGTGCAGATATAAGTAGGAGAGGACTCAGTGTAGCAAGGGCAGCTGTAATTCCATGATGCAGAACTAACCAGCTAACGGAGCTTCCTTTTTACCTTCCTTCTCTATTCTTTGCATCCTAAATTCCTACAGCTGACGGGAGCCGGAGCCAGGCGCTCGGAGAAGCCAATTGGCAGGAGCACAGCCAGCACATGCAAAGCCCTTCAAAAGCCCACGGCTATCTTGTTCAAGCAGCTGCAAGTACATCAGCAAAGCAGCAGTGGCAGGAGACTTGGGGGTGTGCAGAGACTCCTCAGGGAGAAGGTAGGGGGCACGTGGCAGGGCTGGAAAAACAGAGCTGAGCTGGCCACCCTGCTGCTGCATTTAGCCCTTGCCTGCTGTGCATCCCCGGGTTGGTAATCCTCACTGAGCTGCCGCAGCTGGCCTGATTTTTAGGCCTAAACTGCTCAGCAGCAGAGTTTCATTTTACAACGTGGTCAAAGGGGCCAAGATGCCTGATAACCCAGTGTCTCCCCCATCTGTGCTGGGTACACTGGACCTTGGGCTGGGGGGTTCAAAATCCACCTGGAGATGCATGGCATAGAGAGATGGATGCCAAGGTTTCAGGAACCCTGGCTAGCTGGTGCCAGCATGCAGTTGGAGGGGTGGTTCCGTCTCACACAGGCTGCCGGCCACTTCTCAGCACCTTGTCCTGGGCTTGTCCTTCTCCTGGAATGTGCTATGCCTGGGCAGCAGCTACCTTCATTCCTTGTCACCACCACTACTGCTTGGATGAAGGGAAGAAGGGCAAATGCTATGGGACCAGGGGGTGAGAGGTCTCAAAGGCAACATCAGAGTGGCCAACGGCACACCTCAAAGCTGTGTCCTTTCCAGGGCTTGCTGTGACTCTGCTCTCTGTATGAAGAGCTTCCAGTTTGCTGCCTAGTGCAACACCAGTGATTGTAGTAGTTCAGTGATTCTCAACCAGGTCACCGCAGCACAGATATAGAGAACCACAGATATAGATGGCTAATATGATGTTCAACATTCAAATCTCCCCATTTTACACCTCTAGTTTAAAGTCTTATCAAATCCCTTGATTATATCCAGCAAGCGAATTATATTGTACGGAAGCAAAGCTCATACAGAGCGCTTGTCACTTATATCCCAGCGCACTTTGCCAGGGAGCCGTGATCACTGATTCAGCATTCTTGCTCTGCTGCAGCAAGAGGTACAAGATCCTCATTTGGGCTTTTATCTTCTGCACCAGGGCTGTGTCTCAGAGTGGGGAAGTGGCCCTCTGTCAGGCGATCTCACATCCTCTTCCGTTTTCACGTGCCTTGCTTTATTTTAGGGCTGTTTGTGAGGACTGTGCTGTGCACCCTCATTGGTGACTGTAATGTGGTTGGGAGGGTCGAGTTTTCCACCCGAATTGTGTTTTCCTGGTGCATTTATCTTGCAAATGTTGCACCAACAGGAGGCACTTTGATAGTAAGTCTCCTCTAGACGGACAGAGGAGCCAGTCGCAGCACTAGGAGTGAGTGGTCACTGCAGGGATTTTTTTGCTATATGAAAACACAGTAAAGACCAAAAGAGTCGCACAGACACACGCAAAGTGCACAGGCACTTGCACAAAGCTGAAAAGAAAATTATGACAGACCAGCTGGGAGAAATAATTCAAATGGCAACGTGCACCTGCTTACTGGGAACTGGGCAAGACAGTTTTATCGGATGTCCGATAGGCCTTGCCAAGAAAGGCAGCCTAAAAAGGAAAGATGGGATTTAGAGGGTAAGTGAAAGCAGCTTGGAAAATAATCGGTATCTACAAATAAATGCATGGGGGAAAGGGAGGATTAGGTACCTAATCTGTATTAGGTGAATACATATTAGAAGGTAGCGCTGGTAGGGGATTGATAAAGAAATGAGAAGAAGCTCAGAGGAATCTACAGCCAGCAGAAGGAAGAACAACGAGGAGGTTTTTTTAAGGCAGGTCTGGAGTGGAAGGAATCCTAACAAGGGGATCGATACACTACTAGATGGAAATGGTAGAACTGCTGCCAATGAATATTCCCAAATCCAGGAGCCTTTCTGATGTGATCACATGCAAATGCAGGCAGGAGAGGACTCAGCGTGGTGAGGGGCTGTTGTGGCTCCATGACACTAAGTCACCTTTTCACCTTCCCTCTCTTTGCATCCCAAATTCCTGCAGCTGATGCCCAGCAGCCCACGGTCAGCCAAACCTGGGAGCAGAGAAAGGCGGATCTCCAGAAGCACAGCCAGCACATCCAAACATCACCACAGGCCCACACGAACCATGTCCAAGCCCCCAGTGGTAAATCAGCCAAGAAGCAGCAGCAGAAGAGCTCAGGGGCGGCAGACAGGCCTCGAAAGAAAGGTAGAGGATGAGAGGTGGGGCTGGTGCGAGCAGTCACTGCAAGGGTGTGTACAGCTGTTCAGTGTCTCCTGAGCAGCCCTCCCTGCAGTACGAGAGCTTTGAAGCAGGTCAGATGAAGCCTAAACTGCTCTGGACTGATCCTGATTTTTAAGATGTCGTTTTAAAGGGACCACAATGTTATAGGCCCCCGTTGTTGTCAAAGGCGCTGAGATGCCCGATGACAATGCGCTGTCCCTGTTTTGATATTAGCTGGGTACAAAGGGTCTTTGGCCAGCTGTTCCAAACCCACCTGTGAAACGCATGGAGCAGGGAACCCCCCAAAGGCACAGCTCGGGGCTCCCCTAGGATGCACAAGTTTTCCCTGACACCTGTACCTCCCTCTTTGGAAGTGGTTCATGTGCGCTTGAGCCCATGGCTCCTCTCTGCAACGTCTCCATTTTCAGTTAAAGCCCCTCTGAGCAGAGCAGAGCCCTTCTCCCAGCCCTGTGCTGTAGGAAGAGTTGCTTAAGCTCCTGTGTTAGCCTAGCTCAATAGCACGATCCGTACACGCATCCTATAAAATCCCAACGCACCTCCTTGTATATGGCCATGCACGCTTCCCCTCTGTTAGCAGCCTGCAGGAGAGAATTCATCCCCTTTCATAAGGCCTGGAGTCATTGTCCTTTATCCTTTTCCAGTGGAGAAACTAGCCAAGAAGAAAAGGTATATTATACCGAAAATCATTGTCACCGGGCCCTTGGATGAGGAGGAGAGCTACACTGATGTGGATGACCTCCCAGAGTCCAAAACCATCAGAGATACAGAGTACTATGGTCCATATAATGTACATACAAAACCCAGCACCATAGAGGCTTACCAAGTCAAGAGAGAAATGCCGTGAGTTCTGATTCTGGAGTGTCCTGTTGTTCTCTCCTCCTGACAACACAAAGACACAAGGATGCAACAAATGCCGTTAGTTGAGCTCCTCAACTAATAAACAGGGGTCTATAACAACAACTTTGTTCATGGTCTCACTTTCCCTAGCTCCCTGCGACATCTGGAGGAGGAAGAGGAGAATGGGAACAGAGAAGCTTGCTAAAAAATAAATGTATTTAGTCAACCATTTCAGATTCCAAGTCAATAAAAGACTAGACGTGCGAGCAGACGCATGGCAGCGATCGTGGCATCCCAAAGGTTCCCGTATCCAGCACTTCAAAAGCAGAAGTGCCTGTGTAAAGGACCTCGAGGGGTCTTTCGTGTCTCTTCAGAGCAGCCTTTCAGGGGGTGGCACACTGCATCCTGCTCTCAGTTCAGTTTACCTACCAGACCACACCAGGGTGAAAGACTGAAATGGTCTCGCTTAGGTTTCAACCTATGGTTTTGGGGACCCTCAAGTTTTCAGACGACAGATGAGCCAGCTCCTCCTTCCCTGATGTTCCCGGGCTGGGAGCCTGTGTTACACCTGCGACAACCGATGGTGTTTTATCAGCCGTGTTAGGAGCCGGTCACAGAAACAGAGGAGCAGGTAAAATAGGCCTGGCTGTTCCTCACGCAACAAAAGAGCCAGAATCTCTGAACCTGAATCAAGTGTGAGATCAATAGGAGAATCTTTCATTGGGAACGCTGCATTTGTAAAAATCAGATGAGCTGCTTCTGTTATGTAAAATGTCACTCCTTGTCGGTTTAAGAAGCTATTTGCCAAAGAAGCACTAGCACTGAAAGAGGGTTTTCCAGCAAAAGTGGTTTGATAAACTCCTCTTTCCGCACCAGGATTTGTTAAGCCCTGTTCAGACTTCCCCGTGTCTGGCAATCGGCTTAGTCAAGCCAGGCAATTACACGGGAGAAATGCAGATGCACAAAATCTGCTTACACATCTCCAGCAAGCTGATGACGGGGACAGAGCTAACCATCATTTGCTGGTTTGTCAAGGAGAATAATTTGTCTTCAGCGAGCAGACCTGTGCAAATCCATCCCAGTGGCTTTACTAATTTTAACTCAGTCCTGCTGGTCAATCGTTTGCTCGTGAGATAAATTCATGCTTTATATAGCAACTTCCATTCGAGGCTCTCCACATGGATTATGAGCATGATCTGAAGACTCGCAGTGCTGCTGGGAGATGACTTGGTACCATTATCCCCATTTCACAGTGAGGAAACTGAGGCACAGGGTGGGTAAGTGATGCCCCCTCCAGATCAGTCAGGAAGTCTGTGGCAGGTCCAGCAAGGGAGCCCTTATCTCCTCGCCCCCGGCAGACATCAGTGTTACGTGCTTCATGTCTAAAGGCTTTGAACATCGCATCAAGCTGCCTTGAGATTTTTTCCGGGCCGTTCTGCTGCGGAGGTTTTGCTCCTCTCGGTGTTTTCATTTTACTTCCGATGCCGCAATGGTGACAGTTCTGCCTTGCTAATTAGCACCATCCAGAGGCCCGCCCGTGAAATAGTGCAGCTGAACCGGGCCTAAGAGACTTGTGACCTGCCAGCTGTCTTTACCTGCAAAATCCATCCCGATCGCCTGGACGAAACACCTGTCCGATTTCTAATCCCTCCACGGCACTCCCTGGCTTCAGTCCATTTCAGCGATGCTGAAACGCCTGTCGTCGTCCCGCTCCCCAGCGGGGAGCTGTCAAATACCGCCAGCTGCGATGGGTCCAGCCGCTAGACGGGACCCCCCATTAACGAGTCCATTAACGGGTCCAGCTGGTTTCGCTGCACTGCTTATTACTCACACCGCAAACTTTGCTGAGCAAAACCCCGGGGAGCGGCAACCAGTCATTGCCACGGTACGGATGACATGGCCATGTTGTGGGGTATCTGTGCCGTATAGGGTGGCCGTCATAGAGGACAGTGGTCGTCACACGGCAGCCGGAAAGCACAGGGAATTCGGTCTGATTTGGGGGGTTTCGCCCCCATTATTCCTCTCCCAGCCTCCAGCATTTACGGTCTCGGGGAAGTTCCCGTGCTCACGCCCGTTTCCTCCAAGGACGCGTCCGATCCCTCGGTGAATCTGGCTAAACGCCCGCCTTCCGCCCCATGGCCGCGAGTCCCGTCCTTTAATGAAACATAACTTCCTCCGGTTCGTTTTAAGCTTGCTGCCGACTCGCTTCATGTTGCGAGCCCTCCTTCTTGCCTGGCGAGAGAGAGGGAGATCCTAATGGCTTTCCTTTGGCTCCCCTGGGTCTCTCTCTCGGCCTCTCGTTCGGGGTCACCCCGCCGCGGTTGTGCAGGCTGGGGCGCAGCTTCCTTCCTGGCCCCTGAGCTACCTCTTGCACGCATGCCCTTGCACACCCGGCCTCTGCCCGCACAGCTTGATGCCCCTTGCATCGTGCATTTCGTGCACCCGGGAACATCTTCCGTGCATCCCCAAACCGGCCCCTTCCAGAGGAGGAGGAAGGAGATAAACTCTCGCTGGTTTGGGAGGAACGAATGGCGCCTTTCTGCCTGGCGCAGGGCGCTGAGGCGGGACTTGCACCCTGTTGGGAGCTACCGGCCGTTGCTCCCCACCCCTGCAGGCTTGTGGTGGGAAATCCCCCTGCCTGCCCTTGCTCCAGCCTGGGCCCACAGCTGTGGGGCTGCTGCACATCTGGGCCCTGCCCCTCCCCGCTACACTAGGCCCTACATAGCAACGGTTGCTAGGGACTCCACGATGGCGCCCCCGAAGCCTCAGAGCGCTTGCGCGGCGGAGAGGGGGCGGGGCCTGCTCGCGCGCATGCGCGGCGGCACAGCGCGGGGCCATGGCGGAGGGGTCCTCCGCCGAGACCGGGGGGGAGGTGCTGCGGCT
>NW_005842270.1:551809-557251 GCF_000455745.1 Alligator sinensis | reverse complement strand
CGGTGGGACGCCCGGGCCCGGGCCGGCTGCTCCTCACCTCTTCCTCGGCCCCTTCTTGCGATGACCAAGCGCGCCGGCATCGAGAGCCCCTGAACCCGTTGCGGGGCAAGCGGGGGATTTGGGCGCCGTCAGCGTCCTGCTGCCGCGCGGGGTGTTAGATACTCGGCGATTGCAGGCAGAGGCCGCGGAGGAAGGCAGAACCCCGCCGTCCAGACCAGCGTGGCCGTGGGGGAAGTTCCTTCCCAACCCCAAATGCAGTGAGCGGGTTGTGCGCCTGGTGCCGGTGCCTGCCGCCGGGCCCTGCCCGTGCCCCCGAAACGCCCAGGAAAGACGCGGGAACCTGGGTTCTGTGCACCAAGGGAAGGGAGCGCACCCAGATCCTGTTGGGACCCCGGTAGACGTGAGCTCTCGCCACCTCCCGCCCCGTGGCTGCAAGGGGAGGGTTCACGGGTCACTTGGTCGGTAACGGAGCAGGCGCTGCCTTGGCCCCGAGTGGTCCAGGCCCCGTTACACGTCTCTGTTTCAGACCGTGCCAGAGATACCAGAACAGACGAGATCGTGGCGCTGAAGAAGGTGCGGATGGACAAGGAGAAGGACGGTAAGGGGACGATGCATGGAAGGGCTGTGGGGTTGGCATGTTGCAGACCCCAGGGCGGGGGTAGGCATGGCACACACAACATGGGTCCCGCTCTCTGCAGGCATTCCCATCAGCAGCCTGCGGGAGATCACCCTGCTGCTGAGGCTGCGGCACCCCAACATCGTGGAGCTGAAGGAGGTGGTGGTGGGGAACCACCTGGAGAGGTAACGGTGCCCTGGAGTCTGCCCAGCGCGCAGGCTGGCTCCTAGGAGCGGTGCTGGTCAGGATAGGGCAGGGGTGGGGGGTGCTGACCTCGCCGCTGTCCCTGTGGGCGATTGACCCTGCGTCTCCCCGGCAGCATCTTCCTAGTGATGGGTTACTGCGAGCAGGACCTCGCCAGCCTCCTCGAGAACATGCAGACGCCCTTTTCGGAGGCTCAGGTACGGGCCCGCACCAACCAGCAGTGGGTGCTGCGACTAGCCCCTGGCGTGCGTGTGCGATGATCCAGTGAGACCCCAAGCTACAATTTGCAAAATGTTTCGGGTTTTCTTTGAGTGGGTTTTAGCCGGGCCTGGCCTGTTTGGGTGCATGAGCTTCCCTAGTCCTTTCGTGGGGCTGGCTGCACAACATCTCCGGTAATGGCGGAGCTCCGTGGGCTACGGAAGGGCTCCCCGTGTCTCACTGTGGCATCGAGACGGGTGGGGACAGGCAAAGGGAAGGGTCAGCCAGTGAACATGACCCAGTCGGGGCACGTGAGCTGCCCCCTGCCCTGTGCAGGACGGAGCCGTTACCCGGGGGCTTCCTCAGCCCACTGGGATCCCGAGCCTCGCCCACTGCCTGCGCCGAGCCCTGCTCACCTCATTGGGATGCTCTGGATCTTGGGCTCCGAGACGCAAGCCAGGCCTTGTCCAGCCCTGCACCGGGTGTCCGCAGGCATTGGCCGGGCTGCTGAACGTGGCCGCGGGGCTGGTGTGGAAACCTCGCATACTGCTGTTGGTGGCTAAGGAGACTGCTTGTGCCCCTGCCCACAGGTGAAGTGCATCATCCTGCAGGTCCTCAGGGGGCTCCAGTATCTCCACGAGAACTTCATCATCCACCGGTAAGGAGGCAAGGGCAGGCACTGCGGGCAGGACAAGGGGTCCTGGAGTGGGCAGTGGGCCCTAGAGCTGCCCCCTGGGTTGCGGGTAAGGATGAGCCATACAAGGACCACTGGGTGCTGGGGTGCACCTCGCAGGGCCGGACATTGGTGACGGCTCCTCTCTGCTCTGCCGGCAGGGACCTGAAGGTGTCCAACCTGCTCATGACGGACAAGGGCTGTGTGAAGACGGGTGAGCTCCCCTGGCTGCCGCCTGTTGCCCCACTTGCTGGCTCTGGCCACGGGCAGCTGTGCTCTGCCCGGTCTGTAACGCAGGAGCCAGCCTGTGCCCGACCTCATGCCTGTCCTCTCCCTGGCAGCGGATTTCGGGCTGGCTCGTGCCTACGGAGTGCCGCTGAAGCCAATGACCCCCAAGGTCGTCACCCTCTGGTGAGTATCCTCCGCTCGGCATGGAGCAGGGGCCGTGTCCCTTTGTGCCTGGCTGGGGGAAGCGGGGCAGTGCCAACAGCTGTAGCCCCTTGAGCTCGTCTCCTGAGGCCCCTGCCCTTGCACTATGCATTTCCCTGCACAGTTCCAGGCCCCTGGCAGAGACTCGCGGGTCCTGTGCTGTACACATCCATGCAGGCCTCCCTTGCCTCCAGGAAAACCATTCAGATCAGCCCTGCCCAAACCAGCCCAGGCAAACCCCTCCTCGCCGCTTAGCAAAACAACCGTCAGCCCTGATTCAACACCAGACCTCACGCCTGACCCTGCCTTAGGGAAAGCAGTGGGGGGCACGGCAGCCCATGTCCTGCTGCTGGAAAAGGTTGTTAATGGATGCTCCAGAGATCCCAGGCAGGGGCCGTGCCCCTGCTACAGAGGAAGGCAACCCCCCTCCCAGTCTGCACCAATCTGAGCAGGGGGGAAATTCTCTTCCTGCCTACAAATATGATGTTGGTCTGAGCCTGGGCAGAGGGCCAAGACCCTCTAGCCAGGACCCTCTGGCTTTGGTCCCAGCAGCATTGGCACAGCCCAGTCCCCCTGCCCAGCCTGGGATGCAGCCGGCACCCAGCGCCTTGGAGGGAGGCTGAAACACCCCGAGCCATGGAGCAGAAAGGGGCAGGAGGCAGCCAGCCTGGGAAACCCCATAGCAGAGCACAGGCATCGCTGTGCCTGGATCACCCCCGACCCCTCAACCTCTTCTTGAAGGGCCTGCCTTCCCTGAACCAGTGCTTCCTTTTGCTCACGTTGCCAGGTATCGCGCCCCGGAGCTGCTGCTGGGGACAACGACCCAGACCACCAGCATTGACATGTGGTGAGGGGCTCGTGTTGGGCAGCAAGGCCCTGATCGGGGAGGGGAGGATGGGGCTGCCCTCCAGCTGCAGGCACCCCTGGGGGTCAAAGCAGCTCCGTGTCACCAGGATCTGTGCCAAGGTCTTGCTAGTGGCAGGGCTGTGCCCCACTTGCCCATGCACCCGTTCCCTCCCCAGGGCTGTGGGCTGCATCCTGGCAGAGCTGCTGGCCCACAAGCCGCTGCTGCCGGGGAGCTCCGAGATCCACCAGATCGACCTGATCGTGCAGCTGCTGGGCACGCCCAACGAGAACATCTGGCCGGTGAGCACCAGCCCCGCGTTCCCCCCCTGCCCCTCTCCTCCTGTCCTGGCCCTCACCCTCCACTCTCCCCTGCCCCCAGGGCTTCTCCAAGCTGCCGCTGGTGAGCCAGTACACGCTGCGCAAGCAGCCCTACAACAACCTCAAGCACAAGTTCCCGTGGCTTTCGGAGGCCGGGCTGCGTCTCCTCAACTTCCTCTTCATGTACGACCCCAAGAAGAGGTGAGGAGCTGGCGAGTGCCCTTCCGCTCCCCGGGCTGGAGCTGCAGAGGCTGCTGTGGCCTGGCCATGCTGCTGCCCTGTAGCAGGGGTGGGGTACCCACTTGGCAGCCCCCAGGCGTGCCCAGGGGTGTCTGGGACAGGTGAGACACCAGGCTCAGCCGCTGACCTGTCTCTTTGCCTCCCCAGGGCGACAGCGGGCGACTGCCTGGAGAGCTCCTACTTTAAGGAGAAGCCCTTGCGTAAGTGACTCCCTGCTGGTGGCCCCCCCCCCCGCTCGAGCCTCCTTTCCTCTCTCCCCCTCCAGCCTGCGAGCCCGAGCTTATGCCCACCTTCCCGCACCACCGCAACAAGAGAGCCGCCACCACCAGCACAGGGGCTGAAACCCAGGGCAAGCGCAGCAAGCCCTGAGTCGGCTGCAGGGTAAGGAACATCCTCGGTACCTTGAGCCAACAGGGACCCGGGTCCCCAACAACGGGCACACAGGGAATTGGATCCCAGCAGAGGCTGAGGTACCTGGCTGTGCCGCACCCTGCCTGCCCCTCCCCAGGGACACGGCCAAAGCCTGGTCCCTGCAGCAGCACGGAGCGGGCATTGCCCCCAGGAGGGCCAGCAACCGTCCAGCCTTACCCGGGGAGGGGTTTGCTCCACCCCTGGGCTGCTCCCAGGCTCCGAGGAGGCTGCAGCTCACTCCTCTCCGAGCTGCCAGACGCGCTGGGTGCGTTTCCTGGCTGAGCCTTGCAGCTGCTCACTTCCTCAGCCTGAGGTCTGGCTCAGCTGCCCTCTGCCTCTCAGGCTGCACGTGGCTTCGCCCAGGTACCCAGGGACCTGCATCTCCCAGCAGCCTGGGTCTGTCCCCCAGCGCCGCTGGCTGTTTCGACCCCCTCCCCTTGGGTCAGTCTCTCATTGGAGCTTTTGTACCAGAGCGGGGAGAAGACCCAAGTGTACCCAAGGCCTGCGCTGGCGTGACTATGACCAACTGCTGAGCCCAAGCGCTGCTGGTCCAGCCGCTGCCAGGGAGAGGTGCAAGATGTGCAGTGGCCTTCCCGCGGGGCCGCGGCATTGCTGTCAGCTCTGGGACCACAGCTGCCGCGGGCAGGCAGAGCCAGCTCTCATCTTTTCCTGCACGCCTCCCCGCACCTGGCCCCAGGCACAACCAAGCGCTGCATATGCACGCTCCCGAGGCTGGAGGGAGACTTGAGCCTTGGCGGACGGAGCTGGGGCGTCGGAGCAAAGGCAGCTGAGCTGCCTGTGGGGAGAGGAAGCCCCGTTTCCTTGTGCTGAGCACAGTCCTGCTTTCAATAAAGTCACGTGCATGCGTCAGCGCCTGTCTCCTCTGCTTAGCGCCTTGGCCAGGGCTGTCAGCTCAGCTCCAGGAAGGAAGAGCTGCAGGCACCAAGCCGGGAGCTACCCCCTCCTCCAGCCTGCGCGCGCAGGGCCTTAGGGCGATGGCAGCAGGGTCCTGCTGGGGGCACAGCACCATGCACCCCACCGGGGCTGCTTTATCATGGGTGAAGCCTTTGTGCACAGAGCAGCGGGGACTCTACCCACCTCTGGGGACCATGGCAGCTTGGCCTCCCCGGCACAGTATGGGTGGGGGGACAGGGAGCCCTCTGTGCCTTCAGCTGGGGCCACCCAGCACAAGGGCTGTGGGCTCGGCCTCCCAAGCTGGCACCAGGGGCTGCACACATGCATGGCTCACCATAGCAACGAAGAGCAGCACAGACACTATGGCAACAGCTGCATCACGGCCCCCCCCCACCCCTCCCCCTGATCAGCCCGGGCGAGGGGGCACAACCCACAAACAGAACAGGCGCTTGCCACTGTCATAGCTGGACGTTTACTCGGAGACGGCCCCCGCTCCCCCCAAAGGGTCCCTGCCCTGCTCCTCCCCTTGCTCCCAGCTCCAGCGTTTCAGGCTGCCTCGAGAGCAACAGCGGTAGGAAAGCAGATGGGGGGG
>NW_005842270.1:550197-551644 GCF_000455745.1 Alligator sinensis | reverse complement strand
GGCAGCTCCTGCATGCTGTGCCCGCCCCAGCAGGCCTGCAGCGCCTCGCAGCCCCGGGCGTGCAGCTGCTGGCAGGTGCTGCAGTAGTAGGAGGGCAGGGTGCCTTGGCTCAGGCACAAGTGCAGCTGGTACCGCGGCACCTCAGACAGCGCCAGCACCGGCCCTGCCCCCTCCCCGCCCTCCGGCCGCGGGCAGGCGGGGGCCAGCCCCCACGCGTTCTCGGCTGCCTGGAAGGGCCGGTCGGCGGCGCGGTAGAGGCCCGGGGAGCTGGCCCCGGCGCGGGGGCTGTAGCTGCAGCTCGGAGCTGGGCTCCGGCTCCTGGCGTTCTCAGGGGTCAGCGAGCCGCCGACGCGGCCCAGCTCCTGCCTCAGCGACAGGAAGGAGAAGGAAGCCAGCTCCGGGTCGGCCCCGTCCCCCAGGCCCTGCTCCAGCTCGGGGTCCTCAGCCTCCGGCAGGGGGTAATAGCCGCCAGCAGGCTCGCCCCACAGCTTGGGGCTCCACTCGTAGCTTTGCCGGCCTGCCACGGGGGTGCGGGACAGGCTCCCGGGGTCCCGGTACAGATCGGTGTCTGCCTCGCCGCCGGGCGCCGGAGCCACCCCGAGCTCCCTGCCTCGGGGCCAGCGTGCCAGTCTCTGCAGCCTCTCCACGCAGGCACTCAGGCCGCCGGCGCCTCTGCGCGCCTGGAGCAGGTCGTCGGCAGACACGCAGCAGGGCCCCAGCTGCAGCAGGACGTCCTCCAGGATCTCGCACTCCAGCCGTGCCGCGAAGAAGCCGCAGGCCGCGTGCAGCAGCTCGGCGCCCGGGGGCGGCCGCGTCACCACCAGGTGGTGGGTGTCCCTGCGCTCGTAGCCCAGGCGGCGGAAGCTCCTGGCCAGGTCCGGCTCCGGCAGCGCTGCCCGCAGACAGTGCACGTACGCCCCCGAGAACGTCTGCAACGGGAGCGCCGCATCCCCCGCCACACAGCACGGCCCTGGCCAGGCTTACCGTCGTCCCAGGGATAGGACGGCAGCACCGGCACCTTTGTCCCAGCCTGTGCTGGGGAAACCGAGGCACAGAGCCGGGACACAGAAGGGGCAAGCGGCAGAGCCGTGCCCGTTCCTGTGCCTCTGCAGCCGCTCTGCCCCCATCCTGGGAGGCAGACACGCCAGAGCCCAGTGCTCTAGCTCTCCACGCTGCACCCCGGAGCCGAGTGAGCTCCAGCGCAGCCCCCGCGGCCCTGGGCGGGGCCACCCCAACACCCACCTTGATGGTGCCGAACTCCTTGCACAAAGGGAAGAAGTGCAGGTTGAGGGCGGCCAGCTCCAGCACCTGGAAGGCGGCGGCCAGGCCGCGCAGCGCGGGGAGAAGGCTGGGCCGGCCCCACAGGCCGCTGGCGAGCGCGGCGAAGGCGTCACTGCGCAGCGCGCCATGCAGCTCCGGCTCCTCCAGCAGGCGCCGGCGCAGGGCG
>NW_005842270.1:538498-548226 GCF_000455745.1 Alligator sinensis | reverse complement strand
AGGAGTACCCCGACGTGCCCTGCAAGCTCAACGAGGTCAGCGCCACCCTGCCCCTGCCACCTGCGCCCGTGGGCACGCATGCAGCAGCGAGGGCGCTGGGGCCTCCGCCCAGCCGGCAGCCGGGCCCAGCGCCCCCCGCCAGCAAGGGGAGTCACCTGGGGGTGGGGGAGGCGTTGGCCGCGCTGGTGGAGAAGCGGCGCGTGTCGCACGCCGTGCTGTGTGCCAGCTCGCCCGCCGACCTGCAAGCCCTGGCGCTGGAGGGCAAGCTCTGAGGGGCCCCAGCTCTGCTGCTCGCGGCCCCCCATGCCCGTCTTCCCTGCTCTCTGGTCCCCTGCGAGGAGGGGGGCAGCTGACCCCTGGCTTCTCTCCCAGCCCCTTCCTCTCCTTGGCCCCGCAGCGGGGGCTGGGCTCGCAGGCAGGGCCCCGCGGGCAGGGTCTCGGGGCTCTGCTGTCTGGCCCCCCACCGTGTAGCCCCTAGAGATGCCCCCGTGCTGGAGCACCGCCCTGCCCTGGTCTTGTGTCCCCGCTCGTAATAAAAGTTCTTTGTACAAAGCTGGACTCTGGGCCGTGCGGGCAGCTGCGGCGGGATCACCCCTTCCTTCCTGCTCTCCCAGCGCCAGCGGGGTGGGAAGGGTGGCACAGCCTTGGGCCCTGAACCCCCCACGCTGCCAGGCAGAGCAGTGCAGGATGCAAAGGTAGGGCAAAGTTGGAGGGGGACCTGTTCTGTCTGGGGAAGGGGAGGGGGGAGGGAGGGGGGTCAAAACCCGACCAGTCATCAGCCCCATGGCTCTGCAGGACCTGGGTGCCCTGGCAGGAGGGAGCTCCGTGCAAGGAGGCAAAGCAGAGGAGTTGCTTCTGCTGCACAGGAGACCTGGGAGCACGGAGATCCCTGACCCCAACTGGTGTCTTCCAGCCCCACACCCACGGGCAAAGCCCCTTGCTGGCCCTGACAGTCCCGGTGCCCTGGGAGGGCCCGTCCTGTCCCCTCCATCTGTGCCAGGCCTAGGGGTCCCTGCCTGGTCCCGGCCCAGCTCCGGCTTTGGCAGGGCTGAGGAGGAAGCAGCACAGCTCACGACTGTTGGGCCGTGCCTGATGCAGACTGGCATGTTCACCGCAGCGCATGTGGCTGCCCGCCCCAGTGCCCCCGGCTGGGCAGAGCATTCACACCTGCCAGGGCACATCAGTGTCAGGCCTGGGGCACTGCCACCCGCAGCAACCCTGGCACAGCCCAGCTCCCCCTTGCCAGGCAGGTTGGGCCCCGTCTCTTGCACCAGCGAGTGGGGGACACGTACCCTGTTCCCTGTGCTTGGGGCTGCACAGGGCAAGCGTTGCTCCCCCAGCCAGGGCAGCCACAGACCTGTCCCTACCTCCCCCCGGGAACCGCCAAGAACCTGCACTGAGGCTCCAGGTCACAGATGTGTTTATTACCCCAGGACCCTGACACGGGGCGGCCCCAGCAGGGCAAAGCAGCTTTGCAGACAGGCAGGGAGGGCGCAGGACCAGCCCCTTTCCCACCCTGCTCAGCCCAAGATGGGGCAGGGGGAGACAGGCATGGGCGAGGGCCCCCAGGGCTCAGGGTGGGGGGATGCCCAGGCCTGGCCCCAACACAGCTCCCATGAGTCCCGAGCTTGCTCCAGCCAGGAGGGGGCTGCAGGATGCCCCTCCCAACACACACACACATGCATATGCACATACACACACGTGTGCACAGCACAACTTACCGGCTCCAGCCACCCCCAGCACCACAGGTCTGCTCCGGCTGCAGCCTCCAAGCCAGACAGGCCCAGTGGAGCAGTTCAGGGGCAGCTGGCACTGCACTGCAGGCACACACTCGCACACAGTGCACAGACAGACGGACACAGGGCACGTCCAACAGCCACGAGAGCAGCGTGGGCAGAGGCATGTGAGCTGCGACCCCAGGGGAGCACATGCTGCCCCTTGGGCCCCTCCCCAGTGTCACGCCCAGGGGATCCTGGTGCAAAGCAGCAGCGGTTGGCTCAGGAGAAGCGTCAATGCGGCCCCGGATGCAGCACCAATGTGGGGCAGCAGGGGCTGGGGTGGGCCCTTGCCCCCCGCAGTGGTTAGAGGGGGTGGCTGGCTCCAAGCAGACCCCCACATATTGCACAGCCCTTCCCAGCGTGTGGGGCCGGGGGCAGCCTACAGGCCTCTCCCCGCAGTGCCCGGTCTGAGAGGTATGTCAGTGCCCCCAGGCAGAGGAGCAGTGTGGGGCCACTATTTGGCCGTGGCCCCAGCGGGCAAGGACTCCAGGAAGGCCAAGGCGCTCTGCAGGGAGGTCAGGCAGTACCCCTCCTCGCCGATCAGGTACCTGCAGGGACCAGCGCATCAGGGCCCTGGCCCACGCAACCCCTGGCTGACCCCCGCTGCTAGGGGGGCCGAAGCTTCCCCAGCAGCAGCCAAGGCTGGCGCCGGCCCTTGCAAGGGGCCAGGCTGCGGAGTCCACGCCTCCACCGTAATCCTGTGTTACTGGCTTCTGCCCCAGCCTGTGGGGCTGCAGGCAGGGGTGGAGGGGGCTGAGCTCCAGGGTCTCAGGAAAGGGCAGGAGCTGCAGAGCCGAGCAGGGCCAGCCCAGCCCTTCCCCCTGCTGCTCCACAGGGTCCGGCCTGCCCCCCTACTCTCCCCGCAGTCTGTCCCCTCCGATTAGGGCTCAGCTGTGGTGCTGCCGTGGCTCGTTAGCATCAGGGCTCGTTAGCTGACAGCACGATGCAGCCTGCAGCGAGGGGCAGTGGGTGCTTCTGCATATAGGACACCCCCCCACCCCCGGTACGTGGCACCAGGGCCATTCGAAGGCATCTGGCCCCCTTGTCACTGCTGCAGGGATCTCTAGGTGAGAGGGCAGTGTGGGGGGAGCCTAGGGACCAAGAGGGTCCCCTCCCAGATGGCAGCTGGCTGGGGTGTCCCCCCCGCCTCCTGTTGGCTCTGGCCCTCATGCAGCTCTTCATCGTATCCCAGCCTCCAGCTTGCCTGGGCTGGGGTATCAGGAGACATGAGCAGGGCTATGCAGGGGGGCAACCGCATGCCCTGCCCTCATGGCCCAGCAGCCTACTGGAAGCATGCATGGGGCAGCTGGCGAGGAGTCACAGGTAGGCCTGGCCCTCGTCCCTGGGGTCCCGAGGGTGGACCTGCCCCGTCCTACCCTTCGTGAATGAACTCCTCCAGTGCGGCACACTCCGACACCAGCTGGGGCAGGCTGCTCCGCACGGCCACGTAGGACAGGATGGGCAGCAGGTCATCAGCACCACTGCGGGGGCAAAGAGCAGCGTCAGGCTGCTCCCTACAAGGCAGACCGCTCCCCATCCCCAACTGGCTCTTCCCTGCCTGACAGCACTGCCCCTCTGTGCCTCGGTTTCCCCAGGTGAGCCACAGGGGAGTGGCAAGGCTGGACTGCAAAGCGCTTGGAGGGCGCAGGCACCGGGGATGTTGCGTTGCTGCTGTGGGTGCTGGGGCGGGCACCGGGGATGTTGAGTTGAGCTGCTGTGACCACACACGTGGCAGGGATGCTAGACTCCCATGAGCCGCTGGATCAGAAGCCAAGAGGGAGAGATGCCGAGACTGAGGGCTGTGAGCACCCCTGGGACAGTCTGGTTCACCCTGCCACACACGGCTATAGCACTGCTCCCACAGGCCATGGCTTTGCTGGGAGTGTGGGGGTCACGGCGCCTGCTCTCTCGCCCTTCAGGTCTGCAGAGCTCAGACAACCGAGTCCCAGCTGGGAGTAGCAGCCGCCTGCCGCCTCCCCCTCCCGGCTCTGCCTGCTCCCCAGTTCCCTGCTCATTGCTTTGACAGACCAGCCGCAGGACTGCTGTCTCGCCGGGGCGCGGGGCCCTGCTCACGGTCCCACCATCTCCTGCTTGCTGCTTAAGTCCCTGTGACAGCTTCCGAGCTTGCTAAATTGCCAGCCGAGGTCTCGGCTGCTGACACGGGCCCCCCACCCGGTCAGCACAGCAGGGAGGACCCCCACGGCATGGCGCATTGTCAGAAGCGATCCATCAGGCCTGGTGTCGGCAATGCAAAATGGGCTAGGCGCCTTGCAGCGATGGAGAGGTGGTGGATGTTAGCCAGTGGGCCTGACGGCTTCACACTGAGCTGCCCCACGCGGCTCAGAGATGGGGCTGCAGGAGACTTCACCATGGCAGCAAGGGGAGCAGCACCCCCAAAGCACCCAGTCATGGAGCCTGGCCCTCCCCCATCTCCCACACTGCATCCTTCCAGCCTCAAGAGCCCAGGGCTGTGACAGGGGCAAAGGGACTGTGCTGCGTCCCCACCATACTCACATAGCGGCCGCGGGGGGCTGGCTCTCCCGTGCCCCGCAGTACTCCTCAGCACACTCGCAGATCATGCGCAGAGCTCGCACTGCAAGCAAGGCACCAAGCCCCAGCATCAGGGACAGCAGCCCACACCCGGCCCCGCAGCCTCCCCCTGGCAGGTGGCACTGGGGCCAACCCCAGCCTTGCACCAAGCAAACCTTCCTCCCACTGCCTGTGGCAGGACAGGGCTAGGGCAGAAAGGGGTGCTGCAGCACACAGCAGGGATGCAGGGGTGCTCAGATGGGCCAGGGGAGATCACAGCTCTTGAGGGGGCATTGCCTGGCTTTGCTGACAGCATGCACACAGCATAGCTCCCCTGCCCCACGCAGCCCCCCTGCCTGAAAGCCATGTGAAAAGGGGGTGCTGTGGCCTGATGGCTCCAGCTCCTGCCCCAGAGCCCCCCATGTGCCTCACCAATGCAGTCCAGCTTCCTCTGTGGGCAGCTCTCCAGGGCAATGAGCCGCAGCTCCTGCACGGCAGTACTGTAGGGGTAGGAGCCCGGCGCCTGCGTTGCGCTGTCCCAGGGCAGCAGCTTGGAGGGGACCCCCATGTCCACAGGCGGTGTGTTGTGGTGGCGCTCCATGCCCCATGACAGGGCAGCTTCCTGGGCCTTGTACACGCTTCTGCAGGGAGGAAGTGGGGGCTGGTGAAGAGCACAACACAGTGCGGCACTCCCTGACCAGGCCTGGCTCACGACACATCTTGGACACGGGGTAGACTGGACAATGCTGGAACCACACAGGCCCGGCTGTGCAGCTCCTGCATGCCCTGGGCACACGGAGAGGCGGGCGCCAACTTGGCACTGGGAGGGAGCCAGGTGTGGGGTCTTGAGCCCTTGCCCGGGCGCGTGGTACCTGTACAGAGCCAGCAGTGGGGCCCAAAGCGGGGGGAAGAAGGCTTCCTCAATGCAGGCCAGGCACTGGTCCTTAGCAGGGGCGGCGTTGAGGCCCTCGAAGGCCAGCAGGGCCAGGGACAGGAGCCGGTCTGGGGGCAGGCAGAGAGCATGCTCAGTTGCTATAGCCGGCTCGTGCCCTTTCACTTGAGCGGTGCCCCCAGCGCTCCCACCTGGGGTGATAGGAACCGAACCCAAGGGGCTGGCTCTTCCAGGCTCCGGCCTGCCCCTGTCTAGAGTAACCTCGCCCATGGTCACCTCTCATCTCACCAACCCCTTCCCCACCTCCGGCTCCAGGCCTAACAGCCCAGCCCTCTGGCCTCTCCCCGGGACTAGGGAGCCCTCGTGCCAAGTCTAAAGCAGGGCTCTCAATTCTCCCGCCAGCATCTCCTTGTCCCTGCAGCCATCACCGGCCCCTGGTCTCTCCCCCAGGATCCTCCCATCCTGCACATCGCTCCCAGGAGACAGCACCTCCCATCCATCCTCATCAGCACTGCGCCAAACCCCCACCTCCCTGCATCTCGCCACGCGGCCTCTGCCTGGCCCAGGCTGCCGAGAGCGTTGTGCAGTGCCTGGCAGAGCTCTGGAAGCACCAGCTACCACCAGCTCTGCCCGGGCTGCTCCTGCCACGCCTGGGCCCCATGAGCTGGGACAGGGTCTGCAGCAGGGAGCAGGCAGCTGTGGGGCTGCCTTCGCCCCGGCAGCAGGTGCCATGCAGCTCCGTGCTCGGAGCCCGTGGAGCAGAGCTGACGGCTCCGGGGGCCGACGCTGCCCTCTGGCGGCCACGGAGCCAAGACTTGGAGCCACAGTCCTATGCCAGGAGCCCGTGTACCTCCCCACTGGACTACTGCACCTCCGAGCAGAGGCAACAGGTTTCAGAGGCCTGCACCAGTAGCAGTGGTGCAGCTCGAAGCCCAGCTATGGGGCAGGGCCTGCTGGGTCTGAGAAGGCAGCTGGGGGCACTGGGGGAGGGATGTAGCCTCTGCTTTGAGACATGGCAATGCCCTGGGAGTGCCCAGCCCTGTTCCAGCCTGCTTAGAAAGCACCCAGTGGCAAGTGATGCCAAAACCCAGGCTCCTTCGGACTGTCCCGTGGCTCCAGCCCCTCACCCACGGCATTGTGGATGTCCTTCACGATGCCTTTCAGCTGCTCTGGGAGAGATGCCACCTTCTTCTCGGCCGGGGCTGCACCCTCGGGCCCCATCAGGAACCGCTCCAGGTCCTCGAAGGAGCTGTCCCGCTGGGGTGGGCAGGGGCTGGAGGTGAGGGCAGGTGGGTCCTCGATGAGGGGGGCACTGGAGAGGCTGTGGCGCAGGTTGAGCTGGTTGGTCTCATGCATGGAGAACATGCAGTGCAGGCTCTGCGAGGCCCGGAGCCGCCGGCCCCCTGGCTCTGGCAGCACTGGCAGCCCCTCAGCATCTAGTGACAGGCAGGTCGGGGGGTCGCCCATGCCCCGGCTAACCACAGGGTAGAGCCGGCTGTAGACCGCACACTGAAGTTTCCGCAGCAGCTGGCAGATGGGGTGGTCGGGACAGCTGGAGTGAAGGGAAAAGACTGCTTGCCAGGGCTGGGACTGGGACGTGTCCTGCTATCCCATGAGCTCATGCTGGGGACGTTGTAGTTTCCAGGTGGCTGCTGAGGGAAGCCAGCTCGTGCCCCCCAAGGCCCCTCTGTGGGTACGGAGCCCAGCATAGCCCCTGTCCAAAGCACCACCCTCGCAGCTGGAGCAGCTTTTCCCACAGACCCCAGGAGCATCTCTGCTGGGGAGAGACTCCAGCAAACACCTGGCCAGCTGTGAGGCCACCCAAATCCCCCTTGTGCCAGGGCTGGGCTTTGGAGAGGTGCCTCCAGCAGCCCCTAGAGCTGGAGCCTACCTGAGGAGGCAGGAGAAGAGGCTGGACACCAGGGTGAGGTCTGCCGGGTTCCTCCTCAGCTTGCTCTTCCAGAGCCGGGGCCACTCCTTGTGGGGGAAGAGCATCTGAGAGCTCGTGGGGGCAGGCATCATCTGTGCCAGGCAGGGCTGCAGCTCCCCCCGCCCCTGGAGACACCACACCCAGGAAGGGGACCCTGGGGGGCTACACTTGTCCCACAACACGCGCAGGCAACTGGGCAGACCCAGTCATCAATGATGCCCCAGCCCCAGCCGGCTGAGCTCCAGCTTTGGGGAGCATGGCCAGCCCGTGCACACCCGTCAGCCCTTTCTGGGTGCCTGGGAGCAGAGGACACAGAGGCAGCGGCTGCCTCTGGTTTGGGAGCCCAGCGGCGCTAGGCAGGGCGCAGGGACATACGTGGTCCTGCTCGTACTCCAGGATGGCGGCGTAGAGCTCCCGCTGCTCCTGCTCCTCAGGGGTTAGGGCCACGCTGCTGGAGAACCGCCTGTGGGGACATGGCATACATCAGGGTGAGGCTTGGAGCAGGTGGCTGCACCCTGGCTGCCACCATGGGCCCGGGCACAGAAGAGACAGGGCATCCACCCTACTTGGTGCATTGCAACGACCTCCCCAAGCAGAGGCCACGGCGGCTGAAACCTGGGCAGAAGCTGCTGCGAGCTGGGAGGAGCTGGCTCGAAGACAAGGCTGCAGACACTCTCTCGGCTGGGGAAGGGCTCGAAAGGCAGCACCCTCATGGCCCCCCAGCCTCAGATGGGGCATAAAGGACCCCGGCCGGGTGCCCAAGGCCCAGAGCGCTGAGCAAGGGCACTATGAATACTCCCCTTCCTCTGGCGCAGCGTGGCCCCCGCCCTCCTTACCTGTTGGCTGCCTCCTGGAGGCGCAGCCGGCGCTCCTCCATCTTGCGCTGGAGCTGGAATACAGCAGAGTTAAGGCCCAGGCACGGCCCTCTGCGGCCTCACGTGCTTCTGGCCAGGGTTAAACAGAAAATGTAAACAGAGCGCGGCCCCCGTGCCTGCCAGAGGCTGGCCTGGCCCTGCGAGCCAGCACAGGTGGGGCGCGGGCACCCCCGGGGGCCAGGCTGTATTTGCCCTAGCCCCAGTCCCCGCCCAGGCAGGGCCAGAGTTCAGCCAAGCAGGGAGGGTTTTCTGACCTGGCCTAGGTGCAAGCTGGAATCTGGGAGGGGTGTTTGCAGGAGGGGGGGGCAGCAGGCTGGGCTTCCCAGCAGGTGTTACCCGGTCTCAGAGCCCCACGTGCTCTGGGTCTGGCTCAACCACTGCTCCTTGAGCCTCACCCCAGCCGCACCCTCACCCGGCCCTGGCCTGAGGGGGAAGGCACAGACCCCGGGCGCCACAGGGGTGGCTTGGGAAGGATACCGTCTCCTCCCGCGCCTTGGCGATCACCAGGTTCTCCATCATCTGCCGCTGGAGGGACAGCGTCTGCAAAGCACACGCAGGCGTTGTGGGCAAGCCCTAACTCTCACCTGCTCCCCTGTGCCAGGAGCACCCAGCCAGGACCCCGCTCCTTTCCGCGTGCCAGGAGATGGCAGGGCATTTCGGGTAGTGGCTGAACACACCCCACCCTGCGCTTCTGCAGCCCAGACCAAGGCTGGCAGGTGGCTGGACAGGCCCCAGGCCCATCCTGGGGGGTTGGCTACGCCTCGGCAGCGAGGCGTGAGCACGCGTGGTCACCCCGGGGCCTGGCTGGCTGGGCCCCAGGCTCATCCAGCCCTTGAAGCAGCGGCTGCTGCCACCCCCTCAGCTGTGGGCCGCACGGGAGGGCTCTGCTCTTGCCTCCTCCCAGCTCCCACCCTCCCCCCAGGCCTGCTCCAGGGAGCCCCGTCTGCCCGACAGCCAGGAGCCACCCAGCCAGCTGGGGCAACCAGCGGGTCAAGCCCGCGCTCCTGGGGCTGCGGTCCAGCAGTCCATCACCTGGGAGGGCATAGCCCCTTCTCTGCCTGGATGCAACCCCCGCCCCTCCACCCCTTGCGCTCTCCACCCCAGCTGCACTTGCCAGAGAGGTCTTCTGCAGGGCCTGGCTGGGGTTGAGCCGGGCCAGGCGCGCCTCGTACGCGGCCTTCAGCTTCTGGTTCTGCAGCGATGCCTCCTCCAGCGGCGTGAGCTCCCTGCAAACACCGGGAGCCACTGAGGGGGAGCGGGGGCAAGCTGCGAGGAGCTGGAACGGGCCGACACAGGCCCCTCTCCCCACCCCCCCGGCAGCTGCCCAGGGGTCCTCACCCAACCCGTGCGTCCCGCCCCGCTCACTTCTTGGAGCTCTGCGCCTCCGCGACCTGCAGCTTCTGGAAGATCTCCGGGGGCAGGAAGGGCGACAGCTTCCCGCCCTCGTCCGAGAAGACCCTGCGGTGCCGGGAGACGGGAACAGGGCCTGGGCCCTTCTCGGGGGCTGCCGGCTTCACCTGGCTCTTCCCTGCGGGCGGGGAAAGCACCGGGGTTGCCAAGGGCTACAGGCCCCGGCGCCGGCCCCGCGACGGCTCCGCGCCCGGCGCTCACCCAGCTCGGCCGCGCTGGACTTGGCTCTCTCCAGGCACTGCTCCGCCAGCTTCAGCATCTTGGGCGTGTCGGGCGTCACCCCCTCGGCCCCGTCTGGCGCCGGAGAGGGGCAG
>NW_005842270.1:527768-537639 GCF_000455745.1 Alligator sinensis | reverse complement strand
AGGTTCTCGGCGCCCGGCCTGCGCCCCGCCTTCGGCCGCGCGCCCGGGGCCGGCGACAGCTCCCCGCGCCAGCGCCGCCGCGACCAGGCCTTCTTCGCCGACTTCCAGCGCCTGCTGGGGGTGGCCGTGCGCCGCGACGCCGGCCTGCCGCCCTCCGTCTGCAACAAGTGTCATGCCCAGTTCTACAAGTGCCGCGGCCTGCTCAAGACCTTCCTGCAGCGCGTCAACGCCGCGCCCCGCGCCCGCGCCTGCACCCCGCACCAGCCCCCACACAGGTGCAGTGCCGCGCCGCGCCGCGCCGCTGTGCGCGTGCATGGGGCCAGGGCCGCGTCGTACCTGTTTGTGTGTACGTGCGCGCACGTGCATGCAAGCGCATACATGGCCAAGGAGCACGTTGCCGTGTGCGTGCATGTTTATGCGTGTGTGCATGTGGACGACGAGTGCATTGTCACGCATACATGTTTGTGCACACGTGAGTGCAAGCGCATACATGGCCGAGGAGCACGTTGCTGTGTGTGTGCATGTTTGTGCGTGCGTGCACATGGACAAGGAGCACGTTGCCGTGTGCGTGCGTGCACATGGACAAGGAGCACGTTGCCGTGTGCGTGCATGTTTGTGCACACATGAGTGCAAGCGCATACATGGCCGAGGAGCACGTTGCTGTGTGCGTGCATGTTTGTGCGTGCGTGCACATGGACAAGGAACACGTTGCCGTGTGCGTGCATGTTTGTGCGTGCGTGCACATGGACAAGGAACACGTTGCCGTGTGCGTGCATGTTTGTGCGTGCGAGCACATGGATGAGGAGGGCGTTGTCATGCATACATGTTTGTGCATACACGTGAGTGCAAGCGCATACATGGCCGAGGAGCACGTTGCTGTGTGTGTGGTCGTTTGCGTGCGCACGTGCACGTGGCGTTTTCAGCGTCTGTTTTAGCATCCGCACGGCCAAGGGGAGATGTGGTTTCCCACCAGGCTTCGCTGCTCTGCCCCAGCCCTGGGCAGCAGCGCTTGGTCCTGAGGAGGCTGGAGCTGGGCTGGTCTCGGTGGGGGCGGACGGCAGGACAGGGAGCAATGGGCTCTTGTTGCAGCAAGGGAAGTTGTGGTTGGAGATTAGGAAGATTTTTCTCACTAGGAGGGAGGTGAAGCCTGAAACAGGCTCCCCAGAGAGGTGGTGGACGCTCCATCCTTGGAGGTTTTTAAGCCCCAGCTCAACAAAGCCCTGGCTGGGATGATGTAGTTGGGGCTGGTGCTGCTTGGAGCAGGGCTCGGACTCGATGTGACCTCCCCAGGTCCCTTCAACCTTCACTTCCTATGCGTTGCTTCTCTCTGGTGTGTAGGAGCAGTGACGTCCAGGCCCAGCCGGGGACGGAAGAAGGAGCCTCCTGTCTGGGTAAGTGCCAGGCTTCCCCGTGTCGGGGCAGACCCCAGGGGCCCTGGTGGGTTTTCCCCGGCGTTCAGCAGTGACCCTCGGGGTCATGAGGTGTCGGCTCCTGGGGCCCGGGCAGCATCACCGGAGGGGAGGAGAGGGCTGGCTGGAGACGCGCTGAGGCCCCCGAGCTGTGCCCTCCCTGTGCTGGCTGGTCGGAGGGGTGGTAGCACCAGCCCGGGAGGCCGACCACACTGATGCTGATCCCTCTCCGCAGTGGACCTGATCACGTCCACCCCCCAGTGCCTGCACAGCCTGGTGACGTGGACCCACACCCACGCTGGGGGCTGCCCATCAGTGCCAGCTCTGCAGAGCGTGCTGTCGTCTGAGTACTGCGGGATCATCCGCGCTGTGTGGGGTTGCGGCGATGGGCACGACTACGTCATGGACATGGACTCGGACTGCAGCACCGTGCTGGTGGATAACGCCTTGGCCGTGAAATGGGAGTGGGACAAAGGCGCAGCCCAGCGCCTGACGGACAACGGGGCCGGGACGGATGCGGCTCCCACGCCCCAGCAGGCCCCTGCGAGGACGGCGGTTTGCCAGGTGCCAGGAAGCAAAGGGGCTGCAGCGGCACCGAGCTCGGAGACCCCGACGTCACAGAGCGGGGATTCATCTCGCGCGCAGCTGGATGGCGTGGCCTCTCTGCAGGAGAAAACACTGCCCCTGGCGGCCTCTCCGCTGAGCGGTGCCCCAGGTAAGTGCTTGGCCTAAGTTGCAGCCCTCTGCCCTTGGCAGCGCTGGGTCCTCCAGGGTGGCACCTGTGCCAGCAGGAAACTTGCAGCAGGCAGGTCCCAAAACACATGGAGAAGAGAAGGGGCAGGGGGTCTAGGCATGGGGCTGGGTGTCAACTCTACAGGTGCCAAGCATGGCTCTGCCACCACCTCGCTTCCCAACCTCAGGTAAGTTCCTTTGCCCCCGCTCCCCTGGCTGCAGAAGGGGATGAGACCTGCCTGGTCCCCAGGGGCTCAAGGTGGAAAGTGCTGCCCGAGCCCTGTGGGGAAAAACAGGTGCTGTGTCAGTGAGCGGCTCGTCCCCGTGCCCAGGCCCCACCCTGTGTTTGGGCCGGTGTCTCACCGTCTCGCTCGCAGTCCTCCGGGAAAAGGGCTGTGTTTGGGAAGGTTACTTCCCTCCCACAGCTTGGGGCCACTGCCCTGTCCTTCATTTGAATCACTCAAACGCGAGTCTTGGAGTGGCTGCGGGCTGCCCTGCCCTCCCCCTTGCAGCGACTCCCCTTGGAAGGCTGTGGGGAAACATCTGGTGCAGCTCCAGGGCTGGATGAAGAGTAGCGGGTCGGGCACCTTTAATCCCCTCTCCCTCCTCCCATTGCCCTTGTTAACCCAGGCTGGGCCAATCCCAGGGACGGGAGCGACCCCACTCAGTGTCCTGCACCGTGCTCCCAAACCTGCTGAGATGCCCGGTTGCTAGCAACAGGAAGATGCCATTGAAGGCTCAATTTCAAACATGCCACAGCCATGTGCTGCTGCTGGCTGGAGCCGGGGGCTGGGGGGCGGGCTGTGGAGGGATGCAGGAGAAGGGGAAACCCCACATGGTCTCCACAGCCCAGGAGCTAAAGCCTCGGCCAGCGGAAGGGGTTGGTTTGGTCCTGCATCTCTTTTATGTAACAAGCTGCCACAAGGAGTTTCTCCAGCGCGGCCTTCTCCGCAGCCATCCTCGCGGGCTCAGCTGCTGCCGTGCACGTGTAACATGCGGTGTTCTCCTTCCTTTCCTAGGACAGTTGAGTGGGAAGCAGGTTCTGTCTCCAACGTCGGATGAGCGGGTAAAAGACGAGTTCAGTGACCTTTCTGAGGGGTGAGAGAAGAGTGGGTTTAACACAGCTTAAATGTCTTTGCAAGCATGAGACTGCTCGGCCTAGGGGTGTCCTCCCTCCGCAGAGCGGTCTGCGCCCCTTGTTCCCGGACCCACACAGCGGTTTCTTGGTAGCAGGCGTGCCAGCAGCTCCTTAGCTGATGTGCTGGATTCACCCCTCTGGCTGCTCGCGACGCCCCAGTCTGATGTTTGCATAGTGTTGCTTGGTTTCCCTTTCGATGGTGCTTGAAATCCCTTCTAGAGGCAGATGCTTTCAGCAGCTCCTGAGAGAGTTTCCAGCAAAACAGATCCTCTGCGTCTCTCAAGGACCTTCCGCTCTGAAAAATACTAGCCTGCTCTTGCCCGGCTTTGTGCTGGGTTGAGCCGTAGCTGCTGCTCTGCTCCACAGCCAGTCCTGAAGCCTTGTCTGGCATCTCTGCCACCCTCCTAGCTCCTGTAGGTCTGGATCCTGGTGGTGCTCATTAGTGAAGATGCCCACAGCAGAATCCAGCAGGCTGCGCTTCCAGAGAAGCCTTGGCTCCTCTTACAAGAGGACACATTTCCCGTGGGGTTCCTAGGTGGCGGTCAGGTTTGCTTAGAGCCTGTCGTCTTCTCCAGTCCATCAAACCACACGGGTCAGTGGAAGAGACTTGGGCCAAATTCTCAGAGGCAGGTTCTGAATCTGGAATGAGCGTCCAAGGGGGGTGGTGCTCTCCCCTGCCTTGCGGGTCTTTAAGAGGAGGCTAGACATGCACCTGCCCCCAGCTGACCCCAGTGCTCTTTCCTGCCCGGGGCAGGGGGTCGGGCTCGACGATCTGCTGAGGTCCCTTCCGACCCTAGCATCTATGAAACAAAACTGCATCTGGGGCTATTTGACGTTGATGTTCCAGGTCAAAGGTCTGGTGCTGCCTTTGGCAACCTTCGACTTCAGGCCCTTAGTGAAACATGTTAAATAGCGATGTAAAAGATGCCACTGGGTTCTTTGGCCTCCTGAATTAATTACTTCTGTGCACGTAATTAGCACAGAAAGCCCCAACATACATAAGTGCAGTCAGGAAGGAGACATTGAAGAACAACGGCCTCACGGTCTTGCTCCGTGCAGGTCACCCGTCCCGGCTCTTCCAGGAAAGGCTGGTGGTGGAACTGCCAGATTTTCTCATTAAAACATCCAGATTATTCTTATGGGGCTTTAGTTTTGGGAGGAACTCGTCTGGTAGCTTCCTGTGTTTTGTGGGGGGGAGGGTTGTGTGCACTGAGGCTGTAGCAGAGAAGCTTTTTGCAGCCCTGGTTGCTGTGACTTCCTGCCAGGGAGACAAATGCATTAGCGCGGTGAAGAATGAATGATGAGACCAGAGCATCCAAGCGCCGGGCGCTGGCCAAGCCCTGCTTGAGTAAAGCGCCTGTTCTTTTTCTCAGAGACTTCTTGAGTGAAGATGAAAACGATAAGAGAAACGCACCGTCTTCAGACGATTCCTTTGAGCCTTACTCAGAAAAGAAGTAAGGGCCTTTCTTGTCTCTGCTAAAGGTGAACATGGTTCTGGTGCCTTTGTCCATGGACTAGGTGTGGCATGGGCTTCCCCTGCCCCCAGGGAAGGGCGCTTCGCAGTCAGCCTTGGGATTTGAGCTCCCCACAGACCGCCACCCTCTCCCCCGTCTGTCAGCAACTAGAGCTGCTGTGCCTTAGCCTCAGTTCATCAGTCATAGGCCCTATTCCCCACCACCAGTCCCATGTGCAGTGCACTGCCAATTCTGTCCCACCCTGGCTGCAACGAGCTTATGTTTCTTCTCTGTCCTCTGAGCCATGCTGCATTGTGAGTTAAAAGGCAGCACTGCCAATATGTCACCATTAATACAGTCCTCCAACGCAGTCTCATTCACCTCTCATCCCTGTTCCTTCCTCAAGGGGGTCTAGCAAAAAGAGTGAAAGCAAAGATGCAAAGAAGGCAGAAGAGCCGAAAATAAGGAAGAAGCCAGGGCCCAAGCCAGGCTGGAAGAAGAAGATCAAGTGTGAAAGGTAACAGAGTGGAGGTGTGAGGGGGGCAGCCCGGTGAGGTTGACTCGGTCTCACGGTGGCGATTTTCTGCCTTTCAGAGAGGAGCTGCCTACCATTTACAAGTGTCCTTACCAGGGATGCACGGCTGTGTACAGAGGGGCCGACGGCATGAAGGTAAGTCGAGAAGAAAGCATCTGGCTTGTGCTGACTTGCATGGCAGGGGGTGCTCCTGCTAGGTATTGAAAGGTGCAGGAGGTCTCTCCTGTCAGCAGAGGATTAGGACCAGTGTAGAAGCTGCCCTCCAGCTCTCAGCTGGGCGTCAGCCCCTCGCTCCCAGCCTAACAGCACGGGTGAGTGATCTTGTGTAATTGTGCATCTTTGCTCAGTCTTTTGTTGCATGCCTCATCCTCCGTCCCAATGGCCACCCATTCGCCTGCAGGTAATGGGCTGCTTGGTACTGAACGGCTGTGGGAATCAGGCTCCTCCACTACAATCCCTAGAGAAGGGCTCAGCCTTCAGGCCTGCTGCAACTGACAGCTCCATGCTGGCACCTGTCACTTGTAGCAAGGCTGGAGCCCACGTGTAGGCTGCCAGGAGAGGCGGCGGTAGTGCCCACTCTGCCTTGGGGCTTGCCCTGTGGGGAGGGATGCTGTGGCATGCTCTGGAAAACCCACTCTGGACTTTCAGAGGAGTCCCCAAGAGTCTCCCTTGGTCCTTGTCTTTAGAAACACATAAAGGAGCATCATGAGGAGGTTCGGGAGAGGCCCTGCCCGCACCCCGGGTGCAACAAGGTGTTCATGATCGATCGGTACCTGCAGCGCCATGTGAAGCTCATCCACACAGGTATGTCTGTCCTTACCCGGCCTCCTCACCTCCGTCCCTACCTGAGTGGGCACAAATAAGCCTCTGCTGTGCCACCACATGAGAGAAACAAAGGGATGGCTCCAGTTTCAGCTGGGGAAGGAGCTGTGAAAAGCTGCTGGCGTGGGGCCTGTTAGCAGTGCCTGCAGCCCCATCACTGCTCTCATTGCAGAGGTACGCAATTATATCTGTGACGAATGTGGGCAGACCTTCAAGCAACGCAAGCACCTCTCAGTCCATCAGATGCGCCACTCGGGAGCAAAGCCTCTCCAGTAAGTGCCCCTCGCATGTCCTGGCATGTACTGGTGGGGGAGGGAACAGGAGGTAAATGAATAGGCAGCATCAGTGTCAGCAGCTGGCCCCAACTAATGCTGGTTCCTGCTAGTTTTTTCATGCACATCTGGTCACTAAGCAGGAATGGGTCTGTCTGGCTTCATTAAGAACCTAGATTTTGACTCAAGACACCTTTGGAAAATGCCAGCTCTTAATTTTCCTTTTTTAAATTGAAGAAAAATAATTGAGCAGTTTTTCTGTTGCAAAGAACTCAGAAAGACCTCAGCTGTGGGTTCCTATTTGACATTTCTGGGTTTTTCTTGTGCATCAGGTTTGCCCACCGAACAGTGCTAGCACCCGGGTCTTAAAGGGATCTCATGGCACCCTGGTTGAAAAACAAACAAAAAAAATCACTGATTTGGCAAATAGCCAAGATGAAGAGGCAGCATCTGTGCTGCCCATTAGTCAGGGAAGCAGAGGACCGTTGCTTATGTGAAAGCCACTTAGAAAAGCCTCAGGGTAGGTGATGCTTTGGATCCACTTCTCTTGCAGCAGTCACCGTGAGAGGTGTGGAGTTCTCCACAGCAGAGAACCCCCAAGAGGAAGAGACAGTTCTGCCTGGGGGTTGACAATTAATGTGGATTTCTGGTTTCTGAAAGCAGGAGGAAGGGCTCCGGACCCAGATCTCTCTAAAGCTAGTTTGAACCATCCTGGGCCATTTAGGCCCCACGGTTCCTGGAAAGCGGGGTCTTCACACTTCTGCTTCCCGTGCTAGGAAGCGTAGCAATCGCTGCTTCCCGCCCCCCCGGGAAACGGGAACCGGTCGCAGTCTGCACCAGATGACAAGTCCTCTTATGCTGGTCTGACATGTCAGAGAGTCGCTGGCTTTTGAGCTGCCTTTTACCCCAGCCCTGCAGCGTTCCCTTTGGGCTTGATCCCCTCCCTCCTTTGTTCTGCCTGAGCTCAAACACGTTGAGTACGGAGCTGCTCTTGTACCCTTCCCCTGCAGTCTTGGTGGCTCTAGTGGATGGTGTCAGCCACCACCAGGGATGCATGGGGCAGATGGGTTTTTTTAATTCAGTTTCTGCTCTTCAGTCAGGCAGGCAGAATCTGCTTCCCAACATGTGACAACCCCCAGCGGCAGCATTTGGGGCCCTTGTACTGTTGCTCATGCAGTGTCTTGCCTTCCAGGTGTGAAATCTGTGGCTTCCAGTGCAGGCAGCGGGCGTCTCTCAAATACCACATGACCAAACACAAAGCAGAGGCAGAGCTGGAGTTTGCCTGCGACCAGTGCGGGAAGCGCTTTGAAAAGGCCCACAACCTGAACGTCCACATGTCCATGGTGCACCCCCTCACCCAGAATCAAGACAAAGCCAAGCCACTGGAGCCGGAGCAGATCCTCCTCTTGAATGCTACGGGGACTGCAGAGAGCCAGGCGGTGAAGCCGGAAGTGACTGCCCAACAGGAGCCCACCTGAAGGGCAGCTGGGTGTCCTGGATATCTGGCTTTGTAGAAACCGTACTGCAGCGTGGGGATTTCTCATCGACATTTCACTAGTCTCCAAAAGGACTCGGGGGAACTCGCTTCAGCTTGCTCGGGAAAAAAAAACAAAACAAAAAAACAAGAAAGCTTTGACCATGCTGTGATTCTCCGTGCTTCTGTCTGATTCAGCAGTGTCGTCCTAAGCAATCACCGTCTAATCTAAGGAAGCCAGGGGTTCAGTCCCCCTCCACCCACAGGCTGATCCAACCCCGTCGTGCTGCCCCTGGGACGTAGCTGCACAAACCACAGGCCCCTCCGGCGCTCCCCGGCAGGTGGCGTTGAGGGTCCAGGGGGCCACGAGCGACTCCATCAGATCTGGGTTTTAAATGATCACGATTCCCAAAGTCTAAAATTTGTAACCGACTTTTTATTGTAACGAGAGCTTCATGGTTATGCTTGTAATAAATTATTTACAGAGGAAATCGGAACCCAGCCGTCCTGGTTGCAAGGGGGAGGAGCTGGCCGGCCCAGCCGCTCTGGATTCCAGAAGCTGCGTCTTGCTAGACCCTCATCTCTGCGGCTGCAGGGCCAGATTCATGGCCCGCAAGCCCCACTCAGAAAAGATCTGGGCCATCATGGTACTCCAGGTCAGCTGCAGGCTTCGAGTAGTGCAAGAGAGCAGCTGTCATCTCTGGGTCGAACTCTTCGCAGAGGTCCAGGAACTGGGGGGGAAAGAAGCTGGTATTAGGGGCTCATTGCTGCTTCAGAGAGAGAGCCAAGATCAGTGCCAGGTCATGCTGCCTGCCAACAGCTGAGGTGTGCCTCTGCTGGGGACAGGACTGGTACTGACTCAACTGAGCAGGGGGTGTTAATGTTTGAGGAGAGCCACACCATGGGACACGCAGAGGCTGCGGTTCAAGTGAGCCTGACACTTCCCGCAGCTCTTAAGCACAACGTGGTAAGAAAGTACAAATGTCACTTGAACAGGCAGAGCCTGCTAGAGAGGACGGGAGCTTACAGTGCTGCAGGGGCGGCCTGTCCTCAGGCAGGTGATGCCATGCGCTTGGGGAACTGGGCAGGGTCAGTCTTGTAAGGAGGACAAAGGGGTGTATACGTGCGGGCAGCAAGCAAGACATGCAGCCCCCAGGCTGAAAGGGAGGGGGAAGACCCCCACATACCTGGTGCACATTTGTAAAGCTCTTCCTGGGGCACCGGGGGATTGAATGAAGCAGGAACTGCCGCGCCTTTGTTATTGCTTCTAAAGAATCCACCTGGGGAAGAGGTTGGGTTCAGGATCACGACTGCAAGCACAGGGCACTGCCTGTTGCTGCACAAGCTGTCTGCATACCGGCCCTCCCCGCTACACCCTGGCTGGATCCCTATACCACAGGCGCACCTGAAAGGGTGCTCTAAGCTCCTGTGCTAGTGCTGCTGATGGGAATCTGTTTGACATCAGTCCCTGCAGGCTGTTAGTGCCCCGCTGAGCTGAGCACTACCCACGTCAACTGCATTGGCCATTTTGGAGAGTCAATATTTGTGTAGGGCAGTGAGAGGAGGGAGGCCTACTGTAGCTACCAGGGAGGGGCAACAGGCCTGGCTGGCTGGAAGGGAATGGACCACGACCACCACTCACGGGGTTTGCAGCATGCACGCTTTGTGCCTCTTGGTCTGATCCAGGAGCGTTCCCACCGTCGACGAAGAGCCGAAGGAGCTGAATATACGAGTCAACGACAACAGCAAGGAAGCCGGGCTCTCGCACAAACAGCTCCTGGTGAAAGCCGGGGATGAGGCTAGAAGGAACCATAGCAACAAGTGTGAGCAAAAGGTTCCCTTAGCGTTCACTCTCCCCCTTCGCTTTAACGCATGAGAGAGGCAATGGCTGAACTGACCCAGCATTTCCACTGCCTCCCCTGCAAAAGCTACGACAGCAAACACCCATCCGTGAGCACCCCGAGCTGTGCTGAACAGCTGTAACGAGGGATTCCACAAATCCTAACTGGTGAAAACATCACTGAGCAAAGGTGTC
>NW_005842270.1:490360-527737 GCF_000455745.1 Alligator sinensis | reverse complement strand
CGAAGGGAAAGCCATCGCGGCCTGATCCACAAAGCAGCAGTAGCAGCCTTCAGAAGACTACAGCGATTCCCAGCTTTGGAAGGTACCAGAGAACTAAGCCCTTGAAACACCGACTACTCCCGCAAGGGGAGGAAGGCACAGGCCAGGAGGGGTCACTCACTTCAGTGAAGCAGTTATCCCGAGCAGAGATGCCCAGACGTCTTTCTAGTACCACTTGGATTGCGAGCTCTCCTCCGCATGCAGACTTGCCTGAGCTCTCAGCTCAGTCGCAGAGCACAGCACTTACCTACGAACAGCCAACCACTTCCTCCCCCCACTTTTTAAAAAAGAAAAATACCCAAGTGGGTAAAAGTTAATGGGATTTCTTTGGTTACCTGAAGAATGCAAGAGGCAGCAGCCTGATGTACTGGTCAGAGGTTGCACGGCGTAGAACATGATAGGGGCCATGGCCTGTAATTTCCAAAGCAAGAGTGGGTAAAATGATCATGATCACGGAGCCCATTTGATTACTTCGCAGCAGTGCGGACGGTGGGCCCCGTCCCTTTCAGCCAGCAGAGACTATTTATACGCTGAGTCTGGGTCAGGGCACTGCTGGGGAAGAGGCTTGCAGGACTGTTATCACACAGCACTCATGCTAGGCGAGTTACTGCCAACGCCTGCAGGTTGAAAGCTATTTCTCAGCTTCCTCAAAAAAAAAAAGTCAATGTGCCAGGTTCAGTGAGGATCTGGCAGGCCTTGGCTGAGCTCCTGCCAATACCTCCAGCAGCTGACAGCTCCCCACATGATACCAGACACCTTCAGTCAGGAAAAGCTTCCTTGAGAAGTGTCATTTTTGGGGTCGATTACAAGGCAGGCAGCGTAGATTTGCACCTCATAGACTAAACAAAGGAGATTATGCATGTATTTTACATAGATGATATTAACACAAGCTTTTGTGAGCTGCAGCCCACTTCATCAGATGGTGGGCAAGGAAAGCAGAGTATAAGGAGAAATAAATTACAATAAAAAATGACAAGGGAAGGAGAGAGCGATTAAGGGGAAGAGCGGGGAGGGGGCCGTGCTGGGAGAGGGAAGTACACGTTAAACCTACGGGAACAACCAGAGTTGCCAAAGCTAACCCAGGTAATGGGATAAGAATCCGTGATCTGTTTAAACTGCACTTAATGCCTCTGGTCTGTGAGTACAGGGGCCCAGGGGCCCCTGGAGACAATATCTCCACCAGCTTGAGGGGAGAATCCTTTTGCTGGGCATTCACAGGGAGGCTTCTGCTCACCTCTGTCTACAGCGTGGAAGAGAACCAGCCAGGACATGCCCAGCTCTTCCAGGTGGCGCAGGATCTCCAGGCACCATTCCAAAGCCTCACGAGCATCCACCTCTTCCTGGGTAAGTGAGAAGGACAGGAGCGCCTTACCCTGTGGGCTGGTACACATCAAACCAAAGGGGCACGCCGAGATAGGGTAGCTCTAACGTGCTCAGCAGGCCAATGGAGCCTTCTCCTCAACCTCCTTCAGGACAAGGCTTCCTAACAGGGAGTCCAATGCATCGGTGCTAGCACAGGAGTCTCCGGGTCTCCCCAGGGACACTGCTGCCCCTCCAGAGCACACCCAAGCTGTGCTCCATGCACAAGCTCAGCTATTCCCTCCGCTTCTCTGAGCCATTTCTCCAGCTGTACAGGGGGCAGACACCAGCACTGAGCTTGCAGGGGAGTTGGGCATCAGTGAACATTCAAGCATGGTAACAAGCTGATGGAGAACAGGTTTAGGTTAGAGATCAGAAGGCAATATTTTACAGTTAGGGTGGCCAAAATCTGGAACCAACTTCCCAGGGAAATGGTCCTCGCCCCTACCTTGGGCAAATTCAAGAGGAGGTTGGACGATCACCTGTCTGGGGTCTTGTGAGCCCAGCATTCATTCCTGCCTGTGGCAGGGGGTCAGGCTAGATGATCTGCTCAAGTCCCTCCTGACCCTAGCTACTATGAAACAGCATTCAACTTTCGTCCTTTTGGTCCATACCTTGGGGTCTCCTTTGTTTGGGATGGCAGCATTAGACAAACAGCTTCCTTTAAAAAGCCCTGAGCTCTGTTTGACACTAATCCACCCACAATGCTTCCTAGTCACTGCCGTCTGCGCTGGGTGATCGTTAGGGACTCCCCCTCGTAAAGTACCAGGCCTAGCTCCTGCAGTAACTATAAAGGATGCTCTGCACTGCACTGAATGAGGCATCAGACTGACTGCACAGGAGGGTTTGGAAGGAGGGAGTCACCAGAGACACCTAAGAAAAGCTGTCGTGGTGGGAGAGGAGGAGGATTGCTAACCAGAGGAAGGCAGTTGTGCTAGCCAGTCCTGCTCAGCCTGGGATGTTCCCTTCCCCTGGCCTCTGGCAAGACAAGCCAGTGCACCTGAGCGCGCTGATGGAACCTGCTTTTAAGTGCGGGCCTGTACAACCTAGCGTGAATCCTGTGGGGGGTGGATTTACCTGTGGTGCTAATCTTGTCGAGATCACGTCCAGGAGCGAGAAGAAGAGCAGAGACACCAGGAGCTGCAAGTGAGAAAAGCTGCTCATTATTTACACATTGACTTGACACTTGTATGTGCCGTCCATAAAATAAGCCTTCCCCAAGCCAGCACATCCTGGAGATTTACTGCTCTTCTGCATGCAGTGCCATGCTCTTCAACAGCCTAGCATAAAAAAGATCCACATGGCAGTGCCCCAAGAGGCAACAGCTTCCCCACCACTGGTGAAGAAGGTGAGCCTGGGAAGCAGTGACTAGAAGCACCAAGCAACACAGGCCATGTCTTCTCAAGGCAAAACTTCCACCCTAATCACATAATCGGTAACTGCAGAAACCAGCCTCGCCGGAGGTCAGCAGTCAGAAGGGACCAACACTGAGACCTGGCCCAGGTCCACAGATACCCAAATAAATTGGAGAGCTCACCAGACTGGTGCTTATCTTACAAAGAGCTAGCATAAGGAACTGGAGAAGAGAGAGTGCTTTGGAAAAACCCAGGGAACTTCTTTCCTGGAGTCTACCAAACCGCTGCCCTAGTCAAAGCCCTCCCAGGACTCCACCATTCCAGGCCAGCACGTACACCTCAGCCTACAGCTCCCTGCTGCAGCTGGGAGCCAACTTCGAGAGTTCACTGGTGGTGCTCTCTACCAGCGGTGTTTCCAGGGGAAGAAAAGGGCAAAGGGCTCCCCATGTCCAGCCTTGCCTGCTCTGCGCTGGAGCCCAGCCTTCTCAGGACCTCGCTTCTTCCTTCATGGGCCACTTGCTGCTGAATAGCGAAATGCAGAAACGCAGCTGAAATCCAGGGGGCATCCGGAAGGGAGAATGGTGCTTCCGAGGAGAGGAAGCTAAGAAATGACAACAGAGCACAACAGTTCAGGAGAAAGGCACCCATGGGTGCATGCGGGAAGAGGGGGAAGTCAGGACCTTGGGTCAAAGGCCTGATGGAGGAAGGGAGGAGATGATGGTTCAGTGCCCGGGAGAGCCTTTGGCAGTTCTCTAGACCATCTGACCAAGGGATCATGGCAATGCCAAACCCATTTGCCCAGAGCTCAGGTGCAGGCATGTTTTAATCATAAGATTGAGGCTGAGAAGCTGTTCTCCTTCCTGCTGCAGCCTCACACTCACCTGGTCGCAGAACACCGGCACTCCTTCAGCCGCTGCATTTCTTGTGGAAGGCGAGCCCCAGACAGCCTGGTCCACTGGCAGCAAAGCACTGGCTCCAGCCTCGGCCACCACCGCTGCAAGAAGCCCAGAAACCAGCAAAGTTAGCAATGGTAGAAATCAGGGGCAGCAAAGTGAGGCTAGGGCAGCTCTGCTGGGGAGTGTGCGAGTGCGCGTGGATCACCACCATCTCATATTTGTTAACGAGGAAGGCATTAGCCACATGTTCCTGCCTCTTTCAATTAAAGTGATTCTGAAAAGGGACCCGTCTTCTCAGGCTGTACAGGCTCCTTGCTGCCAAATGCGGTGCAAGTGGGTTCAAAATCAGTTGTTCCCAAGGTGCCTCTTGCTCTGAAGCTGGGGTTAAGACTTTGCACTTCTGGTTTGGGTGTTTTAGGCAACTGACCAAATCCCAGGTAACAATACTCTGGGAGCCCTTTTCACAGAAGGATCGGCCTCCATTCGTGCTTAACACTGACCTGGAAAGAAAGTCTAACAGAGATCGCTTACCCCCGCAGAGCAAAGGAGAAGGGGACACTTGGTTCGACACGCGGCCAGCACATCGTTAACCCCCTGTGCCGACTCCTCACAATCCAAACTGGCACTCAGCAGCCCCTGAAGGAGGACAAGTGCAACATGCCTGAATAGCAACATGCCCCTCTGATGCATTTCACACTCATAAAAAGCAGCCGTAGGGAATGGCATTGTCAGGAAGAGAAACCACACACACACAACCCAACTTCCCCCATGAAGATCCAATTAGATTATTAGGCTGTTTGGGCTGGAAGTCATACAGTATGTTCTACTGATCCAATGCAATGTTTGTGCCTATTAGTGTTTTTCCACATACATACGAGTTTTTGGACTGTGTTGAGGTCAAGTTCTTGCCTTGGTTTCTCAAAACCACTGTAGAAAGCATATTTCACTCCTAATAACACACTCCTATTGCATGGGTCACAATTACAAGGAAACAATTTCAGTCTCTGCATACTATGGAAAACGGAATACAAGGGAGAATCTAGCACTTACCCTGAAGAAATGTGCAGTAATGTCATAGGAGAGCGCACACCCCCTGGAGCAGACGTTCCTCTAACAAAAAGAAAAGCAGACAAGAGTTCACTCAGTGGTGGGTCACTGGAAGTACAGGATCTCTTCTTTTCCAACTGCATTCCTCCTCGAGCATACAGGTATGCAATCCCCTCCCAGCCTCCTGCTCCTACATTTTTAAGGTTTTTTTCTCCACACGCAATTACCAACAACGCTACTGTTGTGTGGGATGTTGCACGTACCAGCTCCGAGTTGACAAAATGAAAGAAACCTTCACAATCCAAGGTCACTCTCTTTCCTCTTTGGCACGTTGTAATAAGGACGGGTGGAGGGAGACCCAGAAGAATCCTAAAGCAAAGTTTAAAAATTAATCCTCAGTCCAGAGGAGGATAGAAAACGCAGCAATGCTCAGGTCATGGTGCATACAGCTTTGGTTTTCACAGAGTTGAGAGTCCTTGTCTGGACTCTTAAATATCTGCTGCTGAGACACTTAAGGGTTACTCACCAGGGATTTTTCTGCTTGCCCAGAAGAGGACCCCCTAAATCAGAGCTTTCCAAACTGTGTGCCGCGACACATTAGTGTGTTGGCGGCAGTGTGTAGGTGTGTCGTGCGAAATGCAGAAAATTTTGCGGAAGGGCACCGCGGAGCTCCCTTACTCGCGTCTGCTTCCCTTGGCCCTTCCCCCGGAACTGAATTACTGTGTCGCGAAATGATGCATGTCTAAAAAGTGTGTCACCAACATGAAAAGTTTGGAAAGCTCTGCCCTAAATAGTGTCCTGGGAAAGGATAACATGCTCCTCATTGCAGCATGTAAACATGGGCAGGGAGACAGGGTGCTGGCAGCTGGAAAGAGGGTCAGGGAGGAGAGGGAGGTCCTTGGAGCTCTACCTACTGCAGGATATTTTGCAGGGTTCAGTTCCTTGCCCCTCGCTATGGAGATGAGGGTCTATGAAGTAACCAGGGGGGTTGAGCCACAGCAAACAGCTACCAGGCACCCCTGAGGTGCACCAGCTGTTTGCATGAGTGTATTGCAAATGGAACCATTTTACTGGTCTGCTACACAGGACCACTGAGGAGCTCCAGCTGAGTGGAGAAGTGGTGCCCCTTCGGGTAAGAACCAGAGAAAACAGTCTGTCTCGAGGGTGGCATCTTACTGCAAATGAAGCAGGATCGCCCACCAGGGTAGGGCAGTGTTCAGCAAGAGCTAAATACCTGGAGTAGGGAATGGACCTGGGCCTCCCACACAAGGTTAGGTACAGTAGTTTCCAGCGCAGTGCGATGTTATGCTCCTTCCCTCATCATCACTCCTTCCCCACCAAGGGAGAGCAGAGGTACCAATAGCTCACTGCACCTGTGCACAGCCAAACTGGGTTTCTGACACTGGCCTGCATTTTAGAGGCTCTGGGCTCCAGTGGGTATTTACCTTTTTTGCAGTAGCAGCTCCTGCTGTCTCCGTAACTGCTGACCCACAGCAGAGCCGTTTCCTAAACCTGCTAATCTGGCCTGGAACACCCTGAACAGGAAGTGTTCCCTGCCCCGCAAGCGGCCTGCAGACAAAGCCTTCCTGTCCCCCAGCTCAAGTACCATTTCCTGGGAGGAAGAAAGCAATCCAGTCAGAACTTTCCTCCTGTCTGCATTTCAAATCCTCTGGGACTCTGGGTACCAGCAACTAAGGTGATTTTAAGACTTCAGCTGTTGCACACCCGCCAGGAAATCTCAACTCTTCCATCAGTAACCCCTGCAGCAAGTCAGCTAATTTCCTGAACCTTGCACCTGTTCCGTTACTCTTTTGAGCTTCTTTTTATTTCTTTATATTGCAATTCTATAAAGTACTAAAGGGCTTGCAAAATCTGCACTGTAGTTTGACAACCTGGCTTCAGAAGCATCTGGTTTTAGTGCTCACTCACAGCCTGCAGTAATTATGTGCCTACTACACACACAGATTACACTTCACTTTCCAAAGGGGAGACTTCAAGGAGGCTGATATGCACTCCCTTTTGTTTGCACTGCTGAGTGAGACAGCTAGCAAGAATGATGAGGGTGAAAATGAATGGCTTTGTTTTCAGGAGTAGAACGGATTTGCACCTTTAAGTGCCAGCTGGCTGCAGGTAGAGCCAGCTTGATTGCTAATTAGAACCAATTTGGAAGAAGGGCCTGTGAGCTAAAATGTCTGGCAGAACTTATTGTGTCTTTGCAAGCTGGAGACTGTTCCTACCTTGGGAAACTCCCAGCTTCAGAAACCAGCATGTATATGTACTAACAAAAACATGGGGAGTGGAGGGGGCTGCCAACGGCGGTCTTTGTAAGACAAGACAAATCCATGCACGTCACTGCATTTTGCACGTAGTGCAAACTCTCCTCACGAGGCTGGGATTCACGTGGGCAGAACCTGAGCCTCCCACAGCTAACCACAGGGCAGCCTCGATTGCTTTGGCACCTTAAGGGAATGTAAATTAACACACTACATTTGAGTGGGTTTTCATTCCAATCCATCTTTAGGTTTTCACCATATACAGCACAATATCCAAGTCCTATTTTACCGATACAGAATTATTAGAGGTTTGTCATGCCAGGGTCATGGATCTGAAATGGGGATTTGCATTGTGATCTGAAATCACCTGTAATTTGCTGAGAATATCAGGATTGACTGTGCTACTGTGAGTGAAAAACTCCGACGTCTTCAATGGGCCACAGCTGTCCAACTCTGACCTGGAATTAAGAGAGACTCCTGATGACTACCCAGAACCTGCCAGGTTCAGAAGAGGCCTGAAGACATATGTACAAGCAGGACCTACATGGAGTACAGAGTGGGGTTCACTGGGGGGCAGACAAGGGGAGGGAGTGGGGTGGCAGGTGTTATCTCTGGTATTCAACCAGAAAGGTTTTCCACAGCAGGCTTGGAGATTTCCATCACAGCCACAGTCATGGTAGAGAATTATACTGGTGGTTACAGAAATGTCCGCAAACACCCCCATTTAGAACTTCAAGATATAACACACCCTTTATTCAAACCTAGGCTGTTCAAAATGTCCAGCTAATCGAGTGGATTGCCTGGACATCTTTAAGCGTTAACTGTGAAATGGGCCTCTCAGAGGTTTTTATACAATTAGATTTTTAAAGCTATGTCAGTTATGCTGGAGACGCAGGCTAACAGAGTGCTGCCGGCCAGCACACATTCTGTTCCTTTTGCAATGTACAAACAAGCAGCCAGCGACTGCCCGAGGAAGCTACTTTCTGAGGGAATCAAATGCTGTATGCAGATGAAGTAAGTCAAACAACTTTTGCTGACGCACATGTACAACGTGCCCATTACAAAGGAGCAAGTGACAGACAGCGCTTAACGCTGGGTCATGGAGACCCCTCGGGAAGTCTGGAGCGTCTCTCTACACGTACAAACCCTCACACACAAACTTCTAACTGTGCTGCAGGTTCAGAGAGAAACACTGCCCCGACCACTATGTTTTTCAGACCCCCGGTAAAACTGTTGCTTCTGCGCTCGTGCGAATCACAGGAGATAAATACCTTTGGAAGAAGTCCAGAAATGCATCAATTAGAATGCCACATGCCTCTTCCAGGTCCCCATCACAGCCTCCGGAAGCAGAGGATGCGGGGAGATACCACTCGTACAAAGCCCAGTAGTGGAAGTCCTGCCTGCAATATGGAACAACGAAAGATTGGTTTCCTCTTCAGCTCCTCATGCTTTCTCTCCATTGTTTTAAAAAGAACACAATGCCCCTAACGTCATGCAGAACAGCAGAAATACACTGTCAAACAGACTGGCACATATAAGAAATCAACATGAAACTACGAACACTGGTTGTACCAAAGGAAGGAAGGAAGGAGAGGGGCAGACAGCATGCATTTACATTGTCCTAGTCCTCATGGACCTTCTGAAACTAAGGTGGTAAAGATTGTGAACTACCTCCATTGTAACACTGCTCTTACCTTTCAGAAGCAGAAAGGATATCTGTTTCAGGCTGGATCTCAAGCTCAAACAGCAGCCACTCTCTGAAAGATAACTGAGGTAGAGCAGAGGTTCAGCACACCTTAAGGGCAGAACAAAGCCACGGGGCTTCTCCAGCCTGACTGCCCAATGCAGCTGAGCCCTCTGGGACATCCAGCTCACTCCCACCACCCCAGTACAATCCCAGTGCACAGCGTTTACAACAGAGCAGGAGGCTGCAGGCAGTTCTGAATCCCTGCTCAGGAATAAGAACAATTTTTGTCCCCATAATATCCTCCTGGTAAGAAACACAAGTCAAGTGAAACACCAAAGGCTACTGAAAGCAAGTCTACAAATCACCACGTCTCTCTATCTAACATCCATATTTAAGATCTAGACACCAGCTTGGAGCATATGGCACTTTACACAAATTATAACATAAAGAGAAAACTAGAATAATATGAAGTGCTAGCAATAAAGCAGTCACATATTTCACTCCATATGTGCTTTACAGGCCTGCCCAATTTTTCTAGTAGTGTATATGAAATAAATCTGTAAAACCTTTGTAGCACTACATGCCAGGACTCCTCTACACAAGACAAATTTCTTAATGAAAAACCAGACAAAGAAACAACCGCCACATAAGACACATCCTCAAGTTAATGTAAAATGAGCATGTCTATAACATTTATGAATGTGCTTTGTATCAATATAGGACTCATTAATCCACCTGCAGGGTGCTGTAGGAGGCTTTGTGACTATAAGCAGAGCACCAGAAAAAGCAAGTGTTTTCAAAGATTTGGTTCTTATTATAGATCAATCCCTACAAAAAATGAAACAGGTAGGCAGACAGAAATTAGTCTATTATATTGTCAGAATTAAAGCACCCCCACAGTACAAGCTGACAGTAACACATCATATCCTGATCTATGTGCTGTTTTAAGCTTCTCTGTACAACCAAATGCCTCCTACCAGCACCTTATCCCCATCTCTGAAGTCTACACATAACATCCAGCACTTGGACTGCATTCATCTCCCCATGTCCTACCTACAGCCTGTTCAGGCAGCAGCTATTACCACAACACAGTAATCACCCTGTAGCTATTCTAGGAATCCCATAGTGCAGTTCTGAAGCACAAGCATTATGATCTGAATGAAATCTAGCTCGTAGCGTGACTTTCACCTGAAATACTTTCTCCTTCAGGAGTTCCTGGAAGTGCGTTTGCTTCCACAGACAGAGACTGGCTTTCGTGTAGCTCACAGAGGGACAGGACAAGAACCTCCAGGACAGTTCAACTTCCTCCTCCTCACGCCCAGTTCCTCGAGCCTCCAAGTTCAGCCGGGGCACAACATACTGCAACTAAAATAGGGACACCTTTCACCAGGGGCAAAACCTGCTTTCATCACTGAACAGTGTGAAATAAGGAACACGCAAACACACTTGAAGACACTGCACCAGTGATGCAAGTTGCTCAATAATTTGCACAAACAGGTTTCCCAAATGGAAGCAAAAAGTGTAATGTTCACTAAAAATCCAAGCTCTGAAACAGAGAATTCATGGGTCTGCTCCTTTGTACTACAGCAAATTAAACCCCTCACCTGCAGCCCAGGGGAACTCAGCAGACTTAGTTGTTTCTCATTCCACCCACCCACAGTGCTCGCGCAAAAATCTCAAAATATGTCAAACTGCCAACACCCAGAGGGTTTTTCCCGAGATCCCAAAATCATGGAGTGTGTGCAGGGTACAATTTTAGACATCAGAGCCTTTCAGTGCATCATTAAGCCACAGCAATGCAAGCAGAGTTGCTCCATAATAGCTCACGCCTCATGGAATGAACAAACAGAAGAGAGACCCAGATCCCATCATGCAGTCAGGGTAAATACTGCAGTTAGTGCTGTTAAGCCTGGGCGCTCAAAAAGTTGCCCTGGCACTGTGTTTTTAACGAGTTAGGCAAAGCAGGACTTGATGCACCTTTTACCTTCTTTAAAAGGCCAGGAGGAAGGAAGCTGCATAAGTCACCATGAGGAAGGGAAGAAAACTTGCAGAGACAATAAGAAACCGCTGCAGTACAAAACCTGAGGAAAGAGACAGCAGTTACTTGGCTTAGCCAATTTGCTATGTCTGTCCTTCTTTTAACCACTGTTGCTTTCAATCCAGGAAGGTCCAGGGCCAAGACAGACCCAAGGATGCCACCAATGATGACCTCGAACACTTTTAGCAGTACCCAGTGCCCCCCTAGTCCAACAGTGCAATCCCTGTGCAAGCTTTAACAATAGATTTTAAAGGAAAAAGCTGTCAAGGTAACTACATCCATTATTTTAGAAGCTGGCACAGGAAGTTGGGGAAAAGGCAAGGACAAAACCATAAGGCCTGTGCTCTCTGTGTACAAGCCTGAAGGCTCTGTATTGTGCGCGTCCGAGCAAACTCCAGAGGCCCCCTCCTTTTTATTAAGGGGTGGGGTCTGTGGAGATCACAGCTACACCATGCTTCCACTTGATCAGAGATATCCAGGCACAGTTGGGGTTTCCATCTGCCCACCTCTCCCTAAAAGATGAGGGTGACTTCAGTGAGCTTTAGATCAAGACAACGAGAGACTGTCCTGGGGTCTCGGCAAGTTGCTGACACAGCCCACAAGTGGGCAAAGTAACTTCTATTTTCAAACAAAAGGATCCTTAGACCAAATCCTACTGTGGACTCTGGTGCAAGAGTTATACCTAGGGCCTTCCTGTATGGCAGAATGCATTGGCCCAGGTTTCTGCTTGTGGGAAATCCAACCTGGCTCTCTAAATAGGGAAACCAAGCATTTGATGGCCAAAGGCTCTCACCTCAAGCAGAAGGCTAAGGACTCCCCTGTCCTGCAGGCCAATAAACGGTCACAGAACTCAGGAACAGAAAGACCCCTTGCAGAGGCAGGCTGAGGAGCCAGGGATCCCACATCCACTTCAGGAACGAAGGATTTGCATTCCCATAAGTGAACCACAAAGGCAGCCAGTCCCAAGACGTGAGCCTCGTTTAGGGAAGGACCCTGCAGATAAACAGAAACAGCAGCTGAAGAGATGCATTTCAGTGTTTTTGAAGCACATGAATAGCAGCAATGCGAGAATCCTGCAACAGTAGCCCGGTGTAACTAAACATCAGTTCCACTCTCCCAGAAGTTCAGAGACTTCTGGTTTTCGAGATTCTGCTGTAGTTGGAAGCATTTATCAGCCTCATAACTTAACCCTTTCAGAACAAAGTGAAGGCCACAAAACCAAGGATACCCTAAAAACTAGTGGCCATACAAGATATAGCTCTGGGTTTCAAATATCTCCTAGAAGCTGGCTGAGTGGTAACCGTGCTACACCCATCTTATACCCCTCCAACACAGTGACTCTGAAATCACCCGAGGGAATTCAGCAAGAACAGAAACGGCATAAGGTAGCTGTGTGTCAACTCCCAGCATGGGAGAGGGTCAGGACAGGCAGAACTGATTACCAGACGTCAGGGGCTGCACCAGTGGACAATTCAGGGGATATAAAGATGATACAAAAAGCAACTCCCCACCCTTTCCCGGGCTATGCTCTCTGTGTCTGCATCTCTTGTGAGGCAGAACACACAATGTAGCCCCAAAATTGCAAGCTGGGGAATGTGATTTGGTGTGTAATACCGCTTGTACCCATTCAGAATGAAAGTTTGAGGGCACAGACCATCTTCAGACTGATGCAGCATTTACCCAGCACCTGTAATGTCTAAATGTTCCTTTTAACTAACTGTCAGTGCTTCACTCCAAACATCACATGCAAAGTCTATGTTAATGAAGGAATGCAGGCACAGAATTAAAAGCCACAGAATCTGGAAGTCTAAGGACTAATCCAGCCATGTTTTCTTGGTATCTTCATTACTTAGCAGACTTTAACCATGCAGTACAGGACGTGCCAGGGGCTAAGTTATCACTCCAGGAAAATCCTACTGTTAGTACTTTTAGAGATCGAGTTTGGATGCTTGTCCAATGCAAGATTTCTTTGGAAACCAACAGGCTGCAGAACACCCTCTGCAGTGCGGCTCAGATGGGCATGCACCACATGCTTCGCATGCAGAGGCCAAGACAGCCTTGAGCATGAGGGTCTTCACTAACCTGATAATAAATAAGCTGACAAAGCCTGGTCAGCAAGGCAGGTAGGAGATCCCTGTGTCCACAAATCATCTTCACAAACAGGGATGGACAGTGCCCCTGCCTAGAGAGAATACAAACCACATGGTCATAGTTTTGTGCCCAGAAGCTTGTCTAACAACTCTCCCAACTACAGTTAACCCAATACAACATATGAAAAAGTCATGGCTCTTGCAAAGGGCACTGAACAACCATCGGAGATGACCACATCTGGGCTTTGACTGTAACACTTACACAATTATTGCTGACACAATAGAAAGAATAGAAAGCAAACAGTTCTTTCCAAAAGGAACTTCAGGTAATGGACTGCTTAGTCATACTCAGACTATTTGTCAGCTCAGACAAGCATGTAACTGCTCGAACAAAGTAAGTCACATGCAAATTTAAGCTCCAAGGGAGAAAAACGAAACATTTCACACTGCTTTTGATCATGTCCTCAGTAGGAAGTTTCATGCCTTGTCCACTTGGTACTGGAGATGGCCATAGGGCTAATGCCCGAGATGCCTGGATCCACAGCCCCCAAAATTACCCAGAAGACATTCTAGTGCTTCATGTGCAAAGAAAAATATCCTCTTTGTGCTTCGATTAGTTTGAGCTAACAAAAAGTTACCAAGAACTCTGCTCAAGACCTCTCTTTCTATCCCATCTTTAGGAGCAACACGCTGCATCTGGTAGAAAGCTGAGCTAAGATTCACTTCAAAATGAATGAGGCTGTAGAAAAGCGCAAAGTATTTCCACCATCATGTCAAAATACAGTAGCGTTTAGATCAGCAAGGCTCAGAGTAAAGGCTTGAAAAATGTCAGTCTGGCATACTGGGCAGCAGCAAGGGTTCTCTACAGATCCCTGCACAGTGCAGGTATTATAGCACCCTTCAGGGCAGTCCTGCGAGCAGCCTGACCATGTGCACATCTTACCTGTCAGGGGGGTTAAAATAGGAAGCAGCTATTAGATTCTGGCAAAAGGACGTCAGTAAGAGATCAATGACCTGGAAAAAAAGAAACCATTCGTGTCTGCTTTGTGACTGGAGGGCCTAGATCTACTTTTAGATGGACACACGCACACTTTCCCCACATATTAGAACAGACGTGCTATAGTCATGGGTGCCAAGACATTGAAGTTAAGGCTCTGCATTATAACCCCAGGAAAGTTTTATATCCCCTCCAGTTATCCAGATATGCCCCCATCAAGAAAGCCCGTGTCACTGAATGGATATACATGATATACTGCATATCCCTAGGGCACTGCAGCCCTCCAGAGACTGGAAGGCTCAGTGCACACTTCTGTTCTCCAGAGAGCACTACGAGATGTGCAAACTGGGAAATACATTTTCTATTCTTCAGAGAAGACAGCTTTTGGTGTGGGCTGTATACACGTGCACGCACAGAGCCCCCACCGGCCCCCAACCTAACTGCGCTCCTCCTCACTCCGAGCTCTAGCACACTCACATTCTGATACGGAGCTTCAATTCTGGGGTCCGACACATTAACTTGGACTCGAGAATTCAGGGAGGCAGCTTCGTTCTCATCTTTACTGTGTCCCAGGACTGCAGTCAGCCTCTCAGAGATGACTGCAATCTGGGCTGGCACAGCTGCAGGAGAAAGCAGGATGAGAAGAAAAAAAAAAAGAAAGCAAGTGCAAAGGTGAGAGAGGAGCTGGAATTCAGGGCAATACAGCAGTTTCCAAAATCCTTAGCTGTTGATTTTTTTTGTATAAAAGGCAAGGAGGGAATTCCTCTTGGCTTCTTTTAACATATATGCACTCCACTGTCACATAATACCTTAAAGTGCAGCAGAAGAGACTGTTTTTTCTTCTGCATTTTGAGACCATCTTTGGTTTGGAAATGCCAAGAACACTGCCTGGAACACAGCATGGAACTGAAGGGGGCCCTCAGGATGCTAAGACCAGATCCCTCCAGTCACAGGCAACACTGTGAAGTCCCAAAGCACCCAGAGGAGCCCTCCCTCCAGCACATACAGCTGTGGAGTACTGTGTAATAAACTTAGGATCTTTAGTATAAACACTAAGTCCACAGGGTGCCACCTGAGGACAGCAGGAGGGATAAGTGTGCTACCGGTGCCAGGCCCCTGCAATTAAGAGACCTGATGGTGCAAAGCAGAAAGTGCCCTGTGCAATAGTAGAACGTAAAACAGTGGCCTGACCCAAGATAAATTCTTTCCTGACCTAAGCCCAATAATCTGTTTAACTCTGAGCATGTGAGCAACAGGCAGCAGGCAGAAACCCAACAGGTTTTCTATACTGTTAGAACACTCTTCAGCCTATCTTCCATCTCTAGCTGCAGCTAATATCTGATGCTTCAGAGGATGGTGAAACCCAACTCCTCCCTCCTTTTCCCCCTTCCAAAAGCTAAGTAATCCAATGAAGGGGGAAAATAATTTCCTCCTGGCCCCTACAAGCAACCAGCAGACATCCTGAAACATGGGATTAGCACAACAGGGCATAAGCAATATAAGGATATTAAACATTCAGGACGAAGAAGGAGGAACATATGATGGAAGCCTGATTCATAAGGGCCCATCACACCCACAGTCACCTTCCTTACCTGCACTCATGAACCACTGGGCCTCCTGCAATCCAGGCTAGCACATGGCCTCAAGGCACAAGAGCCCAGAGATGCATCAAGCTCATGACCCCAGTGCGGAGCTGCTCAAACGCTCAGGCTTTCCACACCTCCAGGACACTGTCTCTGCCCTGGCACCATTTTCTCTAGATTCAACAACTGCCTCCAGGCTCTGCCCTCATCAGCAGCAAAATCAAAAACAAAAGAATGGGTGAAAAAAAAAAAAAAAAAATGAAGCTTCCAGCACTTCTGCACTTCCCAGATCTTGGCTTGCAGGACAGGGGCCGCTTGGTGCTCAGAGCAGTGCTCCATGGGTTACTTACTGCCCTGCAACGCCTCTCACAGCATGTGCTCTACAACTGATCACACACCAAGGATAAGGAAAGCACTAAGGACATTTTTATACATGCTCTGGGACACTACACTGGGCACATTAATTTACGAGCCATGCTAATTAAAAGTGCCCTCACGCCACGTGTACCAGCATCCCTGCGCTGAAAAATGGCAGTGGGGCACTTTGAACCAACGCTCATTGAACGTGTTTTAGTTCAAAGCACCCCGTCACCATTTTTTCAGTGCAGGGACACTGATGCACTTAATGCAGAAGGCTGCCAGAGTGCATCAGTTTCCGTGCTCCAGCAGACTTGATTAATTGAGTCTGCTCCCACATGCTGGGTTTCCAGGGCATCGGAGCAGGCTCCCCACACATCTATAGGAGACCAAAGTCTCCAAATGTACCTGACACACTAACCACAGGCCACAGAAATGCGTTTCCCCTCTTCTTCAAACCAAACAAACATTCCTGCCATCATTACTTACGTGTTTACATCCTTGGGACAAAATAAGTCAGTCGAGGGTGCTAATGCCAAACACCAGCTGCTTGTTTGTTCCTTTTTGAAAGCAAGCAGCAAACTCTAGTTTAGGCATCATTCTTCAGGGGAATTTACTGCTTGGGGTTTTTCAAGATACAGTAAATGTATTTTGTTTCATCTGTCTCACCACGGATGAATCTCTGATCTCACCACAGCTAAGTTTGGCCAACATATCTGTCTTCATTGCAGTTAAAGGAAAGCCAAAGCTGGTACACCATCTTCCTAATGCATAGCTCACGAACCGAGAGACAACAAAGTATTTTGGAACAATGGTTCCCAAGCAGCAGTCCAGAGAAGCAACCCTTATACCAAAACTCATATTTCACATCCCGCCAGAGGGGCAGTGCTCTTATCTCAAACTCATGGCTGAACAACAGTAAGAGGGGAATCCTCAACCTCTCAGAAGAGAAATGCTGTAATACAAAAGATGGCCCTCACCTCTAAAAAGACGACCAGGAGGAATTACATGAATCAAAGAGATTGGTCTTCAACCACAGTGGCAAGATACATAGCTCTGTTGTTCCGGAATTACAAACAGCCACCTGTGAACATTTCTTACATTTTATTTGCTACCGGCTCCCTCCCCACGTACCGCTGTATTTGCTTTGGTCTGTGATCAGCGTTCTCAGTTCAGCTAGTTCAGCCTTAAGCTGCTCAAGTGGCTCTTTAAGATGGTCAGTCTCCATTTCTATTGATCCATCTAGATAAATAGGAGAGAAATGCGATAGATATTATACCAGTTTAAAAACATGAAACCTAAGCAATAATTTACTAATCTTCCACATACGCCTTATGTAAAGATTACATTCACTTTTGTAGATAAATCCACGACACAATGTGGATCTGTCACTGTACATAGCGTCATTTTATCCTCAAAATTAAAATGCCATTTGATCACTTATGATCTTATGTCTTAGAAAAGAATTTAACTCTGAAACCAAGAAATGAAAGAATCTCACTTCATAATTTCTTTCCTACTCTGATTTGCTCCCCATCCCCTCACAGCTAGGCTGCAAAAACATTCCACAAATGCAAAGTTAAATGCTAAAATCTTAAATCAGACTAAAATCAACAGCTCATGCTGCAACAAGAAAGCAAAAACTATATTTAAGTCTCCAGGTGGATAGGTTGGGTCTTTGTTTAAAAGCGAAGTTCCCATTCATCACTGGAGAGAAACAGCTTCCAATATGCAGCAGTGCAGGCCCAGAAGCAAGCAGAGTTGGTCAGCGAGCACTTGGGAGGCAGGGCTTTGTGTCAGAACCAAAACAAACCCAACCTTGGACACAGGAGATGTCCAAGTAAAGACTTAGGCTAAATTTGCAAATTGTTATAGCAGTTTCCAGTGATGATATTTTATCGCCTTTCTGTGCTAGAGCAGAGCCTAGGGGAGGCTTAGAAATAACGGACAAAATGTATCTTTGGTATAACTTCATTGATGTCAGTGTAAGAGCACCAGTGATGAATTGGCTTAAATGATTCAGTTCTGCCACAAGGTAAGGAAGATCAGAAGAAGCCGCTAGAGGTCACTGTTAACTCAAATGTATTTGTGCTTGCAAAGAACAACTTTTTTTTACAACTATTTAGTTGGTCTAATAAAAGATACCACCTCTACCCAAAGGCTTTGCCTACCCTTGTGCTTAGACCAATACAGCTACCGCCTAGATCCCTGAAATATAGAAGATGCCACATGTTGCCATTTCAAATGGAAACTTCACAACGTGAAGAAGAAAAAGAGCCAGTTTCAACAACCAGGACTAATTTTTAACTTCGCATACATGCACCCCCCCCCGAGCCTGGATGACATCTGACACCTACAGGTAAAAACCTGCTTCTGTTTTCTGCAACCCTTCTACATTTCCATTCCTGCAGAGCAGCTTTCTAAAAGACTGGCTTTTTTCCTACCTGAGAGACTTCTGACCATCCTTCATATCTCTCACCATTTTCAATTTCTTTTTTTTGCCTGAGGAAGGACGTGTGTGTTCGAAAGATTGCAAAGTACAACTTTTTTGGAACAATTTAGTTGATGTAATAAAAGATAATTGCCTGTGCCCAAAGACTTTGCCTGCCTTTGTGAAAGCCTTCACATTCCAGCAGGGTCATGGTGAACCGCAGTACTGTCACTAGTCTTTTTTGCATTTGCTGGTTTCCAGGACACCGAGCGGCCAGACTCTGCTGAATACCAGAGGAATGACAGAACTTCTGTCCTTGTGTTAAGTAGAAGGGGTCAAAACATACCTATAGAGCAACAGCAACTTTGTGAGACCTCTTAAAAAGGTGTGACGTTTCCTTAGCATAGTCTGTATACTAACTTAAGCTCAGTTACGGACACAAACTAGGAATATTTGACTTTAGTGGACCTAACTCAGTATTGCTGCTTCTGTTACTGTTTGAAGATAGGCCCCATTCTGGGAATGTCAGAGGACTTAAACTCTCCTTGCTCAGAGAGGCTGTCGAAGTAAGTCCATTAAAATTGTGCAATGCTGTCAGCCTAGCTGCTAAGGTCAGATCTTAAACTAAACTCAATGGATGTGGGTTGACAACCACAACAGTTACATTTTCAGACTTATTTTTCCACCTATTCCTATGGCCCCTTTTCTTGGCTAGGCATTTTAACTCAGTCCTAAGGCAGACCACCGCTGATGTACAATCACACTGTCCTGCAGGAGACCAGGACTCGGGTTCTGACACTCCAGGCTAGTGGGGATAAGAGGTTTGCTGCACAGCAAAGAAATATCCAACCCAGCGTTAAAGTAGCTAGTTCTGGGATCAGTCACAGCCCAGATAAGATAGCACGAACTTCCTGATAAGACTCGGAGCTGTTGGTTTCATATATTAATACAGCATAAATCACTTATGTTTACACACACCAAGAAATGGACTGATTCGCATCGGAATTTTCCCAGGGATCATAAAGGGCATCAATAAAAACACAGATAGTTAATCTTGGCTCATTTTGCCAACACACGCATGTTTGTTTAAGGAAACAGATTCTCACCTCGTACCAGTTTCTTTCTCATAGCTTGACAATCTTGAATGTATCTGGAGTACACGTTTGGGGGAATTTTATTGGCTCTGAATTAGGAGAAAGATATATGAATCAGACAGAGACAGACGGACAGAATTAATATATATTTCCATATACATCTGTGAGTGCAATACTTGATGGGCAGGTGTACAATGCTAAATGAACATTTTCGAACTAGATGGCCCACTGAGGTCCCTTCCAACACTAGAATCTATGAATCCATCACTGTGTATGTAACAGGATTACTTCAGTGTTTTAATAAGGTTATGATAGGTACAACTAAGTCTTAGACACTACATGCAAGACACTAGACCTGGAGACTGAATCAGGGCATCTCACATGAACAGTCCTTGGAGTTTGCCAGTAAGTACCAACCTGTAAGCAAAGTGTCTTGCAGTAGCACGGGCCTCAGATAACCTGATTCACACTCAAACATTTCTAAGAAAAAGCCTAGCAAATCAGAAATTCCCTTTGCATCACGCGCTTTGTTTTCAGTACCTCTTTAAGGAGTCTATAAGAGCCATGCATGAATCTGGAATTTCAGGGAGCTGTAAGAGAGAAAACATTTGGGTTAGAAGAGCATTCACTATTCACAAATTTACAAATGAAAGCATACCCCCCTGCCCCCAATACTAACCACTCGTGGCTGGAGTAAAGCAGGAATAAAACGGGAAATATAGTAAGGTCGTCTGAAAATACTAAAAAGATATGGCAAAGGTTAGCAGCAGCTAAATACAGAGTCACTGTTGTTACTATCAAGTGTGATGTCTGTTTGGCTGTAGACGAGGAGTGTTTAAAACCCAGAACAAATTCTATTACCCGTAAGAGGGCAGCACTTCTAAACAAAGCCACCTGACATAGGTGTTAACTATTGTTAGTACCAAGTTTCCTTCCCCTATCACCTGCTCACAGGAGAATGAATCCAAATTCACACCAACAGCATTTGTACTAATGAACAGACCCTGAAGCTGTGGGTCATTTCTTGCGTGTATGTGGCTTTCCCATCCTCTACACGTCACCTGAACAAACAGCATTTGGGCTTAGGTGTCTATTGCAGCACTAGATAAAATAGGGAGTTCTTCCTAGACACCCCTTTGCTCCCAGTCTAAGCTTTTTCCCCATTTCTGTTTTGACATACTCCTGAAATAGCATAGTTTGCAGAACCCTTGGGCAGTCACTGTACCTGGCTTCCATCACGCTGGTAGGGATCTTCCCTGTATTTTCAAATATCTGAATGGCCTTTTCAACATCCTGAAGCGCTTGGCAGTGGGGCTGGCTCACGTAGGTGACAAGGGAAAAAAGTGAGGATGTTAAGATGACAGTAAATCTGCCTGGCCTGCTCTTTCGAGCCTAGTAATTCACTATTTTACCTTCACTGTATTCACAGTACAAAGACTGAAAGGATGCCAGTGACTGCTATGGAAGTAACAATGCAAGAAAAGCAAGGGAAAGGAAATGAAGCTCAACCTGTACCCAACTGTGGCAGTCTCCTTGTGGGTAAGCATAACTCACACAGAGCTGAAAGAAACCAGAAGAGCCTTTTACTTGAGACTTCATCAGGATGTGCACCCCCCATGATGAACAGCCTATGCCCTCAGCCACTGCATCACTGACACCAACTATATTTCATGCTCCTTTAAATAAATTCACTCTTCCTATTTATTTCCAGTCGATTGATCTGTCCTATTGAGTTAGGTGCTGATCAAAACACAGAATAAAAATGTTACTCAAAAGTAACAATGGCAAAGCCAAACCTCCCCTTTCCGTTTAGTAGTGTTATTCAAAACGTATTGTATTTATGGCAGCCTGGGATTGCAGTCTGAGGACACAACTCCTACCAAAGAGAATACCCCTTTAAATCAGCAAGTCATCTCGATTGCTACAGAAGGCCAATGCCATTCATAATTGAAAAGACTTATTTACTGAGGTGATGTAGTGTGGCCCTTTCCATGTGACCAATAATGAGGTGGAAATCATCCCAGTAACAAAGAGTATAATTAGAAAACATTCTGAATAATCATCCAGTACCTGCACAATTTCTTTGGTTGATAAATCTTCATAAAGCCCCATGTCCTCTATGGAGACCTGTGTAGGGTTACATAAAAAAACCACAACGTGAAGTGGGCTGCACTCACAGAAAAACCTGATTCTTCAGATGAAGAAGAACACCTTTTACTAACCTTGAGATCAGCCAGCCTGGTTTTGGCCAGAGCGATATATTCCGAGAGAAAGGAACGGTATTTTGCTGGCACAAAAGGTGGATGCATTATGTGGACCTAAGGAGTGAAGTTCAAAGACAGGGTACTGATTCTTTAGTTTTACAAGCTATGAATGCCAACTTCTTGTTCATCCTATAGATTGTCTGATCAAATCCCCAGAAATAAGCAGGCACAACTGCCTGCTTGAGGACTCAAAGAAAAGCTAGTCATATTACAAAGGAAACCTTTCCATACACAAAATCGTGATGAGCTTTAATTTACTCCCCTGAGAGTTGATTTTTTCATCACACCAAGCAAGGGAATCCTTTGTTAGTTTATTTTTGGGAAGGATGCTGGCCCTGCCTTTGAGGGATTTATCCTAAGCAAGACAATTATAAAATATAATTTTATAATTATATGCTGAAAGCCTGACTTAATAAGCTGAAGCAGCTTGGAGCAGCTTTCTAACATAGCCCCCAGAAAATGATCTTCATTAGCAGCTTCTCACCTTCAGGTACTGCGGCGCTTCAAAGGGCACCAACTCCGACAGGAATTCAAACAGGAAGACCAAAGCCTTCTTGCTGTTACCATGGTAACCACTTGAATTCCCAAAGGAAGCCTAAAAGAGGAAAAATGACAATATTGCCTTTCAGTGTCGAGAGACTACAATCAGCGTGGCGATCCCAGCTGCCATATAAATCTGTTTTCTGTCTAGGCAACACACATCCGTGGAAGGATTTCCTGAGAACATTATTTATTTAAAAAAATCTTTTATTCAATTCCCAGAAAGCCTGTCACAATAAATATCAAAGTTCAGTTTAAAGCCCTTGAGGGAGCACTTACAGGCAGTTAAACTGAGGTGGTAAACTGAGATTTGTGACTTGGGAGTCAACAGCAGACTCACAGGTTTTTACACAGTGGTAAATACACCTTTGCTCTGATAAACCTAAATATTACAGGAACAATACACCTGTCTACCGGGGTCACACAATATAACATTTTATTTTTCAATAAATTCTGGCTATTTCAGGACTGACAAGCCCACTTGTGCATATACAAATACATAAAGATTTGCATCTCTAGATTTAATATACTTTTACCACAGCTGTCAAAGCAGATCCTCAACACGTGTGATTACCGCAGCTGCATATACATCTCTGCAATTTCTCCAGCCTACAACCTTGCATGACAACGTTTTCAGTTATCAAGACGCTGGAAAATATCTAGTCTTATTGTACTTATTAACTAGCCTTGTGCACCGAAATTTCTGACCAATAACCAGAGAAGCCAAGCAGAAGTCAGGGGAGGAGGGAAGGAAAGCTAAAAAAAGACACGATTACTGAAGAGAAGAAATATTTGGTTTATTCCTTTGTAAAGCTAAAGGCAATAGTCAATACTAATAATATATCGCTACAGTCAAGACTATTATTGCCCACCTCTACTCCAGATCAAGGTCCTTCCTATGCATGTTTAAACGAATTAATTCCTTCTAATTCTCTCCCGACACATCCCCCAATGACAAAAACACACAGAATTCTCAACTGGTCTTTTTTTTTTATTCTTACCTTAAACCATTCAGCATAAGGCATGAAAACGGCAGGACCTTCCAGCGCAGCCTGACGAACGATCAGGAACGCAGTGATTATATTTTCCATATCATAATTCTCAAAGGCTTTTGTCAGCAGATGGCTCAGTAGGTCTAGAATTGACACAAACAATAACCTAAAGACACAAAATACCTGTGGCTGAAATTTGAAATGGACTCTTGGCACTGGAATTCTCTTACAATAAATGCAGCCCATTATCTGCTTTGGGACTCGGCCACAACATTGTTTTAGCTGTTGTATAATGGCACCTTGCTTTGCAACAAACCATTTAGACTGCACTGGCCCCCAATAACTGCAGAGTCCAGACCAGTGAACACTAAGAATCACAGAAGAAAGAGGCACACTCGTGGTGCGCACACATTAAGAAAGAACCCAAACTGTACCAGTAAAGGCTACTCAGATTAGCAGCTAAGGCGATTATTGCATAACTGCTGCTACCAGAAAGAAAATTGAGAAACGGCAGTTGAAAGGCTTGACATGCACATCAGGATGAAACTTGGACAATCCGAATGGAGAAGCACAGCCCTGGTGTTCTTTTTCTTACAGTGCAGCAAGTAATTAATTATACAATGGCTGAAGCCATCTAGAATCCGACTACAAATCTAATACTGTGCTGGTCAGGGCAGTCCTGAATGTTTGGCACCCGGACAAGCAGGACACAGGTACCCTACCACGTTCCTCAGCACCCAGTACCTTTAACCAGCTGCTCTGCTTTCACCTGGCAAATCACCAGCGTGGATACACAGGAAAGCACATGCTGCCAATTCACCTCGTGAGTCTCCAGGACCTGTTGCAAATGAGACAGCAGCTCCTCTGCACTGAAGGCCACGAACAGCTGGAAGATAGTAATGGTGTTTCATTTTAGTTCTGCCATCCTGGTACAGTGAAATCTCCTCTGCATTTTGTTCCAACAGGACACTCCTGACTTCACTCAGGATGCAGCTGCCTTCTGCGATTTTGGGACAAAGCTACATTTGTGCATTCCCCAAACAAGCTTCCCAGCTCAAACAGCAATGCTGCCCGTTGACTCCAATGGGAGTAAGATCAAGCTGTTTCACAAACGCAACGATCCAAGTGCTTTACCTACTTTTTATTCTTTATACATGGCTTGTTGTTATTACATTTTGGATTGCAGCACGCTTGCACTGTATTTGTCCCTCCCTTACTCTCACTTTGTTGTGCAAACGTCTTCATCAGGATGAGCAGAATTTTGTGGCTACATGGTCTTCCCACCACACCACTGCCTACAACTACTGGAAGCTGATTCAGGCTGTGGGACTGAAATCCACTGCTTTCCTTCTCAGTTTAATGTTTGCCATTGGAATTGTGACAAGGAAAAAAAAAAGAACTGCCAACTAGAACTTAAAAAGTAGTTTTCATACACATCAAGTTCTGAGCAGTTTCAGAAATGTAACCTGAAAAACTTATAAGCTATGTTCTCTGTGCAAAACCTAGGAGACAGACGTACTTTGCGATACAGGGTAGTGAGCAGCGGGGTGGTCCTTGCAAAACTCCACTCTCTCTGCATATGAATGGCATCAGACACTGCATCCAGATAAAAAAAAAAAAAGTTACTTTATAAATCACAACAGATAAAAAGTATATGAAACCCTCTCCAAATCTGGCATGCAGCTATATTTTAGCCAACAATTCAGAAACCTTCCTCATTCTACCTGAGGATTTCTGTACCTTTCCTTTCTTGATTCCTACCTTTCAACAGAGGATTATAAGTAAGAACTTCAGTCAAGGTGTGAATGAAAAATTGGTGCAAAGCATCTGGACACACGGTACTTCTGTACATTGTCGCATTGAATATGTTCAGCCTATGAACAAACAAGAAACATTCAGGGACCACACAGGGATCCACTGACCATGTGTGGCTTACAGATGACACCTTTGTATTCTCACAGTTTCATAGTGCTTAGGGTCAGAAGGGACCTAAACAGATCATCAGGTCCGACCCCCTGCCCTGGGCAGGAACGAGTGCTGGGGTCATAACACTATCTATCTCCAAATATCTCTCTCCTACTACTGCTGTTCTTATCAGTCAAGTTGTCAAAGCTGAAGTAAACCCTGATACTGTTTTGAACACATACATCAAGAACGATTCTGTCCCTCTGCCTCCTTCCCAAATTGACAGATTAATATAGGGGTTTAGTCAGTTTTTACATAAGAGCCAGCTAAATGAAGCACAGGAGAACTGATCGAGAGAGAGACAGGGCATGACAATTGTGATCTCTAACAAAGGAGCTGGAAGTTCAAGAGGAGGCTGGAACTGATGGCAACTGCAAGGCACACGAGGAGAACTCAGGTGAGAACGGCTGCCAGGGAAACTCACAGAGTGCCGTGTGGGGACTCCAGGGGTGGTCTGAGATTGCCAGAATGTGTTTTATTATGTTTCTTTTTTGCAAATACCAGCCAGTAAGTTTATGTGTACGTGTTTGTAAGGGTGGAAAATATCAAGAATAAGTCAACTTACCTGTGAATTACTTGAAAATGTCTAAAAACTATATATGCTCACTTCATAAACTTATTACAGAAGACACACATGGAACAGTGGAACAGACATGCTTAGGGTATTTATAGGAGAGATTTCTTACCAGCATTTTACACCTTGCAGCTTAGTGGTGTCTTCCTGCTTTTCTTTAGCAATGGCATCCAGCACCCCTAATACCCCAAAATATAAAATAAACACCAAACAAGTCAGAGAAAGATTTGGAAAGAATTGCGCCATTAAGCTTAGAGAAACAAATTAGACTGAGCACTGTGCAACCTTTAAGGAGGTGACCCCATTAGGGAAATGGGCAGCAAGAACCATTCATCAGTGCTCGGCTCTTAGGAAGATGTCTTTATTAGCATTAACCTTGAACCACTTTAAAAGGATCCCCACCATGTGCTGGCAATCGAACCATTTAAAGATACACATATATGACAACTCGGGTTCCAAACCCTGGCCCCAGATCCTGCAAATACAATCTGTAGGCACAGACCCTCATGCCTCTGTGACGTCCACTAAGAGACGACAACGCTTCTGCTAGCAGATCTTACCCAAACACACTGTGACAGAGGGATGACTAGGTCACCTCACCATATGAAACGAGGCAGCCCCACTTTGAGAGTTCATGGTATTACATCCAACACCACTCAGACAAAGACTAGCCTCTATTGCTAATTCTGCTGAGGGTAAAGTGCTAGCAGTTCATTCATGGCACTGTCTTGGCACATTAAACTGCCATACTCACAGCCTGTTATTAAGGCTGGTCCTAGTGAATGTGGTAGACACAGCAACTTTCCAGTTTTTTACTGTATCACATTCAAATACGTCCGAATTACTGGAGTGAAACCACCAAGCTTTAAAAGAAGAGCCTTTTGATGTGGGTTGGGATTTTTGAGGAGACAAAAAGAGAGAGATGTCTCATGCCTATGCCTTATCTGCCAGGCCCTGCTCTTTACTTGATTTATTCTCTCTCTCCAGGAAGAGGAATAAAGCTAAGTAAAAGAGGGAAACTGCTTATCTTCAGCCACAGGAGTTCAATATCACCATATCATCATGTAGCCTAGTGCTCCTACTGCTTTCAGCTTGTTTGTTGATACCTACACCTCTCCCAGCCCAGATCTCTGCAAAATATTTAAATCATGACAGCAGTTAGTCACTGAAGTGAAGAGACCCAACAGCGATGACCCAGAAATGTTCACTACACAAACTAAATGAGAATAATATCTATAGAATGTCTTAATCATTCCTCTTTTGGGGAAAACCCTGAAGGGTCTGCATATGGTCCTGGCCTGAAGAGCATTGCTATTAAGAAACCAGAAGAACTGGTCAAGAGACCAGTGACAGAACTAATTCAAGGAACATCCTGGACTCTTGCCTATCCATGGTAAAGCAAGGGTGCTCATTCTGCAGATACATGGCTGTGTGGATAGGACAGCAACAGATGAAGATCATTCCCCACAGAACAGGAAAGTTGACTTGTGCTTGGTTTCCTCCCTCCTCCCCCCATGATTTGCAATGTAAATCCAGATGCTACTATTTTGCACCCAAATCATCATCATCATCACGGCTTAGTGAAGAACAAGATACACTGCTTGTAAGACAGTTTAGGAAGACTCCAGCTATTAAATTAGATACCCAGTTTAGATTATGTGAATGTCTTTGTTCACTACTCTTAACTCATCATTGTTTAATAAAGCTATTTGAAGCTTTTACAGAAAAGATACTCTTGAATTCAAAATGGCATCGTTGACAAAGCACAGAGTTCCTTGTGCCAAACACGCAAGTTCAGAGCTCACACGTACCAAGGAACCAATGAGTTAGCCTGCAGCAAACTCCATGCTGCCACAGGTACACTGCTTCCAGGACCTGAGCCAGCTCATTTAAGCCAGCTTGGTTATCTGTGCGCTACACTACAGTCTGCAGTGCACACATAACTTTAGTAAAGAAAAACTGGATAGGAGGCAGGGTTGATTTGCCAGGCCAGAGATGAATGGGAGAAAAGACAGAGGCAGCTTGAAAGACCAGTAACTTTCTATTACACTGCAGTAGAGGAAACATGTTCTCAGTAAATAGCTCCTCTATGCCCTCTGAAATCTCCCAGAAAAGAAAGTCCACCTAGTAAAGTACAGTTTCGATACACTGCGCAAAACCCCAAGTAGTAATCAGTACTCACAGGTCAACATCCTTTGCAGAACAGCAAAGCAGATCTGTTTGAAATGAACAAACGATGGTCACTTAGCATTGAATACAGCAGCAAGTGTGTTCAGAGTAAATCAAGGGGTTCAAAAACTAAACTGTCCTGAAATTCCTGATTCAAAGCTTATCTTAACATAAACCGACTTGTCACATAAGTATAATGTGATTAATCGAACAGCCTGATTATTCTTGGCATTACAAACCAGAAATGCAGCAGAACAATCTAGGAGAACATATAGGTAAAAAAAAACCCGAACCAAATGGGGACCCCCAAGAAGGGTGGATGTGTTAATTCATCATCTCCAAAATCACCTTTCAAAAGTAACTGATTTTAGAACCCTCCCTACCACCCCCAGCCTCGTCAAGTAGCTTCGAAGATTCACGATAAACTCTCCAAGAAGCTCTAGGCATTGGATCACTCAGCATTTACCTCACCCTATGCTCTCTTGCTGAATTACTGCCCTGTCTATATTGGACTGCAAGCTCTTCCAGCAGGAACTGAGTAATTCTGCATTCTACATAACATTACATAGATCAATGCGCATGCATCTGTTTTTAAAGAACATATACATAAACTGTTTCATGTTGCCCTTACCTGGGGGCTTTTCTTTAATTCCAGCTTCTTTCCCTGATCAGCAGTTTGCTGGAATCCATTCTGAAGAAACGTGATCACAAAGTCTGCAAATCAAGAGTGAGCAACTGTTTTAGCATTCTCTTCTGCCCACAATAGGAGATCACCCACCAGACTCCCAACCAGCATTCCCTCTAAGCTGTGTGGCATGTGTGGCTGCACAGGCACACCTGGCAGTGCAGCATGAGCATGCCTGCACACGCCACACAGCTTAGAGGGAACACTGCTCCCAACAGGACTTCACTTGTTCCACAGCCAGGTGAGCAGACTGCCCAACACCAGCTTATCTCCCCATTTGTGTGCAGAAGGTCCCAGACATCCATCTGTTCAAGAGCTGGTACAACTTACACGGATGTTAATGTGTCCCACAGTCACACATTTGGCATGCTTAGATAGATCAGACTCGCAGTATCAGACTATCCCAGTATCACACAACAAACATAAGAGAACAATCAGCAAACAGGCTATTTTTAAGTGCTCTGCATAAAATGACTGACAAAATGATTTATTCTTATTTGTTTCTCAAGCGACAGTTTCAAATGCCTGAAATCAATTGGTTCCTCAGAACTGTGCACTCTAGGTGAGTTTGTACAGAAGAGAGATCTCAATGTGTCTGAGGAGATCTGAGAGAAAGGACTAACACGTGGCACAGTAAGGAGAAAGAGACCCGAAGTCCTCAAGCTGAAGACTAAGTCTGAGTATCGGAACAATGAAAATGCAGAAATACATACAAGAGAACTGAGTTTGCTTGGCCATACATGACTGAAAGCATTACAATTAAAGGTCAAGTCCTGCTTCTCCATCAAGTGACCAAGCTATCAACTTTTTTTTCTGAACCAGAAGACGTAGGCAACAAAATTAAACAAAAAGCAGCAAGCGGAAGAGAAGGCATAAAATCAAAGCCAGGTTAATTTTAGATGGTTATGGTTAAAAGGTGGAAAGCACATGCACAGGATGTGGGAAACCAACACTGGCTACATGCCTTGCCTCACTACTGCCACCCCTCCTTGGTCAAAGAACTGAAACGTGTGGTACCATGGTGTGCTGCAACAGAATAGAAACCCTTTAATTTTAAGGTTACTGGGTCTAAAAGCAAACCAAATAGTGGTGAGCAGGGCAGGACAAAGAGCAACAGGAGAAACTGAAGCCTCCACAAGCACACTCATACCACAACTGTGATGGATTTTGCCAGGACTGGGAAGGAAATGCTCTGAACTATTAAAGCAAATAAAATGACAGAAGGAATAATAAAAAAAAACCCCAACAGCCAAGAATGATTCCCCTCACAGTGTAAAAATGCAACTCTCATATTTATTATCATCTGTTCTGATCAAATGGAAGCTTGGATTTTTACACTCTAGGCTTAAAGTAGATACTGAACCTCGAGTGCTTTAGCCCTCACAGTGTTAAACACCTTATTCAATGGCTTGCCTGAGAGCATGTGTCTGCAAAGCTCCATTTCCTGGGAAGAATCTTCTGCCTGCTCGCACAAGAGACAAAGGCTGCTGCATAGCCACTCCACCACCGCAGGGGTGTCTGAATTGCTGAGAAGACACAACAAAAGCACATTCAGCTTCTTTCCTTCCCTATTCTCGTGGTATTTGTTTCCTCTTCAATTGACATTCATTCGGAAGCAGGAAAGGGCAAAGATGCCTCCGCAGCTGGCTCTGTGTCGGGTAGTTATTTTTTAAAGTTGTGCCAAGTGAAGGCTTGATTTTCTTTACAAAAATATTCCAGAGCAAACATGTCCCCAGGAAGAGAACTGACCTTGAAATGTGGTCCTTATTTCTGCCATAAAAGTATTTCCATAGAGACCTCTGTTAGGATAAAGCTCCGATAGACAGATCTTTAGATTTAGGTACCTAATTCAGGAGTTGAACACCTGAATACCTTTAGAAGTCTTGATCTTACTCTACCCTATGTGTCACTTGGAAGGCTGTTTTTCATGTCAGCTTTTTGACTTTTTTGAGGCTCACACAATCAAAGCAAGCACTGAACAGTTTCTTTTCCTGCAGTATCATCAACCAAAAAGCAAAGCACAGCAGGGAATTCGGCAATATCTTTAACTACTGCATACACCATAAGAAAATCATCCCAATCTATCTTTAGGGTTTGCTTGTACATATTATGTAATTATTATATGGTCTATCCGTTGATTTTGTATATTACATTATACAATACAATATTACATGTGATAACACTATGACAACGTTTGTAAATTGGTGTGCAAAGTGCTGGGCATGACTGCTACAGAAAGAGAACATGTCAGTTCTCAAGATAATGAAGGCTTTGCAATATGACTCTTAACACTAACACTCCTATGGTGAAAAAAATCAATTGGAAAAGACAACCATTCTAGTACATTTTAACTTCTAATTTCAATCCATTAAGTTTTCTGTTCCAGATCAATTTATAGCATGAGCTAATTATTCTCTGGGGCAATGCTCTGCCCAAGCTTGCTGTGATTCCTGGCCTTATTCAGAAGCGTCCAGCTCAATTTCAGCAGATGCCCACTCCAGGCCAACCTTCATTTTTAATGGCCACATATGAATTTCCACCATAAATCTTAATCCAAGGTACTAAAGGCTAATCCTACATTACGTTTTGAGAGATTAAACACATCTGTAACTGGGTATGCCTCCAATTACCTCTCCAGCAGCTCGCCCAAGTTTACAGTGTTCCCTCTGTGCAAGTGCCACACAACTTCCAACACTGGAGGGCTCTAAGAAAAAGAATGTCAGAGTCAGATCCCAGTAGGCAACATTTGCCATATCCAACTTTCTAGTGGCAATGCTAAGAGAAACTTCAGCCCCCTGTGTTAAATTCAGGACATGGACAAATCAACCAGAGATTATAATTGCAATGGTATTATGAAATCCTAGTTTAAAAATTAGTTACAACAGACATTCCTTCTTACCCAATTTTGGATTAAGAGCTTGATAAAATTAAAAAAAGGTAAAAAACCCCTTTATGATAACCAACAATCACTTCAGAGAAGAAATCTTTTTCTGCCTGTGATAACCCTGATTAGAGATCTTCTACAAGGGGAAGGGACACCTCCCAGCATTGATTCCACAGTCTTAGTCACCAAATGCAGCACAAGATAGTAAGAGCAGAAACCTGTAAGAGCCTCCTAGCTGTTCTGCTACCTTGTATAAAAGTCTCGTGCTTTCAAATTCAGTTCCTAACCAACAGATCATAGAAACAGACCCAACAGTTGGCACTGTTCATGGCTGTCTCAGTAAAGAGGCTTAGTACCACAGGGGACAGAGGAGAAAACAGCAGCTTGAAGCTCCTAATATTGAATGCAAGGTCAGTCATCAACAAAATCAGCACTGTTCAGGGGCTAGCTTTGAATGTGGCACTGACTCTGTCACTGAGACAGTTTAGGGCTTCCCTCAGCCCTCTCCTAGCGCAAGCAGTCCCCAAAGGTCCTCTGTATCACAAGCCAGGAGAGAGTCTAGGATGCAACAGAAAAGGAGAGGCAGCAAAATACCAGCTCCTTTTTCTTCCAGCATCATGGGCAAAAGAAATTTTATCCCAGAAAAAAAAAATCTGAGTGCATCCATATAAACTGCAAAGTGAGGAACAAGAGGTGCATGGTGTGCAGACATCCAGAGGGAAACACTGGCAATACCCTGGAGGAATGAAGAGAGCAGCTTCCTTCCCAACATGGTACCAGAATCCTGCATATTCTTTGCGAGCTCAGTCTCTACATAGACAATTACATATGCAATGCAACAGTGCAGGTGAACAAAGGCTTCTCTCGGGCAGTGGCTGGACCTACTCATCCACAGGACCATAAACTAGACTCTATCTTTTAGCCTTGGACTTTCATCTCTGACATGACCAGCTCACTCAGGCTCAGCTCAAAACCTCCTCTTCCTTCCTACCATGGCTATAAACGAAGCCCATTTTTAAAAACTCCTGAACTCCTTAGCTTTTCAACTCACCTTAGAACAAGTCACTCAAATACAAGCCCAAGGCACTGACGAGTTAATACAGCTGCCTGTTTACTACCATCAACACAATGTCCCCAAAGGGACAATATCCCCACATCAAAACTCACAGATGAACTCCTGAAGATGCAGCATCCAAGCAGAAATTTTGCCAGTAGTGCAATATACAGTCTTCCAGTTATAATAACTGCACTTCACAGATTATGCCACTGTAGTAAATCCAAAGCAAGCCTAATCTTCCACAAGCCCTGTGGCAGAATCACAGCCAGCAGACAGATTGTACATGGTGAACTGGTCACTCAATGGTAACTGCTTAGCTCATTTGGCAGACCTAAGCTGTGACTGCTGTGCAGAGCTGTCAGCATATTTCACTGATATGAGCAACCAGACATGGATGCACTCTTTGGGACAATGCAGATCACTAAGCATGAGAGAGATGAGGACAAAGTGCTGTGTCAAGAGATCCAGCTATGGAACACTCTTCCAGAGGTTAGGCAAACCCAGGAGCAATCATCCCTGGGAAATGGGGTACAGCCTTCCTCCTTCAGAAGGTCTTTCCTCCCCACACGTAACACACACAATTAAACACCCCTTTAGTCCCAAACTCCTACCAACCTCCATTTTCAGGAAAATGACCTTGAGAAGAGAGGCATACCACAGATTCAATGGAGTGCATGAGGGATTTCAATACTGCTATTGATTTTACAAGGAAGACTCTCAGATATTACAGTAATATGTAGCAGTATAAAGTCTTACGAGAAAAAGGCAGAACTTCCCTATCTGTATTGAAAGAGGTCATTGCAGAGAGGGACTGACATCTGCAGTGCTGTGTCCATGCTGTATGCACTCAGTGGAAAAATCTCCAGTGCTGTCAGTACTCATGAAAATGCTGATTGACATCCACACAAAAAAGCAAAGCTTACAATTACTGCCAGCCCTTTGATGCAAAAAGCTGAAGTCAGCCAGTACAGGTTCCCTTCTCAATGGCAGGACCTGAAAACTGTGTCTTAAAATATGGAAACTACATCACGTGGTAAATGTGATGCAAGAAGCTATTAAGTAATCAATAACGTACGACGAGGAGCATTTAGCTTTCCAAATATCAGCATGTCTCAGGGGCACTGCAAAGCAGACTGGAGAACAAACGCTTTCACACACCCAAGTACTCCCGGGCACGCTCAGGGGTGTAACATGCATGCTCAGGAATTTGTTATTGCATTTATTTATATACACACTTCCAAGAAACCTACTCAGGGTTCACCCTCCACCTGCAAAAGTGCTGACAGAATGCCTCTGGTTTCATTGCAAAGCAGAGCTGTGCTTAATTAACATGTTGCCTGTTTGTTTTGCTTTGTTTTGTTTGAAATGTTGGCTTCGCTCCACAACACCTCTGACCCAGCTGGATCACAGAGTTCTAATGGATTTTACTTTTAAAATATTAGTTTACATAACAGCAAAGCACCAACACATTTAAAACCAAAATGATGCTTTTATGGCTTCACAAAGGTCATGGCAATCCCCAGGGAGAGCCCAAGATGCTGAGCATCCATCAGTAAGTAGGAGCAATAAGCTCCTGATTGTGCTGCGATATGCCATTAACAATACCAAGAGGAGGAAACAGATTATTGGATTTCTCCAGCCCCTTTTAAAGTTGCCCCTGGCTTTTACAGGATGCGTATCTAGAGAGTTTAAAGACACAGGACTGGATTCCACCCAAATAAACTAAATGCTGTGTTACAGCCTAATGGTCTGAAGGACTGACCATCATCTGCTAGACTCACCTGCATTTTCCACATTTCCTGACAAAAGAGTGAGCAGCAGAAAGCACTGTGCACCGATAAATCCTTGATTGTTTCAAGCAACGAGGACAGCTTCTTCTGGAATTGCCCCAGAAAGAAAGCAGAAAAAGTGCCCTTAGTAAATAACACAACATTGGAGCAGTTTCCTCTTGTTCCTTATTTGTTAAATCACAAGTGACTGAATGGCTCAAGAGCCAAGTGAAGAGACACTGAGCCTTTCACTTTTATGTTATGAGTTCAAATCCAACCCAGATTGATAATGACCAAATCAGTGCCATCCAATGGCTACTCTGTGGGCTAGGCAACACGATCCGATGATCTCTAGCGGACATTGCATTTAGCTCAAATTGCAAGCCATGGGGTTAAAGGTTAAACAACTCGCAACAAAAGGGTGAATGTTCCTGGAGGGCTGAGATGCTCTGAAGAGGGCAGTCTCACATCATACTATTTCTGTGGGGAAACAGGAGGTCAGTTCCAGGCTGCTGATTTTGCAGCTTTCAGTTTGGAAAATCCTGCATTTTTTAAGGACAAGTTAAAACAAAGATGTGAACACACAGCTGATTGGTTCCGTTTTCCTCCTATCCTCAGAGGCATGTACTGAGGACAGACTGGTTGGGTTTAAAGAAAGCACAAACCCCAAAATAATTCTTGGCAATAACCTTTTTGCTACCAACCTTCAATCTCCCCTTACCCTTTGTTCCCCATTCAACAGCACAGTTTGCCCAGACTCCAACGAAGCCTGAGAGATCTGCTCAACGTTGGCAACAGCAGTTTTGGCTGACAAGATTCCCAGCGGTACGCTCAGGCGTGAGGCCTGCTCCTGTAAAGCAGACACTGGAAAGCAAAGTAGGATCATTACTGAAAGAAGCGCAGTTTGAGCACAAGACCAGGAACGCTGAGTTTTAACCCTAGCTCTTCCCTGCCCTTCGGCTTCCCTGCCTCATTTTCTCTCACCCACGAAATACAGGTAACACCACCTACCCCGGAGGGGTGTTGCAGCAATTGTTTATTATAAAGTGCTTTGAAGAAGAGCTCTTGCTAAGGGACTGCAGCACAAGATTCCCAAGGTTCCCCATTTGGGACTTTAATAAACATTTTTAACGCCGCCTTGTGTGTGTGGAATCTTAAGTCAAAAGTGAGGCACTGTGCAAAAGGCTCCCTACAAGTTCCACAGTGCTGGGGCTTCTCTCCCTTCCTCTGGAAGACTACTTAATATGTAACGTGAGTCTCACTAAGCAGATTGTTAAGGTCATCTTGCTACGCTGCTAAGGTAGGCTGACGACGCGCTGAGGGAAGTGACTGACTGCAACTGTGTGTTCTCACACGCCTCATATACTTGTAAACACAGACTTACTACAATGGCAAGCAAGTGGCTTACTGCTGCCCTCACTTAGAGAAGAAATCACAGTGCTTTACATGCCTACAACTGTGCATCTGTTTCAGAGAAGAATAAACAAGCAGAGTGACATTAGCTCAGAGCAGGAAGTTAAAGGCACCTGGTAGGCAGAAATTCAATGAGACAGGCAAATTACATTTCCCCCCTTTCTCTCTGACGGACATTTTCTGACTTACCTACAAATGGTTCTGAAACCACACGTGGAGGCTCTGTACTGCTCTGCTCCGTTGATTTATTGGAATTTTCCACCTAAAACGAAACAAAAAATAATGATCAGAAATACCGGTTGCACAAATATGTCGCCTTTGTCGATACCTACCACCTGTACCACAGCACTATGTATGTACTTGACATAATTTAAATAAAGCTTAATAGTCATGTAAAGTAGCTCTTATACAGCACAGTTTATCGACAGATCTTAAAGCACTTTTTAAAGGAAGTAAATACTGCGATGCCCACTTTAAAGGGATGGGGAAACTAAGGCACAGATCAATTAAACATCTTTGAGCAGGCCGGTGGCAGTGCCAGGAAGAGACTCCACCTCGTCCAACTCCCAGCAAAACCTTCCTCCCGCTAGGCACACTTGTGAAAACTGACCGAAACGTTAGAAACTGACAAGGAATCTGGGTCTCTTTTAACGGCCGATTCCTCCAAAGTTCTCCTTTGGTGGAAAACAGCCCAGAAAGCTCCGGATCTCCCTACGCAGGGCCTCAAGGGCAAACGTTTTCTCCAGCCGGGTAAGGCAAGATGATATACAGGAAGTCAGCAACTTTGCAGGCTGTCTGCACGTATAACGTATCTCACACACGTCTAGAGAGACACGACAAGCGGCAATTCAGAGACAGCCGACGACTCCAACGGCTGGCCTCTATGCACGATAGACGCAGCCAACTGCGATCCCAACGAAGATGGTGGTATCTCGCCAACGTACGTGAATTAGCCCCCGGATTTTTCTTTTCCACGTGTATTAATGCCGTTTACCTTGCTTTGTTTGGGAGCGACGCTTAAAAAAATTAACAAATGAAGAACTTGTGTAGGGACCGCGCTCCAGGCGGCTCGACAGAAATAAGATAGGAGCAGCGAGTCCAAACTCGCGTCTCCCTCCCTTACCTCCAGGAAAAGGTCGCTCAAGTTCTGATGGCAGCTCAGGAGGCGAACCGCGGCGTCCTGCAGCCCGGGCCCACGCTCGGGCACGCATCGCCGCCTCTTGGCTCTCCCTGCTAAGAGGTCAGTTTTAAAAATCAAGGGTAACTCAGCAAACTCGGGCCGTTTTGCGCGTATCACTCAGGCCCTTTGCCTGTCGTGTGCATATTTCAGGGAAGAACACGCGTGTACGCAGACTGACACGGGCTGGGAACAGGAAATTAACAGCGCGCAGCAGGCAGGAGGGCCAGGTCAATGCCCCGCTTGCAGGCAGGCGTGTTCTCACCCACCTGCACACGAGTGTGAGACACCTGCAAGTGTCAGGAGCGGTTTTGTGGCCCCCTGTGAAGCGCTTTGGTGCATTTCTACAACCCTTGCAGCTACCACCGCTCTGCCTGCGGCCGGGCAGGAGAGGGGAGCGTGTCACACCGCCTGTCTGTGTCAGGGCGAGCCTTAGGGCTGTAGGGTTAGGCCAGGCGAGGGCCGGGGCAGGGACGATCCTGCCTCGGGTGGGCCCGCGCGATGTGCCCAAAGGTCTTTGTCATTATCATTGCTATTATCATTGTTACCATTCACAGTGCGCACCAGCTCCCCCTCCCCACGCCACCTACCCAGCAGCTCGGCCAGAGCCCCGCAACCCCGCCGCCCGCCCGCGCCCCGCAG
>NW_005842270.1:482480-490042 GCF_000455745.1 Alligator sinensis | reverse complement strand
GTGGTGCCATGGTAGTAGTGGCACTAGCACCTGTTAGCAGAGATGGTGGTGCCATGTTGGTAGTGGCAGTTGCACCTGTTAGCAGAGATGGTGGTGCCATGTTGGTAGTGGCACTAGCACCCGTTGGCAAAGACGGTGGTGCCATGGTGGTAGTGGCAGTTGCACCTGTTGGCAGAGATGGTGGTGCCATGTTGGTAGTGGCACTAGCACCCGTTGGCAAAGACGGTGGTGCCATGGTGGTAGTGGCAGTTGCACCTGTTGGCAGAGATGGTGGTGGTAGTGGGAACACCTCATGGTCCAGTCCCAGTTCCCACTCCAGTCGTGCAGGCTGTGGCAGGACTGGGGGCCAGGAGCATTGCTGGGAGGTTGCACCTTTGTGAGCCCTTGTAGGCTGCGGCCCCAAGAAGGAGACGGCTCCATCCCCACGGCAAGGGCCGGGATACCGGGGTGGGACTGAGCGGAGGGAAGGCTCCAGAGCTGTGCACAGAAATGTTTCCTCATGGGGAGCCCTGCGGGCCTGGCCAGGGCTCCAAGACGGCCGCCAAGTGCAGCGAACCTGGGCTGACCGGTGTTTAACTGCAAGTGCAGCCAAAGCGACCGCATGAAAAAGCAGGAGCAGAGCTGGGACCAGCTGGCATGTTGTTGGCCAGGGTCACTGCTGCGATTCTCTGGGATGCAGGCACAGCCTCCAGAAGCCAGCTGTGCGCTGCGGCAGGGAGAACGGGGCCGGCCTAGCCGACAGGAAGGAGCCGGGGCATTCACGTTGGCTCAGGGGGCAAGAAAAGAGATGAACTCCAGCTAAGAAAGGGAGGATTGAAGCCTGGTATTAGGACTGACGGCCTGGCAGTGAGATTACAGCACGCTGGATGTAGTCAAGGACAATTGGACTTTGCTTTTGGATGAAATCCTGCCGTGGTGTTGGCAGCAGCTCTTTCCAGTGTTAACTGTTAGGTTTCTGCTAAACCCACTGAAGGAGCTGACATGGAAAGCTCGGCTTGGACCAAGGGGTTTTTTCCCCCCCTTTTACTGCAAAAATGCTGTTAACAGAAATCAGTTTTATTCAGAGAACAGAGAATGGCTGTATTTTCTTTAGGCTGGACTACGGGATGCCTCTCCTCCTCGAGCCTGAACTCGCTGAGCCTACTTACGTACTAGTCAGGCCTTCAGTATTGATCTTCTTGTACCTGACTTGAACAAGAACTCCAGAAGTGCCATTAAAGGCTCTGGCAGGTTATACGGTGCTTTCATTTTAGGTTCCTCCGTGAATCCCAGCAGAGAGACTGTCCTTTTCCAAGGTCAAGGGACATTGCTATCTCTCTCCAACCTACTCTTTATTGCTCCTTGGGGATCTCCAGCTGGAAATAAGGAAACAACGTGGTATGTCCTAGGAAGCAGTGGAAAGGGCAAACCACTGGAAGGATATTCATGACCCCTACATGACAGAAAACACATCCTAATGGCTGCTTTTGGCAGGGGACCAGTTGCTTCCAAGTGAATTCACATAGTGACTTCCCCATAGTTCCCTTAGCCCTGTCATGGTCTGGACCCTGCACCTGCTTGAAACAAAAATCTTACATGCTGGGGCTAGAGCACCGCTATCCTCGAGCCAGGGGCCCACAAAGTTGTCCCTGCGCCGTGCTCTGCTTACCTGGAAAAGATAGCTTACTGAAGTTTCATCCTGGGGCAAGGAGAAATTGTCTCTCAAAGAGAGATGGCACTTATTTATCGGTGTAAGTGTCCAGAGCATTGCATTCCCTGAGGGCCACACAGCACAAGGTGAAATAGCTGCTCCTCAGCAGCACATCTGCAGTAAATATCACATAAGTGGGCAATCCTGTGATATTTAGCAGGGAGCAACAACTTAGGGTTTCTTTACAGAGACTGATGAATTAAGAAAATGTGCTGGAATCGGTTGTGGGCATCTTTGCTGTTGCTCTTATTCTGTCCGCATGCTGTATAGGGTGGGGGATAACCTTCTGCAGCACCATGGAGTTTGGAGACCAGGATCAAGGTTTCTCATCGGGATTCATAGATGTTAGGGTCGAAAGGGACCTCAATAGATCATTGAGTCCGACCCCCTGCATAGGCATTCCAGACCTTGGCCACTCGAACTGTGAAGAAGTTCCTCCTAATGTCGAATCTAAATCTGCTCTCTGCTAGCTTGTGGCCATTATTTCTTGTAACCCCCGGGGGCGCCTTGGTGAATAAACCCTCCCCAGTCCCCTTCTGTGCCCCCGTGATGAACTTATAGGCAGCCACAACGTCGCCTCTCAACCTTCTCTTGCGGAGGCTGAAAAGGTCCAGGTTCTCTAGTCTCTCCTCGTAGGGCTTGGTCTGCAGGCCCTTAACCATATGAGTGGCCCTTCTCTGGACCCTCTCCAGTTTATCTGCATCCCTCTTGAAGTGCGGCGCCCAGAATTGCACGCAGTACTCCAACTGCGGTCTGACCAGCGCCCGATAGAGGGGGAGTATCACCTCCTTGGATCTGTTCGTCATACATCTGCTGATGCACGATAAAGTGCCATTGGCTTTTCTGATGGCTTTGTCACACTGCCGACTCACGTTCATCCTAGAGTCCACTAGGATTCAAGATCCCTTTCCACTTCCGTGCCACCCAGCAGGTCATTCCCTAGGCTGTAGGTGTGCTGGACATTTTTCCTTCCTAGGTGTAGCACTTTGCATTCTCCTTGTTGAACTGCATTCTGTTGTTTTCTGCCCACTTGTCCAACCTGTCCAGGTCTGCTTGCAGCTGTTCCCTGCCCTCCGGCGTGTCCACTTCTCCCCATAGCCGTGTCATCTGCAAACTTGGACAGAGTACACTTCACTCCCTCGTCCAAGTTACTGATGAAGACATTAAAGAGTATCGGTCCAAGGACCGAGCCCTGCGGGACCCCACTGCCCACACCCTTCCAGGTCGAAACCGACCCGTCCACCACGACTCTCTGGGTGCGACCCTCCAGCCAATTCGCCACCCACCAGACTGCGTAGTCATCCAAGTCACAGCCTCTTAACTTGTTCACCAGTATGGGGTGGGATACCGTATCGAAGGCCTTCCTGAAGTAAGTAAGCTTTTTAGAGCACCTTGCTCTATGTTCTCTGCATCTCCAGGTATGCTGATGTTTCTCAGTACATTACAACATTGCGCATGCCTCTTGTCTGGGGAGATGATTGGGTGTTTGAGGAACGCCTTTGGAGACCTGTTCTGTGAATGCCACTTCCACTTTGGCCCAGAAGCCAGCCAGCTTGGACCTAGATGGTTTGAAATAACAAACCACCTGCAAGTGGGTCAAGGTTCAGGGTGGAGCTGAAAACAGAAGGAACTTATTTGTCTTGACTCATTCGTGAAGGCTTCAGGCTTGCAGTTTGCAGTACCGTATTTCGATGAGCGCTGTCAGTGCCCAAAGAGAGTGTTTTGCAGCAGATGAGTTTGAGGGGTCTGGACTTGGGGCTCAGAGCGAGGCAAAGGTTCAGTTGACTTGTTGAATTGGGAATCACCAATTCACAAGTAATAATCACTTTCGCCTCATCCTTTTGTACAGAGTTACTGGCATGCGTTGTATTGCGTAGGATTTTCTGCTCGAGCCTGGCTCATAAACCACAGGGTGCAGCCGATCAGGGGGAGGTCTCTTGGCAGACCTCCAGGGGTGGCCAGTACTGGAACAGCAGGGAGCTGTAATGGGTAGGGTCGAGCTGCTTTGGCAGAGCACTGTTGCTTTAGCTTTTATATGCATCTCAGATGATCCTGTCAGTGCCCTCCATTTCACTTGCCCATGATTCAGCCAATTTAAAGCACATGGCTTTTGTACTTGTGCCACCATGCTGGTTCCTTGCAAGTGACAACAGCAATGTCCAGTGGGCAAGTCCTAGGGGAGGAAGAAGCTAAGGTCCTGACTTTTGAAATCAAATCTGCATGATGAATCCATTGCACTCAGCTGGAGTCCTAGTAACTGCAGTGGGGTCAACACAGACCCCAGGGACTGGATGCATGTGATGTGCTGCAGGATTGGGGCCTAGACACAATTGGCTAAAGTCATTTTTAAAACCAGATTTGGGTTGCTTTTAAGTACAATACACCATCAGCAAGTTGCTGTTTAAAAAGCCATGCTTTTTACCAGGACCCTTCAGAAACGGATGGGTGGTAGTTCCTTCTACCAGGTCAGCTTCTATAGAAAACCAAGCAGCTATATTCTCAGGGCTGTGCATGCCCCGTAATCTCAGATTTTGGAGCATGCACAGATAAGCAAGCAAAGGGCTGTCCTAGAAGCAGAGCAAAATGCTGTATGGGTGAGCTCTGCAGGGAAAGTTATTTCATCTTCACCTTCTGAATAGATTTTACTGATAGTGGACAGGGTTTTTTTTTCTTTTATAAAGAAAACTAGAAACCATTTATGTCTGAAGGAAACTTGGGATGGATGCAGGTGGCAAATTGGACCAGAGTTTGCCAATGGATAGGGCAGCAAAAAAGGCTGTGTGATTATTGCAATCAAATGATAGTCACTGATATAATTGCGATGAGATTACAGATGGGATATTGAGTCAAATTCTGGGAACATTAACCAAAAAACAGAGTTGAGAGTCACTGTGGTGACTAAGAAGTTGAAAGCGCTTATGAGATGGCAGGGTATCTACAAGTGTTGATGGGCTGAGTGCCTCTAGCTAGTGTAGGCCAGGGTAACTGGCTGCAAGGCTCTGAAAGAGGTAGAGATCGGCAGAGGGACGGAATCGGGTAGTGTAGGATGAAGTGAAGAGTGGGGAATGAAGCCAAGGGAAGGACAATGTAAGCTGGACATGAGGGAAAATCTTTTTGCCTGTGGGGTCTGTGAGGGCTGACATCTCCCTCCTGCCAAGCCAGTATAGCTCAGAGGTGCAGGGTCATTCTGCAAAAGTCTGGAGAAAAAGACCCCTCCTCGGGATGCGGACCCACAAGTGCTGGGGTGATTGGCAATGGATTGGAGCAGCCTCAGCGCATCCCTTGGCTCCTGCTCCATGGAGACAAGCAGGGAGCTTGCACAGGGGCTACAAGCAGAGCTGATCTGAAGCTGTTTTATTAGGAAATGCTGATTCCCCGTGCCTACAGCGTACATCTGTACATTCCCTGCTGCATCTGTGGAATAGTATGGGATGGACTGGGAAAACCACCAGGCAATCAGCCATAGGGTGCAGGCCTGGGACAGAAGAGCATGCCACCCGGACTCCGCAGAGCTGCTTCCCTGACGAAGGTTTATGATTCCCTCCAGATAGCTTGGCACCGATACCTTCCATTCGGCAGGTGACCAGTGTGGTGGCCTGAGCCCTAGGCTGCTCTCCCGCTCCATACGTGGAAGCACTTTCCCTTTGCACTATGTCTTGAACAATAGATTTGTCCATTTTTAATCTTACACACAGGTTGCCGTGGCCTCGCTGGCTGATAGCATTGCAATTAGCACGGCTGGCTCTGTTGAGTCTCTTGGTGTACTAGTCACGGGCTGCCCAGAGTTAATGCAGCCTGTTCAGAGAATGGGTTTTAATTAAAATGTTAATGGAAAAGGCTCCCACTAGGAAACAGAACATTTTTTAATGCTCTGCAATTTCAATCTCCACCAGGCAGGGTTTGCCCGTCAGCATGGCTCTAACAGCCTGGTATTGTGTCAGTGCAAAGGAAGGAAGAAGGTAGCTTTCCTGTGCCTGGAAATGAGGCCGGCTCCTCCTTCCTTCATTCTCCTATCCACCAGGAGCAACGGCACTGATGTGGGTGGAATTAGGCTGATGTAAAGCAGTGTGAACAGAGCCCCTAATAGGAGACCAGCCCCTTGAGAGGAGGAGACAGCCCCAGTGCTCACAATCCCTTGATTCAGCACAGAGGGCCTGATTTTCTCATGCCATGTATCATGGCTCACCCTTTACATTGCAGGATGAGCCTGAAGTGCTGTCGGAGCAGTCACCTTTGTTAACCACAACACCTGCGGGAGGCAGTGAAACCAGGCCTTTGAGGGTTAAGTCATGCTTCAGGGAAGGAAAAGCTCTGCCTTGGAAAGGAGATGGTTGGCTTCCAGCTGCGTTCTGTGTCTCCCGCGAGAGGGATGGGCCGTGCAGCACACAGCCCCTGATTGCTGTAATCAGTAACACAGATCCAAGCCACTCAAGCTGCTCTGAAGAGATTGCTTAGCTCAGTGCCGGTCACACACTCCAGCCTCGGCAGCTCAGGTTTCTTCGTGTACCAGAACTGGCGAATAAAGAGGAGCTCTCAACAATGAGCCATGTGCAAGGAGGGGCAGCTTCTTTCAACACAGCCCCACCTTATCAAAGCCATCAGGGAGCTCCAGGCCAGTGACGCACACTGGTTGGCTCTACCATTGTGAGCTGCACAGGTTATGTTCCACCTGGGCTACAGAAGACAGTGGGCGCATCTACATGGTCATTACTGCACTTCAGGGAATGCGCGTTAAATGTAGTACCTCCATTGTGAGGTACTAGAAAAAGGCTCATTAGCCTATTTTCATGCACATTAGCTAAAGAGCACTTTTTCTGTGATACATTAATGTGCAATAAAATAGGCTAATGTGCTTTAAAGTGCCCATGTAGACACACCAAGTGATTCAGGGAGCTAGGTCCACGTTCAGTGTGCGCACACTGCAGGTGCCACAGAAACGCCTCCTCTGGTAAAGTCTGGTGGAAACAGAGAGCAGACTGGTTTGTTGGGGACCCCTATTTGGGTGCTGTAGCTGAGGAGAGCAGCACTGGAAGAGAAATGGGTTCCTTGGTTTTTGGGTTTCAGCTGAAACACCAGAAAAAAATATTTCAGGTCAAAACAAAATGGAATTATTTTAATGACAGGAATGCCCCCCAAAATGTCATGTTGGGTCAATGACACATGATTTGCTGAAGCTGGAACAAAATGCTGCATTTCCTCCTCATTTAACACCTTTTGATTTTTTTTTCCCTTATTTATTTATTCTTTGATTTTTCAGTCTGAAAAGTTTTAGGTCAATTTGAAAACAAAAAATAGCATTCCAGAAACAAAAAGGAAATCGGTTTTGTGAAGGGATTCTTGAGACAAAATGGTTGGGCTTTTTCCAGGTGAAATATAGCCATTAAAATGTCAAAACATGACTTTTTCTTAATCTCTCCCCCCAATTTGGTTGGCTGAAACTGTTCACTGCATTCAACCCTGTTTCATCTGTAGTTTCAATTCCTCTGAAACTCATTTTTTTTGCAGTGAATTTACTACACATTACAAAAAGAAATGTGTGCAGCTCTAGTAGTTAGTAGAAGGATGAATGGTCTTGTGTGTGTTTGTGAGACAGAAAGGAAGGAAAAGAGGTCGTGTTGCTGTCAGTGGTCCCTGCAGAAAATAAGGAACCTATTATTCCTGCTAGGTGAGGGAGATTTCATTACCTGGAGTATTACCGCCCTGTATTCGGGTCCTGGAGGTTTATGTGTTCCTCGTCCCTGTAATGGAGTCCATTGCTTGGTTACAATGCCCTTGGGCATGGAAATGGCTGCTCCTTCCCTTGTCATGTTTGCAGGTGGATGCCCTGGGTGCTCTTCCCTAGGTGCAAGAAGTAACATGCGAGTGAGTTCAC
>NW_005842270.1:477325-482449 GCF_000455745.1 Alligator sinensis | reverse complement strand
AGGAATGGGAAGCTGGCAGCAAAGACTAAAACAAACAGGACTTGTACAGCGTTTTCTGTTTTAATGACCTCAGGCTTATTAGCAACACAAGTGAGGAAATCTGAACGTGCACCCATTACACGGCAACTGTCCATTATCCCATCAACTCGATTTAGTGTAGGTCTCGGGAATAATGTGTGCATACAACCCCTTAAGTAAGACTGGGTGGCAGATTAAAAACAGCCGCGGACAGAGCATTCTGATATTTGGGAAAAATACTTCTGTCAAGTAGGTAGGACAGGACTGAGTAGGAGTCGGGATGCCTGGGCTGTCTGTGGTTCTGCTACAGCTGCACTGCTAAGCATATAACTGTTTAGAGGCTCAGCATCTTCATTTGTGAAATGGCCTTGCTATGATGTTCCCACATCCTGAGGGGCATGATTATCTCATAGGCATGAATATGTTCCTTATACAGTGCTATAGGTGCCACGTGTTACTGAAGAGCAGCACTGCATGAATATAGCAGTCAGTGGCCTTTTCCTCATCTCTTTTTTTTGCTTCTGCTACTGGATTAGATTCCCCCTCCCTGTCTCCCGTAGACATACAGAAATAGCAAAACTGTGGAGGAAGTATACAGTAATGCCATTTGCTGTTGTTTCTTTGGGGTAGAAGCGTTGCAAAGCTGAAACTTCTGGTAGATATGCTAAATTTAACCATGGTGCTATTTTTCTGCCTCCCCCCCTCCATTTCCCCAAAAGGCAAGCCTAATTTAGCTGCAGCACTGGGCATTCGCTCTGTGGAACTCCTTATAACCCAGCAGCATGACGGAGAATGAACGAGCAGTTCAGTTTCCAGAAAAGGGCCAGAGAGGAAGGGAAGTAATTGGGGCCAGCGGGCGGGGGATAGCCCAACAGCTTGCAATTCCAATAATGATCTTGATCCAAAGCTTTCTTTGGGGGAGATGATGGTCTGATGGGATTAATAGCTCCCTGAGTCACCCACAATATGCCTCAGGCCCTGATCATTAGTGCTCATGTCTTGTATAATCCCACGGATGAATCGAATCCGTGGTTAAGCCTATAGCCATCCGTCTCTTTTGTCAGTCTCAAAATATTGCAAAGTAGGTTTGCTCATGCAGGACAGATCCCTGAACTGTGGACCTTTCTCCTGCTTTATTCTGGTTTCTTCCGGTCCTATATAAAAATAACATGTCTCCATGCAGCAGACGCCCTCCAAAAGACTGTGTTGATGACGTGCCTGAGCCATCCTTATTCAGCGTTCAGTCCCTTGCAGGGGAGAGGGCAGGTATCTGCCTGCTCACTCCAGCATGCATTCATCAAAAACCACAGGCTGTGTTTCATGCCGGCAGCCAGGCTACCGACATGGGTTAGTAGTCCGCACTGAGAGTTGAGGTTTTCCCCCTTGCAATGGACAGCTCCTACCTGTAAAGTCTTTGTTTCACTTGACCCGACTCTTCTTTGAAGGAGCCTCTTAAGATCATGGGAAAGTGGGGCTGGGAGGGACCTTTCAAGGTCATCTGGTCCAGCCCCTGCTCAGAGCAGGATCATCCCTGGCTAGACCATCCCTGACTAGCTGCACTTGAAAATTTCCAGGGATGGAGATCCACAACTTCTCTGGGCAGCCTGTTCCGGTGCTCGATCACCCTGATGGTCAAAGTCCCTCCTAATGTCCAATTTAAATGTCCTTCGCTGGAGCTTGAGGCTATTGCTCTTAGTCCTGTTTTCTATGGCCACAGAGAAAAAAGCCCATCTCCATCCTCTCTGTAATCACCTTTCTTGGCCCTTCTGGTCTCTCCAGACTGGCATTTCCAGAAGTACCTTCTTGTCTGTCACAGGTGAAGGGATATCCTGACTGCCCCGTCCTGTGCCCTGCTGTCTCAGGCAGGCATGTCATGTGAAATCTTCCAGAAGTGGTTCAAGCTCCACCTTGAGCAGCGGGTTTTGGCCCTACTGCTCTCACTAAAGGCCGTTTCAACCCATTGCCCACTTATGGTTAGGAAGCTTCTCCTTTCCAGCCCCAGCGGGTCTATACCCATTTGTTTCTATGCCAGCCTTGGCCCTTCACTTCTTCCCCCTTAGTGCTTACTCCCTGACTGCAGTTTTATCCCCCTTGGCCTGTGTTGTACCACATAGAAGAAGCCATGCCCATTCAGGCTCCTCTGAGAGAGGATCTCCATCCCCATCCAAGCATAGCAATCCTCTACACCCATGCCAGTGTGAGTTCATCCTCCGTGAATGCAGGAGCTGTATGCAGCATTCCAGACAGTCTCTCTCCAGGACCATGCACAAGGTAGGAATATGTCTCTGCCTCCACTGAAAGGAAATTTCCTGACAAATCCCAGGATCACCTTTGCTTTTTTCACAGTAACAACACATTGGGAGCTCAAAAAAGCACAGGAGTCCTTCTCTTCCTCAGGCATTTCCAGATGAAGAGCTCCCATTTACGCCTTCCCAGAGGCATTGGGTGTTGGCTACAGTCAAGGCTGGGGACTTTGACCAGGATGTGCCAATGCTCCTGCTGGGAACAGAGACAAAGGTTCCTGGCTAGAGGGCCTTGCCCCTCCACTCTGGGCCAGCCTGATGCTACATTTGACATTAGGAAGGATTTTTACCCCCTGGTCAGTTTGGTATGGGCTGTGGGGTGCAGCCCTCTACCTGGGATCGCATGAGCATGTATTGACAATATTTTATGGAAGCAGGATATTGGCTGCTGTGGTTCCCCTGCTTTACCTGTGGCAGGGTTGGATGTCAGATCTATGTTGGGTCAGGGCTGACAGTAGTCTTATGTAGTGTTTAGGTCATGGGTTATATGGCATGGTTTGGCTAAGGCTGATCCTGCCTCAGGCAGGGGGTTGGACTGGATGGTCTCTGGATGCCGCTTCCAGCCCAACTTCTCTATGATTTCATGACTATTAAGAGACATTCTCACCATCGGTCCTTAAATCCATGACCTGGTACTTGGTTGCTGTCGATTTTCATCCCTTCCCAGTTCTCACAGCCACCCATTTCTTCTCGTATGATATCCTGCTCCTCGTCTGTGTTGGTGAGTTCATGGCCTACCCGAGTTCTTTTTCATCTCTTGGTTCTTCCCTGCTCCTCTTTACAGTCCACGAGCCTCTTATCCATTGATAAAACACTGATTTTCATCTGCCTGTGGATTAATACCAGACCTGGATAGTCTCTCTCAAACATCTCCCCATGTTGCTTGCTTTATAGCTCTTCTTGCCAGTCATATCAGTCTCTTTCTGAAGATCAGTAGTCCTGGGACTTGGATGGGATCTGTCCCTCAAGAAAGGCCTTCCAATACTCAGATGTTCCAGCACCCTCCTCCTTGCACCTAGCCTTGGACCACCTGTTGGTCTTCATTGCCCTTCACTCTCTTACTCAAGGGGCTGGGAGGACTCCACTGCAAATTCCCAAGCCTCCACGGCGAGCCCCTTCCCAAGCTGGCAGGTCTTGTTTGTCTGGAACATGGTGGTTTGGGAGCTGTGTGTTTTGCACAGGACAAAGGCCTTGCAGCTGCAGCAGGTGACCCAGTGAACTGCAGAGCTGTAGGCTGTAAATTAGCCTGGAGTGGGGACCCAACAGAAGCTATTTGTGCATGAAGTACTGCCTGATGCTCCTGGAAGTGAAGATGTCAGGGCAAGGGAGTGGCTGCAGAAGTTGGTGGAGTGCAGATGGGGATGTGAAGCCATGACAGAGGACAGGAGAGAGGAGACTGCTTGGGCAGCTCAAGATTTGTGGACACCTGCAGCATAAGCATGCTGGAGGTATTGTGCAGTCAGCAGTGCCTGTTCAGCACAGTCAGGAGAGGTGAGCTCTAGGCCCTTCCTGGCAAAGATTGTTCTTGCCCTGATGGCCTGGCTTCAATTCTTCTACCCTCTTTTCTTGGTGTTGGGATCAAGAATTGGATCCTCTAAGATGTCTGCTACCCATGAGGGCAGTGCCTGGAGGGTCTCCACCAGAAAGGAAAGTGAAATAGGACATTTGAATCCTTCCATGTATCTAACACGCCACTGCTGAGCCAGCTGGGCCCAGGACTGTGTCTAGTCTCCTGCGAGCAGCAGAAGGGGGTGTTGGCTTTGTCCAGGATGGAAGGGCCCCAGGGCAAGTCTAAGCACTGCATCAAGTGCTGGTGCTGCTGCTTCAGGCATTGGCCCTTCCTCCGGCAAGCCAGGCCTGAGTCAGTACCTCCACGCGGTGGCAGAGGGTGCTGTGCTGCAGGCTGTGGCGTGGGTGACTCAGGAGGCAGCAAGCCATCCTTCCCACTCCACGTGAACCCCAGCGCCCGTGTAGATGTGTCAGGAGCAGCGGAGATGCACATCGGGGGGCTGTCCATCAGAGGAGAAGGGGAAGAGGGGCCCTGCCCTCCTGTGCTCACTGAAGCACCCATAGTGCTGGCAGGGAAGTTAACCCAGGAGTCCCTGGCAGGTCCTAATGTGGGGTCTATATCCTGCCCTCTCACTCCTGCAGTCTCCAGCTGGGTCTGAGCTGCCCGAGCCGAGGTGCTGGGGTCAGGTTGCGGTGTGCTCTGTGGGCTGGAGCGTACAGCCAGTCCCAGGGCGCTTCGGAGGGATTAGCCGGGCTGGCATTAGATTGCTGGGCTGAGACGGACCCATCCTGGGCTGCTGCTACATTTCCCAGGGCCTCCCAGCCTAGAAAAGACGCAGGCAGGGTGGGAGCAGGGTGTCCAGGAGGCCTCGGGGCATGCAGAGGGCCTGGCCCAGGGCACCTGCTCCCTGCATCGGGGGCAGAGCAGTGGGATGCCCTGCACTGCGGAGCATGGGTGCAGGCACGTGTGGCACACATGGAGCACGCAGTCCCAGGGGCACACGCAGGGCCCCCGGCATCAGGCTTGGCACGTGCCGCCGGGACGGAGCCCGTATCGCGTCTCGCCCAGGACCTGCCGCCTTCCCCCCCGGGCTCCGACTTCGCCCACCGCCCTGGCACCCGTCGCCTCGTTGGCAGGCAGCAGGAGCCGCTCCCACCCTCCCCCTGGAGCTCCATAGGCCGCTTCCTTGTTTGCACACTGGGTTGGCTGGTGCTGTAGGGCTGGGCTGGAGGGATGACAAAGCAGAGGCGAGCCGGGCTCGGCCCTCCTCCTCCTCCTCCTCCTCCTCCTCCC
>NW_005842270.1:477073-477294 GCF_000455745.1 Alligator sinensis | reverse complement strand
AGGAAACCCAGCCCGGCTGGGCGCCGCCGAGGATGGAGCAGCAGCCATGGCCAAGGCCGGCAGCAGCGAGGAGCGGGCGGGGGTCGCGGACCCCCGGGAGCTGTCCCTGGAGGAGGTGCTGAAGTCCTACGAGCAGCCCATCAACGAGGAGCAGGCGTGGGCCGTGTGCTACCAGTGCTGCCGGGGGCTGCTGGGCACCGACCCGCGGGCCGCGGCCGCCC
>NW_005842270.1:470536-476912 GCF_000455745.1 Alligator sinensis | reverse complement strand
TTTATGACCCGCGTTTCATGGCACCCGATTGCGAGCAGCCAGCGCCGGGAGCGGCCGGGACACAGCGCCAGGCAGCCAGGGCCGGGGGCTCTCGGCCCTCGGGGCGGGGGCACGGTCAGCTCGGCTTCCTTGAGCTGGGAGTCGGAGGGGCTCAGGACAGGTAGAGGGGGGCTCAGGACACATGGAGAGAGGTTCGGGACAGACACGGAGAGCCTTAGGATAGATAGAGGCTCTGGACGTATAGAGAGAGGTTCAGGACACAGAGAGGCTCAGGACACATAGAGAGAGGTTCAGGACACATAGGGAGAGGTTCAGGACATATATAGAGAAGTTCAGGATACAGAGAGAAAGGCTTGGGACACATAGAGAGAGGCTCAGGACAGACAGAGAGAGGGTCAGGACACAGAGAGAGAGGGTCAGGACACATAGAAAAAGGCTTGGGACACATAGAGAGAGGCTCAGGACAGACAGAGAGAGGGTCAGGACACAGAGAGAGAGGGTCAGGACACATAGAAAAAGGCTTGGGACACATAGAGAGAGGCTCAGGACAGACAGAGAGAGGGTCAGGACACAGAGAGAGAGGGTCAGGACACATAGAAAAAGGCTTGGGACACATAGAGAGAGGCTCAGGACAGACAGAGAGAGGCTCAGGACACACAGAGAGAGGCTCAGGATACATAGAAAAAGGCTTGGGACACAGAGAGAGAGGCTCAGGACAGACAGAGAGAGGCTCAGGACACACAGAGAGAGGGTCAGGATACATAGAAAAAGGCTTGGGACACATGGAGAGAGGCTCGGGACAGACAGAGAGAGGGTCAGGACACAGAGAGAGGCTCAGGACACATAGAGAAAGGCTTGGGACACATAGAGAGAGGCTCAGGACACACAGAAAAAGGCTTGGGACACATGGAGAGAGGCTCGGGACAGACAGAGAGAGGCTCAGGACACATAGAGAGAGGCTCAGAAAGCCGCAGCAGCGACCTAGCCCAATCCCAATCACCATGACATAATCACTGCCCTGAGTGACTTATTTTGGAGCCTGGAGTGTCCTAGCAGGATGCGCCCGCAGTAGGAAGGCAGTGTGCAGCGTGGCAGGGCAAGGCAAGGTTGGACCCGGTGCTAGTGCCTGCTCTTTGTGGCTGGGGTTTGCTGTAGAGCAGAGGGAGCAGACTGGTTGCAGGAGCCCTGCAGTGCTGGGCTGCTGAGAGCCCAGGGAGGCATTTGCTAGGCACATCGGCCATCTGAGCCCGTGCCTCAGGGGAAAGCCGTCTTGGCACATTACAAACGGTGGGGCATCGTTTGAAGCCGGGAGCTGCATGGAGACCCTGGCAGGCAATGCTCTGCCTTGATGCAGGCAGCTTCTCCCCAGATCAGGTTGCCCCCATGCCGCAGCCTGCTTCATTATAAGCAAACCAGATGGGGCTGTTGAGCTCCTGGCAGGGTGCCGGGGAGGCTTCGTTCTTGCAGGGGTTGGTTGTGTGATGTACAGTTGAATCAAGGGCGAGCGAGCCACAGGGCACTGAGTGTCTGCACCCAGCTCCGCTCCCAACTCTGCTACTGCCGCGCTGAGTGGAGTCCTGTGCAGTAACTGCCACCGTTCTTAGCAAGGCAAGGACAACTGCTGGAGAAAGGGAAACCTCTCTAGTCTCCACGGTCATGGTCAGATTGGGGTGGACTGTGGGGGGTTACCTTCCTGTGTAGTGGGTTGTGTGGCTCCCTACCTGGGATCTCTCAAGCACACGTTAACCTTTTATACAAGTAGGATGTTGGCTGTTGTGGTCCCCCTGCTTTCACTGTGGCAGGTTCAGGTGTTGTGGCTTTTGTTGTTCAGGGTTGATGGTTGCTTTACAAAGGGTTTAGATTATGGATGTGTCTTGGAGGGTTTCAACAGAGCTGATCCTGCCTCAGGCAGGGAGTTGGACTAGATGTGCCCTCTGGAGCTCCCTTGCAGCCCTACTTCTCTAGGATTTCTGTGATGTCCTTTGAGTTGAGCTTTGACCCCCATGTCATGGTGATTGGACCAGAAAACCTGTTGCATCTTTTATTTCAAACCACCCATTTGTCCCTGCAGTTCCTAGCTGGTCCCTCAGCTCCTGGGGGCACCAGTGCTCAGGCCAGGGAAGACATTAATGAGTCCTGGTACTTTGCAAACATGCTCCCAGCATGGGGGGCTTCCCTGAAGTACTGCACTGATGCATGGCAAGTACGCGGTCAGGTGTCCAGGTGGAAATCTGAAGAGATGCTTCAACCTGCTGCTGCCGGAGCATGCATTCAGCCATAGGGACGGTGTGCATGACTTCTGTGTGTGCAACTGCAAAAGTCTAGTCCTGGAGCTTTTAGGGCAAGCCTCCATGTCTTGTGGCCTTTTGACTTTTTTTACTGTTATCTTCAAGTCTGTGTGAAAATGCAATTGAGTGCATGGCTCATTGTTGAAAAGCAAAGCTTGTCACTCAGCCGGGGCAGGATGGGAGAGCAAGGTCCAGAGGCATCTGGCTCTCCACCTCCACATTCCCAGCACCTTGATGGCAAACAGCCCCACCCAACCTGTCACGTGTGGGACCGTGCCTGCTCCACGCGTGCCTGGGATCACACCCGCCGTGGGAGAAATTAGCTGGGTGATCCAGAAGCATTCACTTGAGCAATTCCAATTATCTGTGCCACTTGTGAGCTCTTTCCTCCCCTGACACTGATGAGGATAAATAGCCCAAGAATGCAGCCTGCACGTGCTCCCCACGTCAACAGCAATAAGAATGTGCGTTCATACAAATGTTATTGCCATGCATCGCCAGGCCCTGACTCAGTGGAGAGCCCAGCCACATCTGAGCTCTCGTTCCTGCACTGGGAGGCAAGGCAGCGAGGCTGTTACTGCAATAACATTGACTGCAAATGCCTCTCACAGCCTCCGAAAACTGGTGGGTCCTGTTCTGGGAGATGCACTGTGGAGATGACCCCTGATGCAAAAGGAAGTGACTTTTCGACACAGTGCTGCACTGAAAACACAGAGTGATCTGGCTTTGGTCTTTGTTCTTCAGACCATTATATCTTGGCAGCTGGTTTTGCCCACAGGCAGTGCTGGTGCCTCCCATGGGAAGGAGGCCAAGAATTGCATAATGGTAATGGTCCCCAAAGGAGGGATATTGCTGGGCATTTCTGTGTGCTGGTGCCTCCATATGCAGCGTGCCCTCCATGGCTAGCGGCAGCATAGGAGATGTAGGCACCGCTCCTCTCCCATCGCTGCGTGAGGCAGGCAGGGGCCCACAGGGCCAGCCCCCCATCCTCCATCGTGGCTGGCATGTTTGTTATTGCGGTCGTTGCTGCATGCTCCCCAGCCAGACCTGCTGCCGTTCTCTTGCAAAGAGCCTCTCTGCCTGTTTAGCAATGGAAATGATCTCTTGGGGGTGGGGATTTCAGACAAAACACCAAGAGGATCATTTGGGAGCAGTGACTGGGAAAGGAGTGCTCTTGTTTCAGTGCAGCATGCCTGGCAGGAGCTTGGCTAGAGGGCATCCCTCAGGCTAAGCCTAGTCCTGGGTTCCTGCCAGGGAGGCGTGAGTGCTTGGGGATCCTGGATAGGTAAGGTGCAGCCTGCGTCCTTGAGCAGAAATGAGCAATATGCAGCATAAGAGCCCAGGTGCTGTTGCTGTAGCATTGGTGCAGGGAGCAGGAGGATGACATGGGAGAGGGAGGGGTATGGACAGGGGGTACCTAGGCCACGTGGTCTTCGGAGACCCTTTCCCAAGCAGCCTGTGGGCAGGGCTGGGCCCAACGGAGCTGTTCCTCGCTGAGCTGCTGCTTGTGTGGATGTAGCCAACCCCCTGCTGTGATTTGGTTTGGACAGGGCTGATCCTGCCTCAGGCAGGGGGTTGGACTAAATGACCCCTGGAGCTCCCTTCTAGCCCCACTTCTTTGACTTCTGTGATCCGACCTGTGCCAGGAGCTAGGGCATCCTGGACTGTCTGGGGGTGCAGCCTGGGGCCTGTCACAGCGCAGTGCTGGGGGACAAGAGGGTGTGGGGAGCCCCGAGGCTCCATGCCCCCGGGCTGCCGGGACCCTCCTAGACTGCGCGCAGGTGGCTGGGGACTCTGTGAGCTTGGGGCGCTGCTCCTTCCTCCTGGCACTAAATTGCACCAAGCCCTTGCTGTTACTGCCTGTCCTTCCTAACCTAAACCTCACTTCCTGCCAGCCTGCTCGGAGCCTGGGCCAGCTCCTATCTCAGCCCTGCCTGCCAACCTGCTGAAAGCTGCCCGGAGCTCTTTGTCTGGAGGGCCCCATGTGCTCCATCGATTACCTAAATGGGGAGCTAATGGCTGAGCTCCCAGGTGGACACAGATCCAAGGAAGCAGCTTTGGAGCCACGCTCATTGAAAGAGGCACTGGGAGGGACCTTGGGGTCATTTTGCCTGTCCCCGGAGGCCAAGCAGGACGTTTGCTCAGAGCTCTCATTAGCGCTTCCAGTCTCAGGGCAGAGGGCTTCATCATGAAGCCATGTGGGGGTGGGGAGGCGTGTATTCTCGTGCACCTGAGCCCCGTTACTCCTGCTTCACTTTGTGTGTCGGCCACTTTCCCATCATGGTGCATACATGTGGGGTCTTATTGCATCCCCATCCCAGCTGCAGCCTCGTCTAGCCCAGCTGAGCGCCTCCAGCCCCCGCACAGCATTTGCTGCTTCACCCATGAAGCCATGGGTAAAACCCAGGCCTCCCACCCTGCCTCTACCATGCAGAAGCTCCTGCAGCCTATGCTAGCCCTGCTCTCTGGTGCACCACCCTATGTGCAACCTCCACTAGCCTGGGTGTGTTAGCATCTCCAGCATAGGCTTTGTGAGGCTCTGTGCCCAATTCCCAATACATGCCCTCGATATAGCACACCTGCTGCATGCCATGGGGGCCTCGTCTGGCCTAGGAGGAGCTCACAATTAGGCCTCAGATCAGGAACTCAGGTGAGCTTGTCTGGGTGACTTGTCCTCTGCCAGTCTGAGCTGCTTGTGGTTCTCAGCTCTCTTGTTCCCTTGGTTTGTCCCGCTGCCTTGCGAGAGCTTGTAATTCGTGATCCGTCCCTGCCAGGAGGATCCCCACTCCCTCCCATCCCCAGCCTTCAGGAAAGGCTCCTTCTCACCCACACCTGGTTCTCCAGGGCTTCAGCCACTTCATACCTAGCATCCGGTGTGGGAGCAAACTTCGAACAGGAAGGCAGAACTCCCCCTCTGCAAAGCCCTTTGTGAAGAGTAGCAAAGCCAGGACTGCAGTTGTTTGCACCGGGTAGGAACAGGGATGCGTCAGTCTGGAGCTTGCGGCATCCCCTACAGATGGTATCTTGCCTCTCTTCCCATCTGCTCTGTGGTGCAATTAGTCCCCTGGAGAGTGGGGCTTGGGGCCAGCAGCCAGAAGGATGGAGCGGCAGGGCTGGGGGAGTCCTTCCACCTCCTCACTCCTCGCTTTTCCTGTCAGTGGGATGGGAATATTCTGTGGAGTACCAGGGGCATGTGGGGGATGCTAAGGATTAGATGGATGTCTCCATTTTCTGCTGTCACTGCAGCTCCCTGACCTTGACTTTTCAGAGAACAGCCTTCCCCTCCGATGGTGCTGGGAGCCGTGTGTGCCCAGGGGCTGGAACGGCAGGCATGAGGGGCCTCAGGTCCAGCTCCCAAAATAGAGGAACACCCCCAAGGCCTTTGGAGATCCCTGTTGCTGTGACATGATCATGGAGTGAATCCTTCTGGGATTTGCCGGATGAGTCAGGCATGGTGTGAGGGGAGCCTCTTACACCTTCCTAGGTCAGCACTTGCTAATCAGCAGGGAGGGGAGCAGGAGATATGAGCGCTCAGGACTTTGTCATTGCATTGTGCCCTTCTGAGGTCCACGAAGCAGGGAGCGCTGGCTTTGGCAGCCTGCTTTGCCCTGCTTCTGTGTGGTTTATAGTGTAGTGCGCACCCACCCAGAAGGCAAAGGTGCCAAAATGGGAACGTCAGCAACGCCAACCAGCACAGAGGGTGACCGCAGGAAGGCCAGAATCACTGGGGCTGGTGTCTGGCTGTTCCTTGACCCACACGTGTCAGAGCAGCCAGGTGAGCTGCAGCCAAGAGCACATCCCAGCATCTGTCTCCTTCTGTCCAGCCCTCACATTCAGGCTCTTCCATGGTTTGGAGAGGTGCAAGTCAAAGCCACCGACTAGAAGCACCCAGGACCTGAGCACTCATAGCTATGCAGCATTTTGTGTGGCTCCTGCGGGCTGCAGCTGAGTGCTTGGCACTGTCTGGTCTTGTGTCAGGCACCTGGAAGCACGGCGCGTGCGGAGGGCACCGGTGGAGTCTGGTTTATCCAGCACCGCGCGGGAGCTCAGAGGCCGGGGCAGAGTCCACTTCCCCAGCACAGGGCTCA
>NW_005842270.1:465523-470505 GCF_000455745.1 Alligator sinensis | reverse complement strand
CAGCAGGACAACGCCCTCCTCTTCCTGCCGTTTCCAGCGGCATTCGTGGCACACCTTCCTGCCTCTGCAGCTAATGAACCTGAGGACAGCACGTTCCCTCCCTCCTTCTCTGGCCCAGAGTTGCCCGGAGCAGGCCCGTCCTGGCACTGAAAGAAACCAGGGTCCTATGGAAGGGTAGTATGGGGTCTCGTATTGCACCAGGGCATCAGGCCAGATCAAGGAGGCCTGGACAGCCCCTATCTCGGCATGCCCTTGCAAGGGTGGGCTTGACTCTGCTGCCTGTATATTGTCCCTTTAATGCAGCTTATTTGCAATGCAGGTTCCCAGACCCCGCTCCAGTGCCCAGTCCCTCCCCAGCCTGGAGCCTGAGAGTAGCCACTGGGGACAAAGTCCAGTCTGCCCTCGTGGCCTTGCTGGAGGGAGCAGGCCTGCTAGATCTGTGGGGACCAGGGTGGCCTCTACAGCTGGGTCTATAGCCGACTCTTGTCCAGTGGGGACAGGTCCAGCTTTCAGACTAGCAGGTCACTACCAAGCACGTGTGAGCAGCGGCTTTCTGGGGGAGCTGAGAGCTTGGCCAGGTCTAGATGGATGCTTCCCGGGAAGCCAAAGGCGAGTTCCTGAGGCGAGGCCCCAGAGTCACCTCTGAGCTCAGGGAAGAACCAGCACAGCCCAGCCCAGCCCCGCTCCCATCTCTGGTCTGGTCCCCCTGGGAACGGGGCTTCACGCTGTGCGGTGGTGCTCACAGCCTCTGGCTGCTGCCTGATTGCTGGGTTTGGGTGCACATGGCTCTCAGGCAGGCCCAGGCAGGGCAGGGAGGCAGCGTGGAGGGGGCGAGTGTGCCGGGCCCTGTACAAACACCGATGTGGCACTTTGTCGTGAGCCTCCGCTGGATGGCAGTGACTGCAGGTGGATGCACTGACTCCGTCACCAAAGCAAACGTGCTGGCTTTGAGACTCCAAGCGAACTGCTGTGGGGAGAGGGGGCACTCACTCTGTCTGCTTCTTTCTTCACAGAGCCCCCCTTGATCCTGCCTCCCTCGACGGAACCCCAGGTATGTCCCAGATGCTGCAGCTCGGTAAGCGGTGCGATGAACCCGGGGCCTCTGCAGGTGCAGGCACAGACACGCGTGCACCAGCTCACACGCGCACAGAGACATACATCCTTCTTAAGCCTGGGGGCCTGATGACCATGCTGGTTGCTGGGGAAGCGAGGGGTCCATACTGATGCTGTGTCAGCCTCTCCTTGCCAGGTGCTGGACTCTGCTGTAGGCGCTGGGAGATCTGGGTGTAACCCAGGCTGGGTTAGGGGTGAAGGTGGCACGCACAACATCTCCATGGGGAAATGCTGCAAGCATTTGCTGTGGCTGCAGGCTGGCTGCATCTCCCTCCCCCCACCCTGGTCTCTTGGAGTGCCCCACGGCTGTCTGTCCTCACACCGTCACCGTGCTGGGTGGCATCAAGCCACTCGACTGGGCCCAGTGTATCCCCCAGGCTTGCCTAGCAGGTCCAGCAGGACCTGGGAGTCTGAGGCCAGTGAGGAATCTGGAGGGACCAGACAGCTTTAAATCAAAGCTCTGTTCAAGGAGAAGAGCTAGAACCAAGAGTAATTTAAGTTAGACAGTGTTTAGGGCACCCAACCGTTGGGGCACACGTCTGTGGCACCGAAGCAGCATGTAGCACTGCTGGGACCCCGCCACCATGCACCAGACAGGGGTGCAGGAGCAGAGGGTGCTGCAGCTCAGGCCCTTTATCAGTGCACAGTCCTGACCTGCCCAGAGGCAGGGAGCCAACGCTGCCCGCGGACCCCTCCGTGCTCCTGGGATTTGCTTTGGAGCATGACGGTGCTACGGTGCGGGTGCTCGGAGGCCTGCAGCCCATCTGCGGGCACTGCCAGGGGTGGGTCCAGTCCCTCTCTTTGCTGCTGCTGAGCTGCTCTGAAACCTGTGGTGGTTTTTCCTGCTCCATGGGCACGTGTAACTGGTGCCTATGGAAGGGCACACCTTCCCCGCTGGCCCAGTGCCAGCCACCGCTGCCCACGCTCCGCTTCCTGCCTCGTGCTGGGGCCAGCTCTTTGATCAATGCTTTTGAAATTGGAGGCTGTTTTTTCCCCCCTCTGCCACTGGCTGGAGTTGCAGGTTTTCCGCATCAATCAGCTTGCAGCAGCGCTGGCTGAGCCACGCGTATTGGGCCGTCACAGCCAGTCAGAGCCAAGGGAGCTAGGGCAATCTCACTGCTCCCAGCCCCGGCGGGTGCCCTCCCATGAGCCGACCCCTGCCCCTGGGCTGGGCTGTCACGTGTCACCGCAGCGTCTCGCCCTGGGATAACAGGAGGCAGTATGAGTGCTGGCACTAGGGTGGAGGCGACTCCTCTACCTTCCCCTGTGGCTCTCCCATGGCTTTGTGGGGCACGTTGGTTGGCTGCTCCCGTCTTTCTAACTTCCCCAGCACGGGATGAACTGTGCACCTGAGATGCCTGGGTGTCCAACATGGGCAGCTGCTTTCCAGGAACCTGCCTGCACCCCTGCCCCTTGCAGGCCCTTCCTTTGAGAGGACCCTGCCCCACACCTGCCCAAGCTCTGGCTCCAATCTGAGGCAGCTGGCCCCTGGCTAGCCCTGCTGCTCTCATCCTAGCCGGCCTGCTGCCCAGCCCAGCGCTGCTTCATCAACGTGGGGAGCTGCAGCCGCAGCAGGTCCATGCTCCTGGGCCCTGACCCAAGGTGCATTGGCATCGGTCCAGTCTTTCTACTGCCTTCCATGAGCCTTGGATCAGCCCCCTGGCCTTATCGGCACCCGGAGCAGGCTGCCGGCCGAGATAAGCTATTAGCTCCAGGGCCCTTGTCGCTGCAATTCACTTTGTGTTGAGATTTCACCAGGTCCTGAGTTCAGCCCAGGTTCCTGGCTTTCCCTCTGCCCCGGCCACCTCCTGCGGGGTCTGGGGAGCGAACGCCACTGAGCACCACTGTGCAGACACTGGGCTGCTCGTTTCCATCCATCCCCTGGGCAGCTCTGGTTTCCCTCACTCTCGCAGTAATGGAGTGGTAGTAAACAGAGGAGGTCTGTGAGACAGCTGGGGACCAGCCAGCCAGCCCCGGGGCCTGAGCGGTGCCTCCCGCCTCTGTGGCCGGAGCAGGGGGCTGGAGCTGCCCGGGGCATAGGGCTCGGAGTGCGGAGCCCCTTAGACAAGCTCAGCACAAGCTCCCACCGTGCTAGGACAGGGGTCTTCACTGCCAATGTCCCTGCTAGGAACAAACCAGACCCGTGAGGCTCTCTTGGGAGCGAGGGCGGGAGGGGTAGCAGGACCCTGAGCTGGAGCTGAGGTCAGGAAAGCAGAGCAGCCCCCCCGGGCTCTGCGCATGGCCAGGTATCACGTGCAGAGCAGGGGGAGAGGGAAGCAGTGCAGCACTGCTGGCCATGCATAGGGCTGGAGATTGCAACGGGGGCTGGCCCAGCCTCCCGCCCCCCCTAGCCACAGCGGGGGGTTCCCCAGCCCCCAGCTCACCCCGTGCTGCCCTCCCCTTGCAGATGGTGCAGTCGCTGGGGTTCGCCATCTACCGGGCGCTGGACTGGGGGCTGGATGAGAGCGAGGAGAGGGAGCTGAGTCCCCAGCTGGAGCAGCTCATCGACCTCATGACCAACAGCGACTCGGAGGACAGCGGCTGTGCCACGGCGGATGAGGGCTATGGGGGCCAGGAGGAGGAGGAGGAGGCGGCGGAGGGCCCCCCACGGGCCGTGCGCACCTTCGGGCAGGCCATGCGGGTGTGCACGGCCCGCCTGACACATCCCCGCGAGGCGCAGGCCCACTACCAGGCCGTGTGTCGGGCTCTCTTCGTGGAGACCGTGGAGCTGAAGGCCTTCCTCGCCAAGATCCGCGACGCCAAGGAGGTGAGCACGCGCCCGCCGCGGCACCCACCAGCGGCCAGGGCACTGTGGGGAGCGGGACTGCGCTGGCGGGGGGCTGGGTATCCCCGGGGCAGAGAGCACGACACCGGGTCCTGGCTGGAGTGTGCCCACCAAGGGTCCTGTCCCTGCTGCGCCCAGCAGCACTGCAGCCATGCCAAGGGTCTCGCCAGCCCTGGGGGAGCACAGGCAGCCTCATCTATCTGGGTCAACAAGTGGAGCCCCCGGCCAGCCCGTGCCAACAGACTGTGGCTGTCCCGGCCCCCGAGGGGCCCTTGACTTCCCCTCCCACCCCTGCCGGTGGGGTCTGCGCCCTGCCCTGGAGGGGACCATGCTCCAGCTGCCTCCTCCGGCCCCGAAGCGCCCACCTGGGCCACGCGCTTGCCCTCTGGTGTCGAGAGGGGGAAGCGCGTGCATGGCTGCGCCAGCCGGGCTGCAGCCCGTGCCCTTGCTGCTGTGCAAGCCACCCAAGGGAGGTGGATCTCGCCCCAGCAAGCTCCCAATCTCCGGGAAGAGTCAGCAGGGTCACAGCTTGCAGGGCTGCATCAGGATGGGCCTCGGCCACGATCCAGGAGCTCCACCTGCCAAATGCATGGGGACATGGGGGCAGGAGCTCTACCTGGGACAGAGGCTGAGCCAGGCTGGGCATCTTCCCTGAGGGTGCGGGGATGGGGCTACCCCAGAGTCAGCCTCCAGCTCTGGAGTCACAGGGGCCTGTCATAGAGCAGTGGGGCTGGAAGGGACCGGCAGCACAGGGGGTCACACCCGAACCTGCCGCAGGGAAAGCGGGGTGTTGGCAGCCAGCGTCCTGCAACAGTAAAAGGTTAGGGCCAGGATGGCCGGGCTCTGGGTTGTACATACGGCACGTGGGCATGCCTGGGCCAGGTCACCCGAGGCACTTTGCTGCCTCATTGAACTCATTATCAGCCCAGGGGACACGTATCCCCCTCCCCTTCCCGGGCATCCATCTGGAGACCAGGGCCATAGCCAGGCCTGCAGCTGAGCAGTGCTGAGCTGGGCTCCGGGGAGGCCGTGCAGGGACAGCGGGGCCTGGTGCTTTGCTGGGCTGAGCAGAGGGGAGGCTGCC
>NW_005842270.1:460024-465492 GCF_000455745.1 Alligator sinensis | reverse complement strand
GGGAGGGCCCCCCCGATGGAGAGGGAAGAGCCAGCCACTGCCCTGAGTGGGGCACTTGCTCTGCAGCACCCCTCTGACATGCGGCAGGGCTGTCTGCATCCGCATCGAGCAGGCTGGGCCTCTGCTTTCAAACCTGCCTGGAAAGCTAAGCAGTCGAGGCACCAGAGCTCCCCCAGGGCACTGAGGCTGGTGCTGTCCCCAGTCATTTCGGCTGCTACCCCCCAGCACCGAGGGCTTGGCCCAGTGGGCAGGGCCTGCAGCTCCTGTCCCCACATTGAGGTGCTAGCTGCATGGATCCCTGGAGGCAGAGCAGCTCCCGGGATGGGGCCCGGGGCTCCCTCCGTGGTGCTTAAACCCCCCGCAGAGACCAGCTAGTGCTGAGGCTCATGGAGTTGGAGGCACCTCTGCTCCCCGGGAGGGCGCAGGGCTGCCAGGCTGGGCACAGGGCATGGGTCACGTGGAGCTCCCACCCTGCTGCAGATGCTGAAGAAGCTGAAGGATGACGAGGGGCCGGAGGAGAAGTCAGCTGCTGACCTGGACAACCTGCGCAACACGGACTGGGTGAGGGGTGCAGCAGGGCCCTAAGGACCATTCCCCCACGGGGGCAGTGGGGAATGGGGGGAGCCCCCATCCCAGGGCTACAACCTTGGGACCCCCACAAACAGCCTGCAGAGAAGGGGGGGCAGGCACCAGGGACCTGTGGCTTGCTCACCCTGTGTGGAAGCCCCTCCTGTGCTGGGCAGCGGGGCAGGGGCTGCCTGGGGGATCAGTGCTGGCTCCGTGCTGGGCTTTGCCCAGCCAGCTGCACACAGCCTTGGTGCCTGCCCCCACGCTGGGCCACCCGTGCTGCCCAGTAACAGGCCGTGTCCGGTCCAGGCCCGGCTCTGGGTGCAGCTGATGCGGGAGCTGCGCCACGGCGTGAAGCTGAAGAAGGTGCAGGAGAAGCAGTTCAACCCGCTGCCCACCGAGTACCAGCTGACGCCCTTTGAGATGCTCATGCAGGACATCCGGGCGCGCAACTACAAGCTGCGCAAAGTCATGGTGAGCCTGGGGGGCCCGGGGCAGGGCTGGGCCACAGCCGGCCAGGGCCAGCCCCAATGCAGGTACGCTGTGTCCTTCATCCGGCCACCCTGCACCCCTGACCGGCCTGCCTGGGGGAGCAGGCAGACCTACCTGGGTGTACCTCACCCAGCAGGCCCTGCGCTGGACATGTCAATGGTGTTCCCCTGGGTAATGGGGCTCCCTGCCTGTGCCTGGGTCCCCCTGCCCTGTCCCTCTGCAGCCTCCCACGCCATCCCAGCAGACCTGTGGCCACTCCCTCGTCCCTCCTTCTCTCTCCCATGTATGTCCAGGTGGACGGCGACATCCCCCCGCGGGTGAAGAAGGATGCACACGAGCTCATCCTGGATTTCATTCGGTCCCGGCCGCCGCTGAAGCAGGTAAAGCATGCCTGAGCCCCGGCTCCGGCTGGGCCCGCCTGCCTGCAGGGGATCCCAGCAGGGCCCCCATCCTGCCCCAGGATAAGAAGAGTCCTGGAGAGCTCTGGGGCTCAGGCTAGGCAGGTCGTGGGCCCAGGGTGGGAGCCCCATGCTGCTCCCAGTGCTGCATGGTTATGACCACATGAGCATCACGTGTGGGGTCCCGGGCTCCAGTCTTCGCTGTCCTGAGTGCTCTCCTCCTGAGCTCCCTTCACCTTGCTCACTGGGGTCTCCACGCGCTGTCAGCGGTGGTGGAGGAGGGGGTGCCAGCTGGCCCCGTCACACTGAGCGCCTGCCCCCACACCCTAGGCTTCGGAGCGGCGGCTGCGCCCCATGCCCCAAAAGCAGAGGACGCTGCACGAGAAGATCTTGGAGGAGATCAAACAAGAGCGGAAGCTGCGCCCCGTGGAGACGCGGTACCAGAACCAGAAAGGTAACGGGCTGCCGCCCCCTTCCCCCATCCCCACCCCTGGGCAAGCATGGCCCCGAGGACAGCAGCCACATTGCCTTCACCCTGAGCCAGCCTGGGGGGCTCAGACACAAACAGGGACCCGCCGTGCAGGCCCCCACCAGCCCTGCCCACCCCAGTCCCTGCATCCATCCTCCCCCAGCTCCCACGTCATGGGTCCGGCAGCTCCCTGCCCCCGTGGTCTGGTTCCCTTTTCACCCAAGCGTGCCCAGTCTTGGCTGAGCTGGCTCCTGGCTGTCACTACATCCTCCAGGGCCCGGGGATTGCCTGGCTGCACTGAGCCATCCTCCCAGCTGCCCAGCCCTATCTCCTGCCAGCCGGCCCCCTGTGCTGGGCTGAGTCAGGGGGTGCAGCCCCCAGCAAGCCAGCCCCATCACCAGGGTGTCTCTGGGCTCCATGGGCCAGGGTGGGGACCACGCCCTGGAGGTGCCTCCCATGCATCAGCCCTGCCTGAGCACACCTGAGACCCCGCCATGCCCATGCCCATGCCCTGCCCTGCCCTGCCCCGCCCCGCAGGCTTCGGCTCCCTGCCCTGCATCGTCAACGCCTGCTCCTGCCACGTGAAGTCCAGCTCCTGCCTCAACCTCTCGCTGCCAGACACCGGCCCCGTGCCCCCAGCCCGCCTGCGCCCGCGGGTCCTGCTCAAGGCACCCACGCTGGCCGAGATGGAGGAGATGAACAGCTCAGAGGTACAGGAGGCGCTGGGGGGAGCAGGGAGGGGGGCAGGGGGAGACCTGGGCATCAGCAGGTCTCTGCCCTTCCCCTCACTCCTGCGGATGTCCCCATTGCAGGAAGAGGAGTCCCCCCGCTCGGAGGCAAGGCCGGAGCCAGGGTCACTGCTCCCACTGACCCGCGACCGCTCCTTCTCGGAGCAGGACCTGGCCCAGTTCCAGAGTGAGGCGGTCACCAGCCAGCCCGGCACCAAGCCCCCCGGCACCCAGGAGTCTGACCCGCGGCCCCGCTCAGGTAGCATGCATGGCACACGGACCAGCACAGAGACCACCGGCAAGTGCTCCCATCCTCCCCTCTACTCCCTGTCCTGCCCTGCCCAGGGCATCCTGGCTCAGGTTACCATCCTGCTGGGAAGCTTAGGACACGTGAGGCTGCAGACGGGCTCCAGGGACACCGCCCATGGCCTGGACCTTGTGCAGCAGGAGCGCAGTGCAGCTCTTTGCTGGAGGGCAGTGCCAGAGCTCCCCTGCTGCCCTTCTCGAGGGCACTGGCACGGCTGCTCAGCCGGGGGCTCTGCATCACCCCCACCAGCTGCTGTGTCCTGAGCCCCCTCCCTTACCCATCCCCGCCAGCCTCGGGCAGTCGGGTCCCTCTCAGTGGGGCTAGGGGTGCCCGGGCCCTGCTCCAAGCTGCGATGGGGTGGGACTGACGGCCCAGTTCTCCTCCAGGCTCCGTCCCGGCCAGCTACCACCAGGCCCCGCGCAGCACGGCTCCGCTCGCCCCTGCCCGCGGCTCCCTCAGCTCCGTGGAGGAGAGGTCGGAGGAAGGCCCCGGCTCTACCCCCGGCCCCAGCACCAAGCACCTCTGGCTGGTATGTGCCTGGTTGGCTTGTGTGTGAGCTCAGGAACCCTGTGCACTATCCTGGCACCTGGGAGATACCCAAGGGGGTACAACCAGGACTGGGACAGACACGGCTGAAGGGAGGGTTAGCAGGGGAGTGAGGGGCACCGGCTGAGCCGGTGGGATCTGGGAGAGTGGGAGCTGCTCTGAGCCTCTGGCATCTCATCCTGGAAGCCACCGCAGCTGAATGAGCCACCCAGGTAGCTGGCCAGGGGCTGACAACACACAGCCCCATGGGCTGGTACCCCAAGCCCAGCCCAGCCAGAGCACCTGGTGCAGCCTGGGGCCAGGGTCCTGTGTTTAAGGCAGGGCAGGAGCCCAGAGCCCCCGGCGCTCCTGCCTGCCTGAAGATGTAGATGCCCGCGGCCTGGGTGGCCGGGTCTGCAATGAGGCCATGGCCACCAGGCAGGGAGCAGAGCCATGCCCCCACCTGACCCCGCTGCCCTCGGCCGCAGGAGTTCAGCCACCCCGTGGAGAGCCTGGCGCTGACCGTGGAGGAGATGATCAACGTGCGCAAGGTGCTGGTGAAGGCCGAGATGGAGAAGTTCCTGCAGAGCAAGGAGCTCTACCAGAGCCTGCGCAAGGGCAAGGTGAGGGCAGCCCCGTCGGCCCCCGGGCAGGCCAGGCCTGCAGGAAGCCAAGGGGTGGCAGGGCCAGGCTGACTTGTGCCTTTCACCTCTGCCCCATCCACCCTGCAGATCTGCTGCTGCTGCCGAGCCAAGTTCCCGCTGTTCTCTTGGCCTGCCAGCTGCCTCTTCTGCAAGAGGTGAGAGGGGACCTCCGTGCCACCAAGGCCAGGGGGCAAGAGGGGCCGGGGGGCTGCCAGGAAGAAGCACCGGGGTCCTCACTGACCCTCTCCATTCTCCTGTGGCTCTTAGGTCCGTCTGCAGCTCCTGCAGCCTGAAGGTAAGAGGTGCTTCTGCTGCTCTGTCCCCAGGGTGCTCTTCCTTGCTGGTGCCCGGGTCTCTCTGGGCACTGCTGTCTTGCCTGGTCACTGTTGGAAGCCCCCAAAGGGGCAGCAGGACATGCCAAAGTTTGGCTGTCTGGGTGGTGGCTGTGGGGCAAGGGGCAGGTAGGGGCTGTGCTGGGTGCTCTGTGATGGGGCCAGGATGGAGAGACCAGCCCCACTACAGCAGTACCCATGGGGCAGCCAGGGCAAGGCAGCCTGGCAGGTCTCTGCTGGTGCTGACCTCCACTCTCACCCGCTCCCCTCGCAGATCAAGATGCCCTCCAAGAAGCTGGCCCACATCCCTGTCTATGCGCTGGGCTTCGAGACCGTGCTGGGGACGCTGCCTGCCAAGGTGCTGCCCGTCCGGAGGAGAGACGCGTTCCAGTGAGTGCCGCACCCTCGCAGCGGGCCGTGGGGTCAGCAGCCCGCAGCCCCCAGGGCCAAGCCAGCCCCGCAGGCAGGTCACAGCAGGTGACGCAGGCTCTGGGACGGGGCTGGCTCTCTGGGGAGCTCCCCCCACGATGACCAGGCCCCTTGCAGCACTCCCATGAGGAGCTGCAAGGGTGCGGTGCTGTGTGCAGAGTGCGGGCAGCTCCCATGGGTGGCAAGTGCCACTGGTGGCAGGAGCAAACCTGTTCCCAGCCTTTCCCCTTGCTCCTGGCCCAGCTTTGCACACCCATGGCAGCTCTCCTGCCCCTCCAACTCTGGCTCTCTGCTCCTGCCCTTTCATCCCCCCTCCTGGGCAAGGCACGGAGACAGGGCACCACAGAGCACCAGCTTGCAGGTGCTCCTGGGCTGCGGGCTGCGGGTACCCCAGAGCAGGGACAGGGGGAGGCTATGTCCAGCCTGACGTGAGCTGTGTCTTGCAGCTCCCTGCGGGGAACGGGCTGGCGGGGTGTGGAGCAGGAGTTTCCCCACATCTACGCCCACGGCTCAGTCCTCAAGGATGTGTGCAGCGACTGCACCAGCTTCGTGGCTGACGTCATCAGCTCCAGCCGGG
>NW_005842270.1:455012-460014 GCF_000455745.1 Alligator sinensis | reverse complement strand
AAGAGCGTGGACATCCTCAACACCACGCCGCACCGCAGCAGGAAGACCCAGTCACTCTACATCGACCCCGGCCGCTAGCAACGGACTCTGCTGTCCCGTAGCCCCTGCCCTGGGCACCAGCATCTCTGCCAGAGCCGGAGCCAGCCCTCCGGAGACCAAGCTCCTTGGGGGCCCAGGGTTCTCTGGGCAAGAGCCCCCGGCCCCACCCCTGCAGACAATCCCACCCTCGATGGCTTCCAGCTGCCCTTGCTTCCTACAGACTGCCGGGCCCCTTGTGGGGCACACGCCTGCCCCTCAGCAAGGCCTGCTAGCAGCTCTGTGCGTATGTACATATATATATAATATATACAGCCTCTATATTTATATACATGACCGACGGCCAGGGGTGTTTGCTGCCAGGTGCTGTCTGAAGCCGCAGCTTGCCCGGCAGGGACCCGCTGGCTCGGTGTCTCCCACTGCAGGTGAAGCAAACCCAGCTGCTCTCTTTCCCCGCGCTCCGCAGGGCTGGGCCCGACACCCCTGCTTTGTAGAGCAGCCAACCAGGCAGGGAGACCCCCGGGGTGTCTCATACAGCAGCTCAGGGCAGCACGAGGTCCTGTCCTCAGAGCAGAGTGAGGCGGCTGGGCCCTGCCACGAGGTCTACCCTCAACAGCACCTGGGCTCTCTGCCCTCACCACCCCTTGTAGCCCCCATGCCTCCCTTCCAGCTCGTGCTGCTAGAAGCAGCTCTGGGTGCAGGAGTGGGGGCCCCCGTGTGTCTCCGGATCCTGTGTCTGTGCCAGACAATCAGCTGTGAATATTTATTTGTCCTTATGCTGCAGGTCATGGGGAGGGGCTGTGGGTTGGGGCCATGTCTCATGTCTGTCTGATGCTGCCCTTTCTCTGCCAGAGCTGTCAAGGATTGTGCAGACAGCTCTGCCGCTCTCCGGAGTCTCGGGGAAGGTGCATGGCTGCCGGGCGCTGGGTGGAAACCCTCTACCTTTCACACTTGGGGTGCTGGAGGGGCTAATGCTGCAGGGACAACACTAGGAGGTGCAGCTGTGCCAGCCATGAATGCTCCCAGGTCCCTGGGGGACGGCTCGGACAGACAAGGACCCTGCTGCCCTACGCCACGGCCTCCTGCTTCTGTGCCAACCTGCTCGCTGCTCCCTGCTGACGCACCTGTGAACGACAATGCCTTATCACTGTCCAGGATCCCCCGTCCACAGCCCCACGTGAGCCAGGCCTCCAGCCGTGGGCCTGACCGGGGCCGACAGACCTGGTCATCGTGTTCTACCCAGCCCGCGCCATAAAGACGCCATGTATATTGTAAATAGCCCGCATCGGACCAGCATGGTTGCTCCTTGTACATACAATTGCTCCCATTCCAATAAATACCTATTTTAGGCTGCAGTGGTGCCTTGGACAGCTTTGTCCCCCGTTATCAGCCCCTCTCCCTGGGTCCCTGCAGTGGCCCAGAGCCACAGAGAGCAGCAGGGGCCAGTGGGGCAGGAAAAAATGGGGATGGGCCCTGCCCAGGGACATGGGGCAGCCCGCTCGCTGGGGCAGGTTGTGCGGGGCAGGCGGACAGCAAGCCGAGGGAGCAGCTCCCCCAGCCCCTGCATCCGCCGGCCTCAGGGTTTGTCGGGGTTCTGGTAGCAGTCAGAGGGGCGGTCGGGATCAGAGATCAGCCCGGGCCTCAAACACCACCAGGAAGGCGCGAGCCCACATGCATCCCCTGGCACCGGGTAGCGGCACCTGTGGGATTTGGGCCCCCAGAGGGAAGGAAGTCTTCCAGCCCACGTCCTGGCACCAGCTGTGCCTCCGCAGACCAGATGGGCCCCTCTGGGAAATGTCTCCGGAGCACAGCAAGCTCCGAGGTGGGAACAAAGGGGATGCAGGGAGCGCCCAGGGGACGCTAAGGGACCTCCCGGGCCAAGCTGGCCCGTGTGCATGCGGGGGCCGTGCGTGGAGGGAGGCGGGGGCTGCTGGGGCAATGACCCATGGCCAAGCTCTCCCGCCGGGACCCCAGAGACAAGGAGTCCTCGCACCTCGAAAAACACGTGGGAGGAGGGGACTTATGTGGCGCTGGGGGAGGCGCGAAGTAAGTGGCGGCGTCGAGCAGAGCGCGTGCGCAGGCGGCGCCGGCCGGCGGCGCGCCCCAGTGACGTCAGGCGCGCAGGCGCAGTGTGCGCGGTGGCTGGGGGCCCTATGTCGAGGCGAGCGCTGCGGCGGCTGCGGGGGGAGCAGCTGGTGAGGGGCCGGGGGGCTGAACTGGGGAGACTGGGCTGGCCTGGGGTGCAGGGCGCTGAGCCAGGCGGGGCCGGGGGTCAGACCAGGGCACGGGGGTCAGACGGGGGCCGGCCAGGCTGAACCGAGCCGGGCCTGGGAGCCCAGGGGGGCTGCGGGTGGGGTCGGCGCAGGAGCACGGCCCGGCTGGGCTGGTTGTGGGCGACCCGGCCCCTCCGTGCCTGGTGCAGTGTGGGCACCTGCTGGAGCTGAGACCCCTGCACCCTCCTCTGGCCTGGCCAGCCCGCGCAGCACTGGCTGGGCCCTGCCCCCCAGGCCCTCTTGGGCAGCTCGTGCAGCCCCCTGCCACGTGGTGCCTTCCGCCCCGGCTCCACGGTGGGGTGAGATGCAGCCGGTGCTGAGCTGCTGGGATAGCTGGGGTCCGGCCTGACCCCTGTGGTGCACAGATCAACAATGAGGAAGAGTCGGAGGAGGAGCTGGCAGCCCCGGAGGAGGCGGCAGGCTCCAGACTGAAAGGGCACGGCGCTGCCGGCAACGCCGAAGAGGCAGAGAGCGGCGGGCGCAGAGATGGAGGAGCCCCGGAGCACCAGGACCACAGCACGGAGAAGCCGCAGGTACCTTGCAGGGCACAGCCTGTCTTCTAGCTGCAGAAGCACAGTCCTTTTCCCTCGGGCAGCCCTGGGGGTGGAACACGTGCCCCCAAGGCAGAAGGGGTATAAAGCTACATATACATGCAGCAAGCACTGGTTGATATAACGCTCCCTATCCGTGCTGCCTCCCTGCCTGCGGAGCTGTCCTGCGCACTTGTCCTCGCCCTGCCCTGGCCAGCAGAGGAAAGGAAGAGTCTGATTTCTGTCCGCTCACGTCCCCAAGCTGCTGTGGAGCCCAGCTCGATGGGGTGTGCTCTCGGACCGGACCGGGGCTGGGGTGTGGGGAGGTCAGTGGGACGCCTGGTGATGTTGCCACGCAGCTTAAAGCAGAAGGGGGAAGTTCCCAGAGGTAAGTGGCTGTGCTGCTGTTGCCAGCCCTCTGTCGAGTTCATGCAAAACGGCCGAAAGCCAGGAAATCCAGGTGTCTGGAAATAGAAACGATTTCCCTTTGTGGTAGGCCTCAACTATGTAGCTCTTGGGCTGCTCACAGGGGCTGACTTTGGCTTGATAAAATGCACCAAAGCATTTGCTGTGGAGATAAATACATGGAGAAGTGCATGGTGTTCCCTGGCAATAGTGACCTGGGAGCTTTCTTTTCTTGTAAATGCCCCTCTTGCAGCTTGGCCTTAGGTGATGGCAGAGGACAGAAGCCCTTCTGTGCACGGCGCTGAGGAAAAGGGCAGATACGTGGGTGCATTCTGGATTGCAGGCTCTCCTCTTGGAGACCTGGTTCTGGAGCGTGCTCTTTGGAGGTAATATCTGCGTGGACCCCCCGGGGCTCCTGGCAGTACGCCATTAGCCTTGTGTGGAGGAGGCGGCATAGATAGCAGTGCACTGGCCTGCCTGTGGGACAAGGCCAGGTAGCACCATCTGCTGTAGCTGTCTGTGGAGAATGAGCATGAGGTGCTTTCTGGGTGCTGCGTGTCTGTGGTGACGGGTGATTTTTGGGGGGGCATTGCTCAGCACATAGGAGAGAATAAATGGAAGCAGCCATCTCTGAGGCTCGAGAGAGAATCCCCAGAATCTCTTGTGCTAGATAATCTGCCCCAGGCACTGATATGAGAGTATCTAAAGTTCATCTTAACCCCTTCGGTTTGGGAATGATAGAGTTTTTGCTGTGCCCTGGTCAGAGTCTTCCCTTTACGCTGTTGTCATGTGTTGGAGACCAAGCAGAAAGGCTTTCTCCTGGACTGAGTCCGTGACAATTGGTCTCCTCTTTAGTGATGCCATCTTCTCCCCTGCAGCATCCCCCCAGGACTGCATTGCTGTGCGCTCGCTGACATGTCACCTGTTCTGCTTCTCCCCTAGCCCAACTCAAATAACAAGGCGCGGAAGAAAAAGAAGAAACGGAAAAACAAGAGGACTCCCATCAGTGAAACTCCGGTACATTGGCATCAAGTTCTCAGGGGCTAGCACCCCTCCTGCTCTCCCTCCCTGCCCCATGGTTCCCCCTAATCTGTGCAGTGTTCTGGGTCTCCATACAAAAAGGGCTCCCTTTATACTGCTCCTATGTGGAGTGTAGCTCCTGTTCGATAGTCTCTGAGTTCAGCTGTTGGGATTCAACCAGCCCAGCAGCAGCTGACTGATGCTGGAGTCTTCAAACCAGTGCCTCTTTCCATCTTGTCTCGGGGTGGAATTCTCTGGGATTTTGCCCTCCCTTTACCCATTCCCACGTCCTCCCTGACCCAACCCAAGTGCCCCTTTCTGCTACACCGTGCCAGATGCAGCAGTTTGTAGCTGTTAGTGCTCCAAGCACTGGCAGCGAGGGCCTGAGAGCCGCACTGGTGCTCTCTCCCGGGTGCCTTCCCCTGCATAGCAACACACTTTACTCCTGCTGGGCTACTGCCCGGGTGACCATAACAGCAAAAGTGTGGCCAAGAGCAGCAGCTGGTGCCAGGCATGGGGGTAGCGAATGCTGTCCCAGAGTGTGTACATGGGACTGCAGTGTCCTGCCTGTGCAGGGGGTGGTGAGAGTCTCAGTCTGGCTAAGCAGTCTCCTTCCAAGGAAGTTGCCAGGCTTTTCTCTGCTTTTTGCTGAGTCAGGAACTTCGTCCACCCGATCGCTGCGTGCAGAAACAGCAATACAGACAAGAAGATTGGGTATCGTTCGACCAAAGCATTCCT
>NW_005842270.1:442703-454965 GCF_000455745.1 Alligator sinensis | reverse complement strand
CCTGCTGTCAAAGCCTTAAAAAACAGACCATTCAACCACACACAGCCCAAGTTTGCTGTAGTTCAAACCAGCTTCTGTTTGTGGCCTCTTTGGCAGGTGCAGAGGGAATGCTTTCTTCTCAGACTCATCAGCTGGTTTGGCTTGGAGACTGACTTGTTCAAGACTCAGAGAAACCAGAGACAGAGCAGGACAGTTCGTTTTTCTTTCCCACTCCAAGACAGCTCGTTGTGAGATATTGAAGGTCATGGTAACCAGAAAGAATTTGGTTAGCTCACTAAGGCAAGATCATCCTTCCTTTGTGCGCCTTAAATCTTATTGAAAAGTTTGTATTGTGGATAAAACAACTTAAGGCTGTCATGTTTAGCTCATTATAACGTGTTTAGAAGACAGTTATGCATTTCTCATTGGATTCCAAGTGCAAGTTGAGGTAGATCATGAAGCGTTACCTTTTGAATTAGAAATGGCTGAACACTGCTTTTCTTATGTAAAAGTGCAAAACTGCAAGAATCTGAATAGAGGTAGAGCTGCATAAATAGGAGCATGTCTAGAGACGGTATATCCTCTTGGTTAAGAAGAAGTACTGAGTTGTACCAATTAGGCAAATAGCTTAAGTGTAAATTAAAGCATGGTTCAAATAGGTGCCTGAAATCAACTCCCTCCCTCACCCCAGTTTTTGCAAGTTTGTGTCCAAGCTTGGCTGGGATCCTTATGGTGAGCGTTGCTGGGGATGAGGACAGGCTGTCAAGTAGGCGTTGAAGGCTGGCTCCCTAGCGGACAGTTGTGTAGTGCTAGGAGTATTCGCAGTCGCACTGAGATGCCAAAGAGCTTAACCTGAATCCAGTAGAAGTGGACGATGGCACTAGCAGGGTGGGTTAAGTTTGGATGATGAGTTCATGTGCCCACACTCATACCTACAGGGTGCTTTGCTGAGGCCAGAAATGGACCCTCAAGATCTTCTAGTCTGATCTACAGTGTCCAAGCCAGAGGCACACCTAGTGCCCCTTGCTGTCAGCTTGGCCCCAAGCTCCTTGGCTGGAGTGACTCTTTTAAGAAGACATCTAGGCTAATGATGGTGAACGTGTGACGAGGCATCAGGGAGGGGCCTCAGCCTAGCGTGAGAGCTCAGTACAAAGGCGAAGCATGTGGGAGCAAAGAGGCAGGGCAGAAGGTGCGGGTGGAACAGCAAGGAGTGAAGCTGAGAGAAGCAGGAGCAGAGGACAAGGCCCTGATGTGCCAACAGGGGCAGGGTACATGGGGCTGATGCAGTACTTTAACAAGGGCAATGCCTCGCTTGTGCCCTAAGGAAGACGATGACCTGGAGGATATTGACAGCCTCCTGGAGAAGATCGAGGAGACCAACGGGCACTCGCACCAGGCGCTGAGTGGAGTGATAGCAGACAGCCGGCCACTGCTCTATGTGGAGCATAGGTATCGCACCCCATCCCCTGCCTCCCTCTTGCTTTTCTAGGAGCCCTTCTGTTGTTTATTGACCGTGGGACATCAGTGCTGTAGGGAGATCCCATCCCCAGAGCTCTGGGTTATGCTCATCCCAAGCCAGCAAAGGGTCTGCTAGGCAGAGGCCTCGAGTGGACTGTATCTGAGACTGTCAGTGGCCCTGAATTTCAGCCATGATGGCTCAGCCTCAAGCATTCAGCAAAGCACATCTTCCCTTTCTCCGAAGCTGCAGCTGCCTGGAATGCAGTGCAGCGGGTTGCCCCTGGGCTGGTGTCATCCCTGTGTCCAGCGTTCCACGTCTACAGCCATAGTGAGTTCATAGCTCAGCTGTGGCCCATGTGCCAAGCTGACTTGCAGGCAGCTCCACTGTGTGGCAGTTGATTGATGATCTTGTCTAGAATCAGGCACTTGCACTAATGACAGCAGCTGCCCTGGAGAGGGCAGCAGCATTATTCTCTCCCAGCAAAACCTTTAAGACAGCTCTCGGTCTTTGCAAGCCGCAGGCTGAGCAATGAGCTGTGAAACCTCACTGTGGTTACAGGCACGGGTGGGTATCGTTTCCCTTACGGGTGAGTTGACACCGTATGTAAAGCAGAAGCATCAGAGGTATTGTGTATTGTGGGGGTGGGTGGGCCCCAGGCTGGCCTGCAGTGACTCTGGGTGAGTCTTCTCCTCTTGGGTTTTGGTTTTGCAGAAATTTGAATCCTGAGAATGAGCTGAAGAGATACTTTGGGGCCCGGGCAGTTCTGGGTGAGCAGAGGTGAGGCCAGTCTTGCACTGCTAATTGTCGGTTCGTAGAAATCGCAGAGCAGTGGGGTTGGACGGGACCTTCGGCAGTCGCATTTAGTCCAACCCCTTCCTGAGGCAGGATCAGCCCTATCCAAACCAGCCCAGACAAACCCATTGTCTGACCTCTGAGCAAAACTACAAGCACAAGACCTTCACGCCCAAACCTGCCATGGGTAAAGCAGGGAGACCGTGGCAGCCAACTGCTTCTATAACAAGTTTTCAACTGAGACATCCCAGGCAGAGGCCCACACCCCCTGGTACAGAGGAAGGCAAGCCCTACCCCTACCTCCTCAGCCTGTACCAATCTGGCCATGTGGTAAAATCCCTTCCTGACCCCAATGCTCCGTCCATCTGACCCTGAGCAGAGGGACAAGACCCTCTAACCAGGACCCTCCAGGGTTGAGTTCCAGCAGGAGTATTGGCACAACCCAGTCCCCATCCCCAGCCTGGACTGCAGCCAGCACCCAGTGCCTTGGAGGAAGGCTTAAAAAAAATTAATAATAATAATAAAAACCTCACACATGATGCACCTTCTTCCCTGTCCTTGGTGTCCCAGGCTGAGCTGCCAGTGCTGCTCCTCCCCAGGGTGCCTGGTGAGTCCTAGAAGGGTGCTTACAGACATTGTTAGCCCTTCCTGACTTGTTGAAGAGGCCTCTTCAGGGTGGGGGCACTGACTTAAGAGGAAAGTTGCATCCCTAGATGTGTGTGAGAAACCCAGTCTGTGTCCAGACTCTCCCCACATCCTCTGCCAGTTGCTTTTGCTTCATAAGCCTTCCTCCCATTATGGACTTGGGCCTTTGCAAAGCCCTGTCTGGTGAAGAGGTGCTTGGTTGTTGCTTGTGTGAAATCTCAATGGGATGTGTGGTGTGGGGCTTGCATCCTACCCAGGGGTAGTAGGGATAGGGTGGCACAGGCCCGCAGGTGGTATCCCCAAGAAGCCCTGGGCAGGCCAGGGTGCTGGAGAGGTTGAATCCATTTAGGTGTGGCTACAGTCAGAGGAAGCGATGGCAGTGGTTGCCATACGCTGGAGAAGGTCCCTTAGCTTCCCTTTGCTATGCTTGCTCTGGTCCCATCCTGCATCCAGCTGATACGATCCATGAAGTACGTAGAAGGGATGACCTAGGCGTTGGTTTCCACAGGCTGCGGCAGAGGCAGCGCCAGTATGTCCGCAGCACATGGCTGACGGCTCCCAAGAACACGTGGCCACGCTACAGCAGGACAGGTGAGACCTCCGCTATGGCCTTCTCTCCAGCCTGTTGTGAGCGCTTCCTGGTTCCGCTGCTCAGCTGTGGCCAGGGCCTGGTCAGCCTGCAAAGGCTGCCATGGCTCTTATCAGCCACCAGGCCTCAGCTTACCCTGGCGGTGTCAGCCCCTGGCATGGTGCCCTGCCTCTGCCTTGCTCGGACAGAAGCAACATTGCCAGCACCAGGCTGCAGCTTTGTGTGACTCTTTCATTTTCTGCAAAGCTCACAGGCATTGGGTGTCCCCGGTCCCAGAAGGGTTTTGCCCTTGGGTAGCATGTTTGGAGAGGGATTGGGGGCAGACTCAGGGCTTTGGGGAGGTGTGGGCACAGGAAGTATTCATCTTTGAACTCTCCTAGGATCCTTGGGAGGGTGGCTCATGGACTTACCAGCATGAACAGGGTCCCTCAACCCTAAGTGCATCCAGGTTTGGGGCAGAGAGGAGATTGGAGCTTCTTGGCTTGTCTGTACCTGCTGGTGGTGGCTGTCTCCATTTCCCCGAGGGAGCACTAGCCCTTCGCACTCTCCTCCCAGGTATTGGCATGCAGCTTCTGGAGACACGGCGGGGAGTGCAGTACTTTACCTTTGAGCACCATCGTGAGTACCAGCAAGTGCAGTTCAAGTTCCTAGACGCTGTGGAGTCCATGGACCCAAACAACATCGTGGTAGGTCCGTGAAGCAGCTGGCAGCCCCCTTGCCTGGTACCAAGGCGGTGAGCTTGTGATGAGGGGCCTGGGCACCATGGCCATCTTGCTCAGAGCAGTAGACTCCCACGGGCCTTCTGCTAGATCAAAGTGAAAGACCCCCTGTTTGGGTCTCTGCTGCATGCAGCATTTCCTGGTCAGTTGTGTAGAGAGCCAGTGGGTCCATCTCGTGCAGGTGAAGCCAGGGCTGGGCGCCATGCTAGTGTGAGGCAGAGCTTGAATGGCTCTGCAGGACATTCCTCCCAAGTTAGGGACTTCCATAGAGAACAGATCTCCCAGCCAGCAAACAAAGCCTCGTTGTCCTCCCTCTTCAGCTGGGAAAGGCAAAATACTACATAAAACGACTTTTAAATGCAGGGTCTAACAGCTGCGCTATTTATAACCCGCTGCATGGAAGATGCGCGCGTTTGCTCTTCCTGGTATGTGGGGAGAACAGTGCCTGCGTTGAGGTCTTGCTGAGCGTGTCCAAGCTTGTTAGACTGGATAACAACATTTGTAGGACGGAAGGGCAGGCTGGCAGCTATGTTGCTCTGTGCCCAAATGCAGCGTGTTGAAGCTCTGAACCCAATCTTCCTCTGCCTCAACCAAGCACAAATAGATGCACTTGAGGGAGTTTTTAAAAGGACCCTTGTCCAGCGTCCTTTTACTTTCATTTCCCTGCCCTCTGGTCACATCTGTGGTCACCCTGAGTTTGTTGTCGTGCCAACTTGTTCATCAGACCAAGGTGGTGAGAGCATGTGGTGCTTGGCCTTGGTGTAACAAGCCAGAGCCTTGGCCCTGATGTGGTCTCGTGTCTCATGCAAGAGAGCTGTGATGGCCAGGGGCGAGATCATGTTACTTTCAGGCCTGGAAGTGACAGTGCTGCTGAATGAGCCCAGCTGGCACCCTATTAGGGTCAATTTTCAGCACCCCTTTCCCTTGCTCTCCCAGTCATACAGACTCCCTGCATACAGCCCTTGCCTTCCTGCAGCCAGCCTGCCCTTGACTTCTGCGGGGGTGTATGCAGGGAGGGGTACTTTGTGTGAACGCTTATTTCCCGCCCCCGGCTTTTCCCACAGCTCTTGCTCCAGATGAACCCATACCATGTGGACTCGCTGCTGCAGCTCAGTGACGTGTGCCGGATGCAGGAGGATCAGGAGATGGCCCGAGACCTCATTGGTAAGGGGGCAGGGCATGGACTAATGTGCTCTGAGCATCATGGCTGGAGCTGCCAGGTTGCCCCAACAATGCTGGGCAGTCCCAGTGTTTGGGCATGCCAGCTGTGGGGCAGGGATCAGAGCAGTACCTATGGTGGTGCAGGCTTAGGTCTAGGAAGCGTCGGCTACTTTTTAAGCAGTACTGTTACACCCAGGCTGAGGCCAGTGGCACCGTGGGATGCCCCTGCAGTCACAGGGAGCTGCTGAGTGATGTTGGTCTCTGCATCTTTGGTGCTGAGACCCCAGGCAGGCAATGCTCAGAGCCCTTGGCCTGGCTGTCCTACAGAAGAGAGTGAGTGCTCACAGCCAGAGTGCATGGTATGACCAAAGGCCCTGGCTCCTCAGTCCTTCATCCCAGAACAGCAGAGACAGTCCTTGGTCCCCAAGCCCTGCCCCAGGGGTAACTGGCATCTGTGGCCTCTGCTGAGATGGCCCCTGAGGGAGCAAGCTGTTGCCATGGCTGAACTCCTCGCCAGGAAGCGACACCAGCCTGTTCCACATCCCCCGGGCTCCAAGCAGCTGTCAGTGGGTCGAGTCTTGGGGTTTGGCTGTGGTGGCATTGCTGTGGGGTGCTGTGCTTGGTAAATGGCCTGCTGAGGACCCATGTGTTGCTCGCAGAGAGGGCGCTCTACAGCCTGGAGTGCGTGTTCCACCCCGTGTTCAGCCTCACCAGTGGAGCCTGCAGACTCGACTACCGGCGGCCAGAGAACAGGTGGGCCAGCTCGTGCTCTTCCCCATTCATCTCATGGTCTTTCACGCTACGTGTCCATGTCAGCATACGGCTGACCCTGGCATGGGCATTAGCTATAGAATCACTCTAGCCAGTGGTAGATACTGCAGACGCTGCCTCCCCCCTGTACCTTGGGTTTGTCCATTAGCCCAGCTCTGGCTTCATGACCAGTTCTTTTGCATGGCCTATTGAATGCATATTGGGGTGTGTGGCTCCACCCCGGCTGTGCACGCTGGGAAGGCCCCTGCCTGGCAGGTGCTGTGTTGTCACAGCCCTAAGCCTTCAGAATGCACCCATGCAACACTCAGTCACTGCAACCCAGGCTGGGCATGAGGACTGGGCTGTACCAGTGCTTCTACTGGGACTCAGCCTGGAGGGTCTTGTCCCTCCGCTCAAGGTCAGACAAATGCCAAATTTGGGGTCAGGAAGGAATTTTACCCCATGGTCAGACTGATACAGATGAGGGGGGTTGCCTTCCTCTGTAGTGGGGACATGGCCTTTGCCAGGGATCTCTTGAGCATATATTGACAACCTATTATAGAAACGGGACATTGGCTGCCGTGTTTCTCCCCCTGCTTTACCTGGAGCAGGTGTGGGGGTGATTGTAGTTTTACTGAGAGATTAGACAAGGGCTTTGTTTAGGATTGTTTGGACGGGGCTGATCTTGCCTCAGGGAAGGGTTGGACTAAACCACCTCTGGAAGTCCCTTCCAGCCCCACTTCTCTGTGGTTCTATGATTTCTCTCTTGTCTCCCGGGTCCCAGGCCCCAGCTCCGTATCTGCTACAGACTGAGCAGGCCCCAGGGGTCTGAGTTGAGGATGAACTGCATTGTTAAGATCTACAGCTCATCCTGTTCAATAAAAAGCAGGGAGTTGGGTGGGAGATGAAATGCTGGGACCTCGCAGCCCACACCCTTGCCTGGAAAGCCTCTGGCCAGCATGCAGATGAGTGTGTGTGATGGCTGCCTGCCCACCATCTGAGATCTCCCATCAGTGTCCCAGAGAGCAGTGTCCAGGCTAGCAATGGGGTCCCATCCTCAGGTGGGGAAGGAGGTGTTAGTCCTCACCTGGATGGTTTTGAGGCCGCTCCCCTCCTTGCAGAGCGTTTTACCTGGCTCTCTTCAAGCACATGATGTTTCTGGAAAAGCGAGGCTGTCTCCGCACGGCGCTGGAGTTCTGCAAGCTTCTCCTTAGGTTGGTACCTGGGCCTGGGGCTGGGCCTCCCCGTGCTGGAGGGAGTGCGCGGTGGGTCTGTGTTGCTGCCATTTGGAGCTCTGATTCCCCAGAGGGACGTGCTCTGAACAGTGCTCTTGTGTCACATCTCACTGGGCTTGGCACGGGCAGGGGAATCTCCTACCTCTGCTGTGCTAGAGAAAGCAGCAATCTTTGGAAGGGGACTTTGAGCAGCCCACAGTCCCCCTGGCATAAGCCTGGGCCATCTTCTCTGCTCCCGAACTGTGGGTCTGTCTGGCTGACCAGGGTGGAAGGAGAAGAGTCGGGAGGTGTTTCTGCTGTGCTGTTATTCCTCTGACAGCTCCAGGGTCCTTGGGACAGGTCCTGCACTTGACGAGGATACCTGGGTTGTGGGGGCCTTGGAGAACCCTAGTTTGATCACACATCGCGCAGGCTGTAGGATTCCCTGGATGAGCAGGATTCAGCCTGGGAGCTGCCCAAGAGAGTTTGCACATCACTAAAGAGAGCTGCACTCTCCCTCTTTGGGGAAACGCCAGGCCCTGCTGTCCCATTTTCCCCCCTGCCAACTCCTGGCTTGTGCATTTATTCTGCCCCTGCCTGATGCAGTCCTTCAGGGTACCTTCCTCTCCCATCCTAGACACAGGGATGCCGCTAGCTGTGACCCTCCTGCCAAGTGGAGATCATAAACTCATAGGGTTCCCAGGGACCTCAGGTCATCTGGGCCAGCCCCTGAGGGGGAGGCTGTTCCCAAAACAGCCCAGTCCAGTGCTTCTCCAGACTCCTGAAGGGGTTTCCACAACTTCCCTGGCCCTGAGATGGTGCTTTCCCCCTCCGGCTCCATCTCTTGAACCATGACCGATTTGGGGCCCAACGGAAACTCTGAGGCAGGACATCCTGTTTGGTGCCAAGGTGCGTGCAGCTGCCGCAAACCGTCTTAACGCTGTCCTGGTTTGTTCCCTCCTGACCTCCCCTCTCCAAAGCCTTGACCCAGAGAACGACCCGCTGTGCTCACTGCTTATCATCGATTTCCTGTCGCTCCGAGCTCGGGAATACACTTTCCTGACCCGCGTCTTCCAGGAGTGGGAGGTGAGCTGTCAGCAGGAGGGAGGAAAGGGCTGGCCAGGAGCAGTTTTGGGGGCTCTGGGAGCTGCAGGGGCAACCGTGCTGAGCAGCAGGGGGGCCCAGACCCTCCCTCCTATTGACAGAAAGGCAGCGGGGTAGTCTCTTGCAGCCCTCCTCTGCACCAGGCTTCAAGCGCTGCCCATGCCCTGCTCTGACAACCGAGCAGGGTGGGGTTAACCCTTTGTGGGTCTGGCTTGTGGGCTCTGAGGGGCCTGCGTGAACCACTGCAGCTGGGGCATGAGGAATCTTTAAACCCAAGCTCTGAGCCTGACCAAAGCAATCATGCATGCATCACATTGCTTGCTCTGCATGGCTGTGGGGAAACTGAGGCACAAAATGGGGCCTGAGGAGTGCCCTGAAGGCGGCATAGCATGGTGCTACCTTGCGGGGCCACCCAGCCCCTCCAAGGTCACATTGAGACTCTCTTTTCTCCACCCCCCAGAGTCACCGGAACCTGTCCCAGCTCCCGAACTTCGCCTTCTCAGTGCCACTGGCATACTTCCTGCAGAGCCAGCAGGAGGAGCTCCCGGACCCAGAGCGGGGCCTGGCGCGCGAGAGGGCAGCCCAGCTCATCCAGCACGCCCTCATCATGTTTCCTAGTGGTGAGTTGGCAGCAGGCACCCCTGGGTGGCTTCTCGTCCCCTCCTGTGTCACCGAGTCCAGGATTGGTACTCATCTAAGGGCCATGCTTGGTATCCACAGAGTGGCACAGGTGGGCCCTGCCTTTGCTACCAGAGAGAAGTGAGCATGGACTTGGTCCCACAGGTCAAAGCAGGGAGGCTGATGGGGACTTGAACTGCAGAGCAAGGCTCTTAGTGAGTGTGGGTTGGTGCTCCCAGTGCCCCCTTTCCACCTGCTGTGGTGGTGGAGCCACAGATCCCAGGCCCCTCAGGCCTGTGGGAAGACAGCTATCTGCTGCTTCCGTCCCAGCTCTCTCTGTCCTTCCCCTGCCTATAGGTCTGTGTGCGTAGACCGGGGAGGGCGCGGGTCCCAGTTGTGGAGTGGCAGGAGGGTTTAACGCAGTTTCCCCAAGCCTGGCTGTTTGTGCTCTCCGCCTGCCTCAGAGGCACTGTCCTGCTTTCACTGTGCCGCCTGGAGCTGCTTGTTCACGACTTCCTCCAGCCGAGGCCCCTGCCCATACAAGGAATCATGCAGTGCCTCTGGGCAGGAGGGGATGAGGATTGCCAGAACCAGCTAGTCTGTATCAGCAAGAATGACCGGCTCTGAACAAAGGGGGCCAGTCTGCGCAGCCTCTTGCCATAAGCCATCCTTGTGCTGCTAGTGGTAGTGACTAGAATGAGCCCTTTGTTCCCACGCCAAGGCCGGAGCTGCTAATGGCCTGAGCTGGCACCTTATTCCTTTGAAAACAGCTTGGGCCTGCTCCTGCCATCTGCTTTGGCCATAGCAGAGCCAGCATGGGTTGGGTGGGGCTTTTTCCCAGGCCCAGGGGTCTCTGGGGAGCCTGGTGACTGGTACTGACAGCAGTGCCCTGGGGCACGGGGTTGCTCTGTGCTTTCTCTCCCACAGTTCTGATGCCATTGCTGGATCGCTGCAGCGTGCAGCCAGATGCCCGTGTGGCCTCGCATGCCTTCTTCGGACCCACCGCACAGATAAGGTAAGGGCCTTGAAGTGGGGTCTCTGCCAGGCTGCTTAGCTCACTTGATAGCTTTTGTGCTCCTATTTGCATGGAGGGGAGTGACTGCTGTTTCGTGGCAGGGGAGGGAGTGGGGAGCCACACATGCTGCATGGGAGAGCTCTCATGCCACTGGGCTGGGCAGAGGTTCGTCCCACAGCTGGTGAGCTCTTTGGCGCAAGGCCTAGCCTGCCATGTGCCCTGGGCGCTCTGCCTCCCTGTTCACCTCGGCAAGGCCTTGGGGTTTCTCGGCCTTGAGACTGGGAAGGCTGGAGCCAGCCATCCCAGGGAAGGACCCTGCTGGATTCTCAGATCCAAGGCCAGACGACCTGGAGCTGGGGTGCAGGTGGTGACCACAAGGTCACAGTTCCCTTGGAGGGGTTGGCAGGCATGCAGGCAGGGCCCATGCTGTGCTACAGCCTCCATGTTCTTCAGCCAGCCGCCCGCCCTGAACCAGCTGGTGTGCCTGTATGTGGCAAGGACACACGCGCTATGGAAGGACCCGGTCGTCATGTCCTGGCTGGAAACCAGTGTCCACGAGGTGCTGCGCTTGGTGGAGGCCAACGACCCCATCGTGGAGGAGTCCGAGCAGAAGTGAGCGTGGCAGTGCGGGGAGGGACATCCCGGTGACACAGCAGTGTCGGCCCTGACTCAGTGTCTTCCCTGCTGCCCTGGGCACAGGTCTGCATTGCTATGCATATGTCCTGACAGTGCAGCTGGGAAGATGCTGTGGTGGCCAGGGTGGCACCAGCTTGGGCTGGGGGTTAAAAATGGAGCTTGACCGTCTGCTCTAGGGGATGTGGGGAGGGATGTGCAGGGGCCGTCTCCAGGTCTCCGCTCTCCTTTGCGGCCTGCTGGCTCCATTGATCCATTCAGCTCAAGGAGAGGTGCTGCTGGCACAGCATACGCTGATGACATCTCTGAGCCTCTCTGTGCCCTCCTCTAGGGGCTGGCAGCCCCCGCGGGACCCTGATGCTGACCAGAGCCAGGGTCTTTGGGGGATAGGATGAGGCAGGCGTGGCCCCTGGGAGGCAGGAAGACACCTCGCAGCTATGGGTGTAGCTCACGCAGGGTGTCCTCTGTGGCCTCTCTCCCCATAGGCGGAAAGTGCGGTACCAGAGCGCGCCCAGGAACATCTACCGCCACGTCATCCTTTCGGAGCTGAAGGAGGCCACGGCCGCGCTGCCTCTGGTGAGGGCCCTGTGGGGCTGCATGCTGTGTCATGTGCCTTCTGTCCTGAGCACGTGCTCCGCGTGCCTGAGCCAAGCCCAGTGGGGAAGCTGTGGGGACTGACAAGGCAGCTGCCTTCAGCCCCCTCTGGTCCATCTCGGCCTGCCCCTAAGCAGTCGGGGGTCTGTGGCTCGCTGCTGTGAGAGACGTCCTCACACCAGGCAGCAGCAGCCCCTTCCTTGAGTCACGGAGTGCTCCAGCACTGGGGCAGGGGAGGGGCTGGGCTGAGGACTTCCCAGGCACCAGAGCTGTGTCCTGAAGGCAGGAAACCCCCCAGGTGCATCTGGTGCAACCTCTTGTGCCAGGGCAGTGCAGGGTGCACTCCCCTCTGACCTCCCACCAAGCTGCGAGGCAGCCCCAGAGGCTCAACATATCCCATGGGGCTCCCTGCTGCAGGCTGCGTGCCCCTGGGCACGATGCTGCCAGCACCACGACCTGGTGTCTCTGTCCCTGCAGGAAGTGACGTCGCAGCCCGTGATGGGGTTTGACCCGCTGCCTCCCTTGGACTCTGTCGTTTCCTACACAAGGCCTGAAAGGTATCTCCCCATCTTGCCCCATTGTCACATTCGGGGCTGCAAAGTGTGTGTGCGCGCACCGGGTAGCTAGCTGCTCAGCTGCAAGGCTGTGTGCCCATCCGTGCTGGGTACCGTTTCCCCTACATGTATGGACTCAGCAGGCTGTGGGTGTCCAGGGGCAGGAGAGCCCAGGAGGAAGCAGGTTGCTGCACTTGGCTTCAGGGAAACCCAGCATCCAGGTGGCACCACGGGCTCATGGGCAGCTTTGTGTTGCTAGGTGGCAGAAGGAGCGGGCAGGGTCGGCCCCCCATAGACCTGTGGTGCCAAAGGCAGGGTAGGTGCAAGGGGGTCTGACATGAAACAATGTGGGCTTTACTCAGCGGGGTCTTCTGGGTGTTCTCTTTCAGGACAAATCAACCATCCAGCGAAAGCACTTTATCTCTCTTCTTCCGAT
>NW_005842270.1:435083-442646 GCF_000455745.1 Alligator sinensis | reverse complement strand
CGATCGCTCTTGCCAAACTTTAACTTGCAGGTAAGCTTTGGCACCGGGTGCAAGTGCGCCTGTGTGGGCACATCCAGCCTCACGCCCACTTACTGTATGGGGCCTCTTGTGCCTGTCCACAGCTATGTGCTCCCACGAGGGTAGGTCAGTTGGGTATCCTCAGGCTGCACTAGGCAAGGCTCTGACTTGGGCAGGGACCCCAGCCTCACCTGTCATCGAAGGCGTTTGCCCGCATCCACATGGAGCCTCGCGGCCCTTAACTGACTCTGCAAAAGCAGTAGCGATGCTTCTCCCTGCTCAGTTCTGGGATAATTCAAGGGCTTGCGGGCTCTGCCCCAGGTTGTCCCCAGAATCACGGGTTGGTGGAACGCAGCCTACATCTGGTCCCCACAGAAGCTGCAAGATTGGCACCCCCCGAGTCATGTGGGTGTGCCAATGCACATGCTGACCCACTGGGCTGCAGCGGGACCAGGACTTGGCAGCTGAGCCCATGGCCCTGTTCACACCCTCTATGAATGGACAGGGCAGCCCCAACACTGCTCGGGATGGGGAGCACGGCTTCAATGGTGTGAGCGATCCAGAATGGCTTGACTCACAGGCCTGAGAGCTGCCTGAGCCCTACATTAGCCCCTGGGCTGTGCGCGCATGTATCCGCCTGCTCGTGCTCCCCAGTCAGTGTTCTGCGTGACATGCTGGCTCCTGTTTCCAGGGGGCTGTGTTCACTGCTGGCTGGGGCTGTCAGTGGGTGTTTTGGAGCTCCCCCTTCCTGAGTAGCTGTCATGGTGCAGGGAGCTGGGGAGGGCTTGTGTGCCCCCTCCCCTCTGCTATGCCCCTTGCCACTAAGGAAGCTTTTGTCCCGTGTCCTGGCAGGCTCGGACTGAACGCACGGTGGTAATTGGTTTGCTGCCCTGACCCCTGCTGTAGTCATGCATGACGCTATAGTGTCTGTCGCCTGCTGCTCAGGGCTTCTACCATTCATCATGGTCCCTTACTCTTGTGTCCTGCCCCTGGGAAAGCAAGGCCTGGGGAGAAGCAACAGCCAGGGCCAGAAACAGGCCTCCTTGGCTGTAACTGTTTGACCATGGCTTCTCTCCCCTGAGCCGTAGAGCCCCTCAATGTAGCAGCAGCCGGTCAGTGTGTATGTGGGTGCTGAGCTTCCACCCAAGGGCTCCCCTGCACTCGGGCACGGGGCAGCTGCAGCCTATACACCCCCACCGCAGGTTCCCAGGGGCCTGGTGCTCAGCTTGCCCTGCTCTCACCGTGCACCTGTGCTGTGTTGCAGGGGGAGGTCAGACGTGACGGGGATGAGGAGGCCGGTGCAGGGCAGGACCTGAACCAGGGCGTGAACCGGCTCATGGCAGCCATGCGGGACATGCTGGCCAACATCCAGTTCCAGGAGCCCCCAAGGGACGACAACCCTGACGGGGATGGAGACGGGGACTGGGACTGACCCCCACAGCTCCCCCTACCCCCCCTCGCTGTCATGCTGTGTGTCACGCTGCAATAAAGTCCCACAAGCCGCACAGGCGCCTCTGAATCCCGTGACTCCTCACCCGCAGGGCCCCTCTGCTCGTTTGAGGACGGGGTTGGCGGGGTGGGGGAAGCCTGGTTGCGCCCTTGTGCCGTCTTCCCCAGCTGAGGGTTCCTCCATTCTCAGCGAACTGAGATGAGGCCTTGGGGGCGGCTGCTGCTTCCCGGAGCCAGCTCTCAGCTTGCTGCCCTGGAGTTCTGAGTCTGTCGAGGTGGTGCCTGCCCAACCTCCACTCCCTGGCACCAGCCCCTCTGCACCCCTTTTCCCCATGCTATTTTGGGGCATGCTCCAGCAAAGCCCCTCGTGTGGTGGCAGAGCTGGGTTCAGGCGTGAGTCTCGCTGCAGCCCAGCCTGTGCCCTGCGGCAACTGGCCATGCTGCTTCTGCCCTTTGAAGTTGTTGACTGAGGCCTTTTTATAGCCGGACTCTCAAAGGCCCCTTTCACAAAGCCAAAAATATTATTGCAGCACGTCACTGCGCTGCTTGGCCTCTAGCGCCCCGGTTGCTGGCAGTCCCTTGTTTTGGGCAGCCCCTGCATTCACACCCAGCTCTGCCCCGACTCCTGCGTCACACAGTGCAGTTACACAAGCTGTCCCCCACCCCGGCTGCGAGTGGTCCCCTGCCAGCTCCCCATGCCTAAAGGCTTCCTTCCTTCTGTTTGCTCGGGAGGGCAGGAGGCCACAGAGGGGCAAAGCTGCGCTTGGTGGTGAGCACGTGTCCTGTCCCTCCCCTGCTGTGGCCCTGTGCCCCTTGCTGCCGACACAGCTGCTCCTCACCCCTTGTCTCAGGAGCTGCTCAAAGCTGCTGGCCATGACATCTGCACCAAGGCTGGCACCTGTGTGGGTTGTCAACCAGGCAGTGTGGCAGGGGCTGGGGGGCTGCTCGGAGTCAGGAAGAGCGAGGGCTGGGGAGGGAGAAATGGCACCGACTTGCTGTGGGCTCACGCAGCGGCAGCTCTCAGGGCGCTGCCCTCCCTTGCAGATCAGCTGCCACCTGAGCAGAGAGGCCAGGCACAGTGGGCGCAGCTGGGAGCAGAGCGCCGGCTCCCGTGGCCTGTTCTGCCATCCCTTAGCTCCCCACGTGCGCGCTGAGGCAGCCTCGACCCCGGGGCATCGTCCGGCATCCTCTCCCCATCTTCGAGCGCAGCCGTGGGCGTGTGTCTGTGCAGCATGCGTGCTCTGCACGGTGCAGGATGAATGGCTGGTTGTCGGGGTGCTAAAAATACCCTGCTGCTGCTCCCCCTATTTTCCATCCAGCCCCACCTGCCCCTGGAGATGCCCAGCTGGGAGGCAGGGAGCAGCGGGGTTAGGGACAGCAGCTGGGCTCGCCTGCTTGAGGCATCAACACGAACCCAGAGGCACATGAAGCTCAGCTGGGCCCTGCCCCTCCCCTGCCACCACCCGCTGGGGTGGAGGGAATGAAGGAAGGGCCCATGGAGCGAGCCCGCCTGCCTGGCGCACCGGGCAGGATGGGAGCATGGTGCTCCTGGGTGCTCCCTGGGCTGACGGAGGCAGGAGAGGATCAGGCCCACGCATGGGGATGTGGAGCTGCCAAGCACGGGGCCGTCTCCCCGTCTGCTCTGGCCATGCCGGGGGCTGCTCTTGGCCTCATTGCCGACAAGGAAAGAGCAGGGCCAGGTGCCGCATCCAGTGGGAGCTGCCTGCTGAGAGCAGTCGGGTTTGGCCCCGGCACTTGCCAAATGGCAGCTGCCCACGGAGGCTACAGGGAGGAGGCAGGGCCCTGAGCTGGCTGCGTGCACGTGGAAGCCCCTGACTCTTGCTGCAGCAGGCACAAGGGCTAGGCCCGGATGGAGATAGGGAGCACCCCACGTCCCCAGCTGTGGCCCCGGGCTCTGGGTGATGGCTTAGGAGGGGCCAGGGCTGCAGAGCCACGCTGGGGACCCAGGTTTTCTGCCCCCCTCTCTCCATGTGTGCACGTAGCTGCCAGGGGAGGGAGCTGGGAGATTGGGCATCGACAGGTGTCCGGCTGAGATGGCGTGCCGCCGCATGGACCACCCCGCCACCAGTGCTTGGAGTTTATGTAACCGCTGGGAAGTCAATGATCTTTTTATAGATACTGATTTCCTGGGGGGGAGCATGTGTTGGGGCAGAGGGGGCCTCGCCGGCGCTGTGCTCCACGGGGATGAGGCCTGCGGCCATGGACCAAGCAAGCCCTGGTGTCTAGGGCTGGGTCCCTTCCCTACCCTGTGGGCACCGGGAGGGAGACCTTGGGCCTGTGGAGGTGGCCAACGTGGGCAGAGAGGGTCCCAGCTTGGCCCCGTCAGCAGCCAACAGGCGCAGGCGCTCGGGGGTCTTCACCTCTCTCTGCTGGACATCACCCCTGGGAGGGCGCAAGGCCCCCTCGCTGGGCACTGCCTGGGGCAAAGCTCCCCGCTCTGCCAGGGCGGTAGCACGGGGGCAGCCGGGCCTGGCGCTCGGCCGTTTCATAATCCCCTCCCTGCCGCGCCGGCTGCCCCCTGCGTGCGACGCTATCATGTGGCCGACCACCCTCCCCTGAAGGAGGAGCCGCGCGCTGCCTTAAAGCAGGGCAGAGAAAGGCTCCTTTCTTTGTTGCCAACTTCTGCTAATCAATTACTTGGGCCCTGGATACACACAGCAGCTGGGCCGGGGAGGGCTGGGCGCCCGGAGACCCCAGCAGGGCGCGCGGCTGCTGCAGGGACTGGCACCAACCCCAGCCACTCGCCCTGGGAGGCGATCACGGCCTGGGGGCCCCTGCTCCATCTCCGCGCCCCTGTGCCGGGGGCCCCGGGAGAGCGGGAACACTGCGTGAGTGCAGAGCAGTTTGGCGCACCCAGCGGAGGCTCTGCCCGCGGCTCGTCGGCTCCTGGGTGGGTCTTCTGAGGATGTCACCTTGAAGTCCTGCAGCAGGGAGCTGGTCTTGCTGGGGCCTTGTATCTACTCCCACCGGAGCCCCCCACGCTCCACCCCGTCACCTCCAGCTCAGCCGGGGCCTGAGCACTGGTTTGGAGCTAGCTGCTGGCCAGGGATCCCCCACAGCCTCCTTCCTGGCGCGCAGACAGGGCCGAGGCTTCGCTCGGCTCCAGCCAGCAGACGCCCCATGGCCATGGTGACGCCGGTGTCTCCCACACCAGCACCATGGGGTGCCCTGAATGACAGCGCCGGGAGCCGCGGCAATGGGACGGGGGCAGGCGCAGGCAGCGCCTGGTGCCAGGGTGTGTTCATCCCCAACGAGCTGTTCCTGACGCTCGGCGTGGTGAGCCTGGTGGAGAACGTGCTGGTGGTGATGGCCATCGCCAAGAACCGCAACCTGCACTCGCCCATGTACTGCTTTGTGTGCTGCCTGGCCGTGTCTGACATGCTGGTGAGCGTCAGCAACCTGGCCGAGACCCTCTTCATGCTGCTGATGGAGCACGGGCTGCTGGTGGTGCAGGCCGGCGTGGTGCGGCACATGGACAACGTCATCGACATGATGATCTGCAGCTCCGTGGTCTCCTCCCTCGCCTTCCTGGGCGCCATCGCCGTGGACCGCTACATCACCATCTTCTACGCCCTGCGCTACCACAGCATCGTCACCATGCCGCGGGCCGTGGGTGCCGCCGCCGGCATCTGGGTGGCCAGCACCGTCTCCAGCACCGTCTTCATCGCCTACTACAAGAACAATGCCGTCATCTTCTGCCTCATCGGCTTCTTCCTGGCCATGCTGGTGCTGCTGGTGGCTCTCTACATCCACATGTTCGCCCTGGCGCGCCGCCACGCCCGCCACATCTCCAGCCAGCACAAGCGCCGTGCCGTCTACCAGGCCGCCAGCCTCAAGGGCGCCGTGACCCTCACCATCCTGCTGGGCGTCTTCTTCCTCTGCTGGGGGCCTTTCTTCCTGCACCTGACGCTCATCGTCACCTGCCCCCGCAGCCCCTTCTGCACCTGCTTCTTCAACTACTTCAACTTCTTCCTCATCCTCATCATCTGCAACTCCGTCATCGACCCCCTCATCTATGCCTTCCGCAGCCAGGAGCTCCGGCGGACCCTCAAGGAGGTGGTGCTGTGCTCCTGGTAGCCCGGGCGCTGTGGGGGGTAGCGGTGGACGCCCCTTCTGTGGAGGGCCGTTGGGGCACAGGTTGAGACTGAGGGGTGCATGACAGGGGCTGGGGCAGCCGGAGATGCCCGGCCAGCTCCAAGACAAAGCAAGGGCATGGTGGTGGGGGTCTCTGTGGGGTGGGAATGACCCCCTGTGGCAGTGCTCCCCCAGGCTCCCTCTGCCATCCTGGAGCCCTTCGCGCCCCCTCAGCACCTTCTTCCCAGCCACGGCTGCCCCAGGCATTGCTCTCCAACCACCCTGGGTACCTCCTGTGCCCCCCCCGCCAGCTGCAGCGGGTGCTGGGCTGAGCAGGAGCCCCTTTGCAGAGCCCAGGGGGTCAGATGGGAGTTACCCCAGAGCTGGGCAGGGGCAGGACACAGAGTCAAGTGGGGCAGGAGTGCATCGCTCAGCCACCCCACCTGCCCTGGGAGGAGGGAGGGTTCCCAGCCCACTCCAGCCTCAGGGGCGCGAGCAGCGTGAGCATACACGGGCGCATGCATCTGGGACCCGGCCGAGCTGTCGCCTGGGTCAGGCTGGAGCAGGGGACTCGGCACCTGCACGGTGCAGGCAGGAAAGCAGGAGCCCTCGCTGCCTGTTTCCCCAGCTCCTGTCCAGCAGCCCTAGGCGAGTGAGGGGGCACGGGGCCGTCTGAGCCGTGGTCCCGTTCTGTACCTTCACTGTATAATAAAGACTCAGTCTGTCAATGCGTGTCTGTGTGGCACTGGGTGCCTGGGATGAGGTGCATGGGAGCCGGTGACCTCGTTGGGCCCGTGGAAGTGGGGGTGATGCTGGAGACACCCCTGGGGACAGCCCCAAGTCAACCCCCAGCCCCCGGAGAGCTGGACCTCACCCAGACCGCGTGCCTGGTGCTCCGGGCCTCGGGCATGGGGGGCACGCTCCAGCTGTCAGGGCTGTGCAGGGGGCACTAACCGCCAGCAAGCAGCCTGCACAGGCAGGGGATGGGAGCGGGGGGCTCTGCCGGTCACCGGCACCAGGTCCAGGAGGCTGGGCCCTGTGATGGATGGGGCCAGGGCCCAGCTGGGCTTGCTCTCTGGCTGCAGGCACTCAGCGGGAGAGGAGCAGAGATGCTGGGGTTGTGCTGGGAGCTCAGCCCCTGAGATGCCAGGAGTCGTTAGGACACAGCATCGCACCCTGAGACCTGAAGCGTGACCCCACGGCTCCAACCGTGGCACCGGCTGGGGGAGGAGAAGGACAGCACGGGACTTGCCCTGCCCAGGCCTGGGGCCGGTGCCTGGGGGCTCCAGAGGGTGGGGGCAAGGGGCCCTGCCCCTGCTCCCTGCTCCGGCGCTGGAGGGGCAGCCGGGAAAGAGGAGCCCTGGGCGTGGAAGCTCGTCTTGCGACTGGTTAGCGTCGTCCTTCCCCGGAGACCCGTGATGGGAAGACTGTGGAGTCATTGCTGTATCAAGCCTGTTTAGTCATCGCTGTATCACGCTCCCGTTCTGCTCCGGGCTGAGCCAGCCTGGCCTGGCACGGCCCCATCCAGCCCTGAGCCCGGGGTAGAGCAGCCCTGGGGCTGCCCTGGCCTTGCCTGGCCTGGGCGGCACGAAGGGGCTTTGCAGGCTAGGACGGGGTGGGGTGACTGGGGCTGCAAGGCCGTGAGGCGGGGTGGATCGGGGGCACAGCCGCATTCCCTGCTCCATCAAAGAGGCACCAGTGCCCTGTTCTCCTGGCTGGTGCCAGGCTCCGGGCCTGGGCCTGGGACGGGGGAAACCGCAGCTCCAGGCCGGAGGCCCCCGGCGCGGGGAGACGGGACCCAGCAGCGCGGGCGAGGCCGACCCGCAGGCTGCAGGCAGGAGCCCCCAGAGCCGAGGGAGGAGGCTTTGTTCTCCCCTGCCAGCTCCCCGCGGCCCCCGCCCCAGCGGCTCTGCTGCAGGCCCCTGCCCCGGCTGCCCTGGGGCCCCGGCCCCCGTGGGGTGCACAGGCCCTGCAGGGCGCAGGACCCCCCAGCACCCCCCG
>NW_005842270.1:430581-434180 GCF_000455745.1 Alligator sinensis | reverse complement strand
TGCAAGCCCCACCGGGGCTGCAGGGTGGGGTGGGGCAGGGCTGGGGCGCTCCCCCCGGAGCTAAGGGGCTGATTCTGCCCCCCCAGCCCTGGGGCCAGGGGCAGGACGGGGGTGGGGGGAGGTGGAGGGGTCCTGACCCCCTGGGGCTGCTGCGGGCTGTCACTCAGCCCCCAGCCATTGTTCCAGGGGTCTGTGCCCGGCTACCTGAGGAGACTCATTTCTATGCTAATGAGCATGAATAATTCATGAGCCGCTCCTAGCCCCCCTGATTGACAGGCCCGAGAGATGCGGGCGCAGCCGTCTGTCCCCGGGTGCAAGCCAGCCCGGCGCCCCTCCGCTGCCCTCCTCCCCCGGGCTCTCCGCTCCGGCCCCTGCCCTTGCCGCGGCTCCCTTTGTCCTTCTGTCCTTGCAGCTGGTGCTTGGCCCTTCCCGCAGCCCTGGCTTGGCCCCCCCGGGCCTGCAGAGGAGGGCCCTGAATCAGCAGTCCAGCAGCCGCGCTCCCATCCCCCTGCCGTGCCAGCCGCAGCGTCTGCGCTGTCCCAGGACGCGGCCGAGGGCGTCCGGCCTTGCCCGGCTGGGGCTCGTCCCCTGGGCCTTGCAGCAAGGCAGCTGGATGCCAGGAGCCTGGCCCCGGGCCCAGCGCCCTTGCTGCACTGCCAGGCCAGGCTCAGCCGGGCTGCGGGGCCCTGCCCTGCGCTGGGGCTGGCAGAGCCCCTGCAGCTCCAGCACCGCGGCCAGCTCCAGCCCGGCCGGCTCCTGCCAGCCTCGCCAGCCCCCGACCGCTCGGCCCCGAACGTCCCGCCTCGCCCGGCCCAGTGCCTGGGCTAGGCCCTGCCCCTCTCCTGCCTCAGTTTCCCTGTGGAGGAGGGGTGTGAACATGGCAAGCTCAGGGCCCCTTGTGCTCGCAGCCGCCGGGGCTGGACTCTCACGATGGCCCTGTCTCCTGGCCTCTCCCCCTCTCCAGGGGAGGTGTGTGCCCTATGCCTGGTGCCCGGCCTCCCTTCTCTGCCCCCTGGGCATGAAGCTTTGGGGGTGCAGGCCGTGAGACGCTGGCTGGGGAGGAGAGCAGATGGCGCCTGCTGTGCCAGGGAGGGCCCCGGGGCCTGGCTTCACCCTGGCCACGCTGCCCCGATGCCCAGGGGAGAGGCCCTGCTGCACCGGCTCTGCCCACGCCCTGGCCCCCAGAGCCCCTTCCCCACGTGCCAGCTGGGACTCGGGCTGCGGCCCCCAATATCCGGGGGCTGGAGCCTCCTGACAGCCCCATGCTGTGCCCTAGTTCTGGGAGGTGATCAGCGATGAGCATGGCATAGACCCCAGCGGCAACTATGTGGGCGACTCAGACCTGCAGCTGGAGAGGATCAGCGTCTACTACAATGAGGCCTCTTGTAAGTCCCGCGTCATGCCCCTTCCCCGCCCACCCCCGCGGGCACAGCCCTGGCGCTGTGCTGTGCTTCTGGACAGAGCACTGGGCTGGGACCCAGGACTCCCGGGTTCCCTTCTTGGCACGGCTGCTGGGAGCCCTGTGGGGATGGGGCACGGAGACCTCCAGGCCGCCTCCAGCAGGGCTTGGCACAGGTCACCGCTGCCTGGGCCCCTCCGGGAGCAGGGGCAGTACAAGGGGGGAGAGGCTCGGAGGAGGAGCCTGGAGCTCGCTCCCAGGACCTGCCCCGAGGATGATGCTGCCATCCCAGCTGGGGGTGGAGGCAGCATGGGGGGAGCGAGCTCTGCCAACCCCCTGCACCGGCCTCGTGTCTTGCAGCTCACAAGTACGTGCCACGTGCCATCCTGGTGGACCTGGAGCCTGGCACCATGGACAGCGTCCGCTCGGGGGCCTTCGGACACCTCTTCAGACCCGACAACTTCATCTTCGGTATTTCCCAGGCCCCTCCATGGCCCTGCTCGCCCAGGCGGTCCCCCCATCCCCTGGGGCTGGCCAGATGAGCTCAGCTTGACACCTGTGCTGGCTCTGCCCCCAATCCCCGCTTGCCCACTCGGTCTCCCCCCCACCCTCAGCTGCTGGGATCCCTGCTCCTGCCCCCCAGGGAGCTGCGTGTCCAGGGCAGCTCCGTGCCCGGGCAGCGCAGGCCCTGCTCTGGGCACAGCTGGTGTCCGGGGGCTGAGGGTCATCGCTGTGCTTCCCCCCACACAGGTCAGAGCGGTGCTGGGAACAACTGGGCCAAGGGGCACTACACAGAGGGGGCCGAGCTGGTGGACTCGGTCCTGGACGTGGTGAGGAAGGAGTGCGAGAACTGTGACTGCCTGCAGGGCTTCCAGCTGACCCACTCGCTGGGCGGCGGCACGGGCTCGGGCATGGGCACCCTGCTCATCAGCAAGGTGCGGGAGGAGTACCCCGACCGCATCATGAACACCTTCAGCGTGGTGCCCTCGCCCAAGGTGTCGGACACGGTGGTGGAGCCCTACAACGCCACGCTCTCCATCCACCAGCTGGTGGAGAACACGGACGAGACCTACTGCATCGACAACGAGGCCCTGTACGACATCTGCTTCCGCACGCTCAAGCTGGCCACCCCCACCTACGGCGACCTCAACCACCTGGTCTCGGCCACCATGAGCGGGGTCACCACCTCCCTGCGCTTCCCCGGGCAGCTCAACGCCGACCTGCGCAAGCTGGCCGTCAACATGGTGCCCTTCCCCCGGCTCCACTTCTTCATGCCCGGCTTCGCCCCGCTCACGGCCCGCGGGAGCCAGCAGTACCGCGCCCTCACAGTGCCCGAGCTCACCCAGCAGATGTTCGACGCCAAGAACATGATGGCGGCCTGCGACCCGCGGCACGGGCGCTACCTCACCGTGGCCACCGTCTTCCGCGGCCGCATGTCCATGAAGGAGGTGGACGAGCAGATGCTGGCCATCCAGAGCAAGAACAGCAGCTATTTTGTGGAGTGGATCCCCAACAACGTCAAGGTGGCCGTGTGCGACATCCCGCCCCGGGGGCTCAAGATGTCCTCCACCTTCATCGGCAACAGCACGGCCATCCAGGAGCTCTTCAAGCGCATCTCGGAGCAGTTCACGGCCATGTTCCGCCGCAAGGCCTTCCTGCACTGGTACACGGGCGAGGGCATGGACGAGATGGAGTTCACGGAGGCCGAGAGCAACATGAACGACCTGGTCTCCGAGTACCAGCAGTACCAGGACGCCACGGCCGAGGAGGAGGGCGAGATGTACGAGGACGACGAGGAGGAGTCCGAAGCCCAGGGCGCCAAGTGAAGCCGCCCGCGCCCCCCGCCGCCCCCGTTAGCCGAGTCCCAGACAGCCGCCGTCTAGACGCTACGATTAAGGGTTCCAAAAGCAAAGTCGCCCCTATCTACTACCCCCTCGTCCCTGTATGAATTAGCGCAGCCCCCCCGCCCCGTCCCGACCCCCGTCCTCCTGACTTTGATAATGTCCAGGCCCCCCCTGTTTTCTTTTCTACTGGTTTGTGTCGATTTTTATTTTTTTGGAATACTTAATAAATCTATTGCTGTCCGGTACGGCCTGCCTGCCGCGTTCCTGCCCCGGGGGCTGGGGGCACGGCCCTTGCTCTTGCGCAGGGGGTGGGGGGTGGTCTGTGCTGAGCCCTCGCAGGGCCGTCGGGGAGCCTC
>NW_005842270.1:429549-430258 GCF_000455745.1 Alligator sinensis | reverse complement strand
CCTGCACAGCCATGGCCCACAGCTCTGGTCCCAGCTCCGGCCTCAGCCCTGCACCCTCCAGAGCAGGGGTCTGCCCCTGCCCATCCCTGGCGGGACTCGATGCACGCACCGGCTTCCCCGTGTCCCTGTGCCCGGCTGTGCTGGAGCTGGCGCCGATGGCAGGACCCGGAGCTCCCAGAGCGCCTTCGGGGGGCCGCCCTCGCCCCCCTGCACCTGCTGCCAAGCTGTGTCCGTGTGCCCTGCGACTGGATGGAGCCATGGGGCGACCCACCCTCGGCCACGGTACGTGCGGAGCCACCCTCGCCACGGGGTGCGGCCCTGCGGCCTAGCGTCCTGCACGATGCACCCTTGGCACCTCCAGCCCTGGCCTGGGGGTGTCTGCCGGGGAGGGCGGCCCCTGCCCAGCCCCAGCATGTGGCAGGGGCCGTGCGCACCCTGCCCCTCTGTCTCCTCTTGCTGCCCCCGGCTCGCCCCTCGTGGCGCTGGGAGCCTGCCCCCGACCAGCGCTCGTCTCGCAGCCCCTCCAGCTGCCCCCTGCCGCGTCCGGAGCAGCAACGGCGCTCGGCGCTCGCTGCGCCCGCCCTGCGGCTCGGCCAGGGGCCCCCAGCCCCGCCGCGCTCCCAGCGGTCTTGCCCCTGCAGCTGGGCCCATGCCCCTGGGCTGCTCCCCAGGCTGGGGGGGGGGGGCGGGGGGGGGGTTGTAGGGCCGG
>NW_005842270.1:428600-428907 GCF_000455745.1 Alligator sinensis | reverse complement strand
CGCCCTGGCGGTGCGTGCTGCTCTGCCACTGCTTCCCCGGGTGACCCTGGGCACATCCCCGAGTCGCTGCCTGGCTGCCCGTCTGTGGGACGGGACCCGGGCACTCCCCACGCGGGTCAGGCCCAGCCCTGGGCCCCACGCCGTCAGCCGGCGGCCCCGGTCTGCGGGGCAGCCGCGTGCGGGACGCTCAGCTGCGCGCCGGGGAGTGGAGGGACTGGTTTTTCCACCTCCTCGATGGCAGCTCGCACACGTGCTCGTGCACCTGGCGCGGGCGGTCACGCCTTGCTGCAGCGTGCGGGGGGCGGGA
>NW_005842270.1:426778-428564 GCF_000455745.1 Alligator sinensis | reverse complement strand
GCCGCGGCGCTGGCTGCCTCCCACGGTGCCTTCCCTCCCTCCCTCCCTCCCTCCCTCCCTCCGTCCGTCCGTCCGTCCGGCAGGTGGGCCTGCTATGGAATATGACGAGAAGCTGGCGCGCTTTCGACAGGCTCATCTCAACCCCTTCAACAAGCAGCTGGGGCAGGGCCAGCATGAGCAGAAGGCCGGGGACGCTACCGAGGACCTGGCCCGTCGAGGTGAGCGCCGCCCCGTCCCCAGGCTCCTGGAGCCCCGCGGGCTTCTCTTGGGCTCCCGGGGCTGCGGGTGCAGGGCCAGGTAGGGAGCGTGCCTGGTGCCCTTCGCTGTCCCAGCCTGGGCGGGACCCCGCCGGGCATCGGCAGCAATGATGAGCATGTGGCTGGGCCTGGCGCTTGCTCCACGGCGGGGCTGACTTCCGCCCTTAAAGGAGGCTTTCCCTGCTCACCCCGGGCCTCTCCCCCCTGGCAGAGGTGCTGCTGGATCTGTCGCAGGCGGAGCCAGAGTTTCAGTGCACGGAGCGCGTGATGGACCTGGGCCTGGCCGAGGACCACTTCTCCCGCCCCGTGGTGGGTCCCTGGAGAGGGCTGGATGGAGGCTGGGGGGGTCCTGGGTGTCGGAGGCTCGGCCTGGCGGTGGCACGAACGTGGCCGGGGTCGTGCTGCCTGCCCGGCCAGTGTCTGTTTCCCGGTGGGCAGTGTCGTGGGGCTCACAGTCATGCCCTGCTTGCCCGCAGGGCCTGTTCCTGGCCTCGGACATCCAGCAGCTGCGGCAGGCCATCGAGGAGTGCAAGCGGGTAATCCTGGAGCTGCCCGAGCACTCGGAGAGGCAGAAAGACGCCGTCGTGCGCCTCATCCACCTGCGCCTCAAGCTCCAAGAGCTGAAGGTGCCGCATGCGGGAGTAGGGCTGCGGGGCTGGGCCCGTGCAGCAGCTGGCTGGGGAGTCTCCCGTCTCAGGAGGGCTGGGTGGGGAGCGCAGACCCCTTGGATGGTCGCTGGGGTCTGGACCGACTGCCTCCCGTGGGCTGCCAGGCTGAGGTCTGCCATTCCCTGCTGCCCCAGGCTGGGGTGAACTGGGTCATGCATCAAAGCCCCCCACCGCGGGCCTGGGTGGGAGAGGCTGAGCAAGACAGGGGTGTGGAGCGGAGTTTCCACGCAACCCGCAGGTGCCTGGGAGCATGGGCTCAGCCGGTCCCCAGCTGCCCCTTGCCCCATGGTTGGGGGAGCGGATGGCCCGGCTCCTCCGCACATGGCTTCAGGCTCTGCCCTGACACCCGTGCGTACCCCAGGACCCCAGTGAGGACGAGCCCAACATCCGGGTGCTGCTGGAGCATCGCTTTTACAAGGAGAAGAGCAAGAGTGTCAAGCAGACGTGTGACAAGTGCAGCAACATCATCTGGGGCCTCATCCAGACCTGGTACACCTGCACTGGTGAGCGCACTTGCACCCATGCACACGTATGGGGCCAGGCTTACACAGGAGGCAGCTGGCTTTCCTTGCCAGGGCTTGCTCCCCGCACTCAGCTGAAGTGGTGGAGGGGAAGAGCCCATCCCAGCAAGGACAAATTGGCCTTGCTGCTGGGTGCCAGGGCCTTGCTCACTCGCATGACAGGTGCAGTGGTGCAAAGGGGCCAGCCACTGCTCAGCTCTCTCCTCCTGTCCTGCTGCCTCCTTTCCCCAGGGCCAGGCGGTTGTGGGTGCGAGCATCCGGCACGGTTTGAGGAGGGTGGGCTGCTGCCCCTGGGACCAGCAGGGTGGGTGTCTTCATGGATCGCTGTTGTGCCTTCCCC
>NW_005842270.1:413607-426750 GCF_000455745.1 Alligator sinensis | reverse complement strand
CAGGGTGCTACTCCCGCTGCCACAGCAAGTGTCTGAACCTCATCACCAAGCCCTGCGTGCGCTCCAAGGTGAGTCACCAGGCTGAGTATGAGCTGAGCATCTGCCCCGAGACTGGGCTGGACAGCCAGGACTACCGGTGCGCTGAGTGCCGGGCACCCATCTCTCTCCGTGAGTGCCAGGGAGGGGGCTGAGACCGGTGCCAGGCTCACATGCTGCAGGTGACCTGGGTGTGCCTGGGCCTGGTGCTTGCATCCTGCAAGTCTGGAAGGGGAGGAGCAGGGCAGGGAACTGCTCTGGGTGTGGGAGTCTGGGCAGCAGGGAGCTGGGGCCTGGTGCAAGGCAGGTGGTGTGTGTCAGGAGCCACGTGGCCATGCCCTGACTCAGCGTGTGCTCACAGCCGGGTCATCTGCCTGCTGCGTGCTTTGCCCCTCCCTGAGCACAGTGCTTGGTGGGGGCTGGCAGGGGCCAGCAGTGAGTGCCCCTATCTCGGGTGTGGGAGGGCAGTGGTAGTGGTGCCCGGCGCTGACGGTGGTGCCCTGCGCAGGGGGTGTGCCCAGCGAGGCCCGGCAGTGTGACTACACGGGCCTGTACTACTGCAGCAGCTGCCACTGGAATGACCTGGCCGTCATCCCCGCCCGCGTCATCCACAACTGGGACTTCGAACCCCGCAAGGTGAGATGCCTGCTCCCCCCATTATCCCTGGGGTGCAGGGGGGGCCCACGTCTGCCCTGTGTGTGCTGGGGTGGGACACGGGGAAGGGGTGGCTGTGGGCAGAGCCAGCTCCCCTCTGTGCAGCCTGGGGCTGGTGAGGGCATTGGCAGTGCCCTGGGTACAGGGCGGGCTACTGGGTGGTGCTGGATAGAGGTTGGGCATGGGGGCTTCTGGACTGGTGGAGGGGCTGTCCCCTTCCACACTATGCGCAGTGCGTGGGACCAGCCAGCCAGGTCTGCCCCTGCCCGGCTGCGAGCAAGGGGCAGCTGAGAGCCGGGCACGGAGAGGCCAGCTCTGCGGTCTCCTGCCAGGGGCAGCAGTGGGGATGTGCTGGGGCAGGAGGGCATGGGGCTGCCGCCACCTGGCTGATGGGGCCTGGCGTCCTCGGGGGCCAGGTGTCACGCTGCAGCATGCGCTACCTCGCCCTGATGCTGTCGCGCCCAGTGCTCAAGCTGCGGGAGATCAACCCCCTGCTCTTCAACTATGTGGAGGAGCTGGTGGAGATCAGGGTAAGCCCCTACAGCCTGGCTCGGGGTCCCAGCCACCCTGGCCCCCTTCCCCCTGTGCTTCGGCTGCCATCTGGGCGGGGGTGCTGAGCATTCACCAGGACCTGGGGCAGAAGGCAGCGAGACCTGCCCCCTCTGCCCTTCCCCGAGCAGGAGGGATCCACGAGGCTTGTGGAGGCAGCGAGACCTGCCCCCTCTGCCCTTCCCGGAGCAGGAGGGATCCACGAGGCTTGTGACTGCCCCATCCTGCAGTCTCTGGGACAGGGGGAGTGGGCAGCTCGTGTGCCTACAGCTGGTCCAATGCCCCCTGAGCTGCTGCCCTGAGGGACAGGGGAGTCCCGCAGACAGTTGGGTCCCTGGCAAAGGGCCTTGAGCCTTCAGCCCCATCTGCCCTCCACCCCCCGCAGAAGCTGCGCCAGGACATCCTGCTCATGAAGCCCTACTTCATCACCTGCAAGGAGGCCATGGAGGCACGGCTGCTGCTTCAGGTCTGGGGGCTGGTGTGGGGGGGCACACTCCCTGCACGCACTCCCTTAACCCTTCCCCGTCTGGGCCCGGTTCCATATGGCAGCTCCCCAAGCACAGACTTGGTTCTGGTGGGTGCTGCCCAGATGGGCTGGTGCTCAGCAGGGTCCTGCTCCTCTGCAGAGCCCCTGTACCCACGCGCTGGTCCTGGCTGAGCGAGTCCAGGCACCAGCGGTGGAGCCCTGCCTACTACTGCCTGCCCCCTGCCTCTGGTAGGGGCTGTGGGAGAGAGGAGGGGAGCGGGGCATCCCAGGAGCTGGGCTGGGCTGGGCACTGACAGCCGTTCCCCCACAGCTGCAGGACCGGCAGCACTTCGTGGAGAACGACGAGATGTACTCGCTGCAGGACCTGGTGGACGTGCAGGCTGGGCGCCTGGGCTGCTCGCTCACCGAGATCCACACCCTCTTTGCCAAGCACATCAAGCTGGACTGCGAGGTGAGGCTGCCTGGCCTGGCCCATGGCCCGGGCTGGGCGAGGGGCAGCTGTCTCGCCCCCTGCCTGTGCGGTCTCCCCCCACCATGGCTTCACCCCCCTCTCCAGGAGCTGACTGCAGGCGTGCGTGGTCCTGGGAGCTGCCTGCAGTGCAGGGGCCCCAGGAGGGTCACGGGGGCATTGCCTGAGGACTCAGCCTGTGCTGTTCTTGTCCCCAGCGGTGCCAGGCCAAGGGCTTCGTGTGCGAGCTCTGCAAGGAGGGCGACGTGCTCTTCCCCTTCGACAGCCACACCTCGGTCTGCACCGACTGCTCCGCCGTCTTCCACAGGTGGGTGAGCCTGGGCACCGGGTGTCTCGGAGCTGGGGAGGAGCAGGAGGGTGGAGGGGGCAGAATCCAGGGCCTGGCTCGTGCCAGGGCAGGGGAGGATGAGATGGGCTGTGCCCAGTTGGAGCCTGGCACAGCCCTGCCCCAGAAGCTTGCCTGCTTGCTGGTGCAGGTGATGGACCTGCTGCTGCACCCCCTCCTCCAGCCTGGCCCGTGTGCCTGGGTCTCCCCTGCTGGGAGGGGCTGGGGAGCAGAACTGCAGATCCTGGCGCACACCCATCGTGTCGGCGCAGGGGCTTAGTGTGAGCTGGCAACAGAGCCCCCGCATCTCGCCCTGACGCAGCGCTCTCACCCCCCAGGGACTGCTACTACGACAACTCGACCACGTGCCCCAAGTGCGCCCGGCTCACCTTGCGCAAGCAGTTGCTCTTCCGGGACCCCAGCGCCAAGGTGGAGGCTTAGGGCCGTGCCCAGCCTGCCGGCACCATGGAGCCTCAGCAAGGAGAGGAGCAGTAGGACCATGGCTACTCGGTCTGTATGCACTTTGGATGGCAGGCCTCGGACGGCCTGCTTCCACCCCTGGACTTGCTGCCTCGGCGTGACTCAGAACTGCCTGGGATGGGGCTTGTGCAACTGCTGGGACCTTTTTGCCACCGCACGGCGAGTGCTGGGCCCTGCTGACCGTGGGGGCCACCCAGCTGCAGGAGGCAGTGCACCGGGCAGGCTCCCCAGGGTGCTGTTGTGTACTAGGGGATGCACCCATCACAACGCCTGGGCTTGGTCTGCCTCAGCCACAGCCTGCGCCTTCCTGCTGGCATGGCCTGCGGGCCCCGGTGAAGGGGCATCTGTGCTGTGCCGGGCTGTGGGGCTGTCATCTACTTTTGGGAGTTTTCTGCCTCCTTGTCTCTCTCGCTGCCACCACTGGGCTGGGGCTGGGAAGCCCAGCTGCCCCAAGGACACAACTGTGCTCTCTCTGGCGGGGCAGGTGGCCTGGGGTGAGTGTATTCAAAGCACCCTGCTACCTGGGCTCTGGCTGCGTGGCCTGGCTCAGGGCATGGGGTTGGAGGAGCCCCCATGTCTTCATCACGGGTGTGCAAGGGCCTGAGCCTGTGCCCAGCACACGAGTGTTCACACTGCACCTGCGCTAGCACTACATGCCCCCAGCCGCAGCCGCTGGCCCCGGCTGCGCTGTCCAGGGGGAGCGCTCAGGCCTTGCTGCTGCTGCCCACGCTCTGTGCCTGCAGCAACAGCGGGTGCTGGTCTTGGTGCCTCCCTAAACACTAATTTCACGTCAGTCTCCAGTGGGACGGGCGGGGGCTGCAGTGCTCAGGCTACAATTGTTGAGTGCTGCCCTGTCCCATGGACGGCTGAACCCCCCAGGAGAAGTGTCCTCTGCCCGGCAGAGTCGGCTGCATCCTGTCGCCACTCGCATCGAGCCTGGCACTGACCTCTCCTTGTTCCAAATTCGTGTGGAAACGTCTCTGCCTGCCCTAGAGATGCTGGTGGAGACCCCCGTGGGGCCAGACAGCAGGCAGGCCCCAGCCGGGCTGTCCCTGGGGTCCCCAGTAGGGGCTGCTGGGGTCTTAGCCGCCTCAGGGGCAGGGGCACAGCCTTGCCAAGGCAAGTGCGCGGCTCCTAACTTGCCAGAAACAGAGTCTTGCCCCCAGTGAGGGCAGGGGGGTGAGACCTAAAGCAATAGAGGGGGGCTGAGCTGTGAAGTCTCTCCTGAACGGGGCTGGCAGGCAGCTCCCCTCCCCGCTCCACTGGTGTAGCACTGCTGCCCTCGAGCTCCCTGGGCCTCGAGGCAGCCTGGCTCTTCGCCCCCAGCTCTGTCCCTGCGACCCCCGGGCTGCTCCCTTCACCCGTCCTCTGTCGTCCTCGTCAGAAGAAACGTTCCACGGTACGTCTGATCCCCCCCCCCAAAACACACACACTTTAACACATCCGTGTTGCAAATGAAAACGCTGCTAAGGTTTCACGGGAGCATTAATTAACTCGGCGTCTGCACAATGTAGCATTTTCTATTCCTGTTTCCCCTGTGAAGCGTCTTCTTTCCAGGCCCAGGGCCGTGCGACGTGTGGTTGCTGCGGCAGTTGGTCCCGGGGCCGTTCTTGGCTGGCGACGATGTTCCCCGTCTGGGCTGAACCCACCTGCCAAAGGTGAACCCAGCACGGCCAGCCCCGTCTCCTCGCAGCGCTGGCCTCCATCCCTGTGTCCCGCGAGCCAAAATGCCCAAGAGGGACCCACTTGTAGCACATTCACTGTCTGCTGTCGAACGCCTCTTGTGCGAGCGCGAGACCCAGCTCTGCTAGCCCTCGCACGAGCACTTCACGCCCGTGTGCGTAGACCGCGAGCGGCGCACGTTGCCCCTGGAGCCGGAGACGTCTGCTCCAGGGCTGCCCCGACTGCGGAGGCGTTTGCCCTGCGCCGCCCTAACTTGAAAGTAAATTATTATTATGATTCCTATAAATGCTGTTGTCCTGGAGCCAGGGTGGGGGGGCATCGGCTGGACCCCGCCGGTGCTGGGGACCCCCAGGCAGGGGCACCCCGCGATGCCCGCAGGGCATGGAGCCGGCAGGCGCACCCCTCCCTGGCCTGCTCCCGCGGCTGAGGGCGAGCGAAACTCGGGGGTGTCTGAACCCCAAGCCTGTGGGCTTGGGCCTGGATGCCGGATGCCCGTGGAAGTATCCAAAGCCCGGGCTGCAGAGTCTGGGGTGGCGGGTGGCTGCTGGCAGTAGGGCCACAGAAGGGTGTTTTTTGAATGATTCAAAGGATTCCAAACTGATCTGGCAAATTTGAGCTGGGCCTTGAAAAACTGTCATTATTGTGAATAATAATAATCATCCCGGCAGCCGGACCCGGAGTGCGCGGCGCCAGCCCCCGCCCGGCCGGCTTCAGCGGGACACAGGAAGCCAGGCGGGGGGGAGGGAAATGTGCGGACATCCGCGGGCTGTGCTGCGCATGCGCGCGGGATGGGTAGGGGCGGGGAAGAAGAGGTATTCTGTGCATGCGCAATGGGGAGGGGAAGAGTGTTTACAGCAGTGTGGTAAAGCAAGGCTGTGATGTCATCGGCGTGCGCCCGCCCTGCGCGGCGTCATCAGTCGGCTCCGCGAGAAGGGCTCAGAATCGCAGAGCACGAGGGTGGGAAGGGGCTCGGGGGTGCCGTGCCGTGCCGTGCCAGCAGGACCAGCCAGGCGTTGTTGACCTGGGGCTTAAAAGCCTCCAAGGATGGAGCTTGCACCCCTCTCTGGGGAGCTTGTTCCAGGCTCCAGCGCCCTCCTAAGCAAAGTTTTCCCTAATATCCAACCTCAACTTCCCTTGCTGCAGCCTGAGCCCATTGCTCCTTGTCCTGTCACCTGCCCCCACTGAGACCAGCCCAGCTCCGTCCTCGTTGCAGCCCCCCCGCAGGGAGTTGAAGGCTGCTAGTTGATCCCCCTCTTGTCCTGTCACCTGCCCCCACTGAGGCCCATTTCCCTCCGCCTCTCCTCATCAGTCCTGTCCCCCAGCCCCCAACCATTTTCTGGACCCTCTCCAGCACGTCCACATCCTTCCTGCAGTGGGGCCCACAACCGGACACAGGACTCCCGATGTGGCCCCCCCGGTGCCGAGCAGAGGGGAGGAATCGCTGCCCTCCGCATGCTAGCGCCGCTCCTACCGCTGCAGTGTCTCTGGGCTCCCCTTTCCCTTCCCGTGATGCTCGCCCCCCGCCCAACCCTGCCATTTCAGGGGTGTCCCGGGCATTCGGTCTGCTCGCTGCCCCGCACAGATCTCGCGTCCTCCTTCCTGCAGGGCCCCAGGGCGCTTTCTGACCAGCTCGTCTCGCTGTGCTGCTGGCACATCTCGGTGTGTGAGCGCGAGGGAAAGGCAGCTCTGCCTCCTTGCCAGGAGTCGGGGGACCCATGTGCAGGGCCTGGCGCTCTCGCTGCCTGCTGCGTGCAGGCAGGGCATTGGCAGCTTGTGCTGGCGTATGAGCCGTGCAGGCTGAGCAGCGTGCTGAATCAGCCCTGCTGGCTCCAGAGAGGCTGTCCGTGTAAGAAAGCCCCTGTCCTGAGCACTGCGGCGGTCACAAAACCAGCGTCAGCAGATTTGCGCCTCTGTCCCCTTCTGCCCTGCCGCTCGGCAAGACCTGGCCGCCTGTTAGGACCCTGCGTTTTCCGCGCTGGTCCCAGCCTGCCCTACGGGGTGCGGGTGCTGCGGTGAGCAAATTGCACGTGGGTTCCTGTCAGGAGCTGACGGCCAGCCAGGCTCACCGCCTCTTCTAACCCCACCTTCCTCTCCTGCACACCTCCCTGAGGCGAAAGGCCTAGCTCCCCAGGGAGATGGAGGAGGTGGTGGCGGCAGCAAGAGAAGAGGGAAGGAGGAGGATTTGGACTGGTGGCAGCACGTGCAGAAGGTCTGTAGCTCTGCTGGGCAAGGTGATGGGACAGCGGCAGGGGACTGCTGTCCTCGTTCTGGGAACCCGGGTCACCCCCAGCAGCCACGTGCCTGGAGCCACCTGGGACACGCTCAGTGTCCAGGTCAGGCACTCCCTACTTTCAGAGTTAAAATGACCCTGGGGTGCACATGTATGCTGGCGGCTGGGGGTTGTCTCCAGATTGCTCTGGCATTGCTCTGCCTAACAGTCTGCGCCAGGGAAGGGACAGAGAAGGGCACGTTCGTCGCTGGTTTGGGACTCTAATGTTTCATGCCTGCGTGTGTTTGAGGCTCTGCAGAGCACTGCTCAGACCATACGGCACTAGAGGAACCTTCCTGTGCCCCCCATGCCCTGGCAGCCTGGTGTATGGCGGCAGGGAGGCCTGGGGAACGGAGGCATGCAGCCGGAGCGCTCTGTCGTGCCGTTTGTTGCTGTTGCTGAAACAACCCACGGGGCCAGCGCAGCCTTCACGCAACTTGGGACGGGCTCCGAGGTTGCTCTGACGTGAGCCAGGAGATGCAGCAGGCGCAGGGTGTGGTGGTCCCCACCTTATGCCCTGTGCTGAGCTCATGCCAGCCTCTGACAAGGTCATTCCTGTGGTGCAGGGGCCCAGAGGCTGCTGTCTCTGCCAGACCATCCCTGTCCCACTCTTTCTGCTGTGTCTACTTAAGAGAGAGAAATTCACACGCACAAACTTAGCGTTAAAGCTGTGGGGTAACGGGGGACCCTGCAGAAAGGGAGCTCGTGGCAGCTTGGTTTCCAGCAGTGCCCAGGCAGGTGAGAGATGGAGCCGAGCAATGCTGGGAAATGGGAAACGGCTGTGGATAAATGCCCAGATGGGCCCTTGCTGCGTTGCACACTGACATACTCCGTCACATGCTGCCTATGTGGCTGTGGCTGAGGAAAGGCCGGAAGAGCAGGGGTGATTTAATCCGGAGAAGAGAGGACTGAGAGGGGATGTGGTCGCAGTCTTCAAATCCCTGAAGGGTGATTACCGAGAGGATGGAGATGGGGTTTTCTCTGGGGCTGCAAGGGACAGGACCAGAAGCAGTGGGCTCAAGCTGCAGCAGGGGATTCAGAGAAACTTTCTGACTCCGAACATGTTCAGGCATTGAAACAGGCTGCCCAGAGAAGTGGTGGCATCTCCACCCCTGGAAGTCTTTAAGAGCAGGTTGGACAGACCCTTGGCAGGGAGGGTTTAGTCAGGGATGAAGCTGCCGTGCGCAGGGGGCTGCACTAGATGACCGTGTGAGGTCCCTTCCAGCCCTGCTCTCCTGCGATCCTATGGACGTAGTAATGTGGGCTGCAGGCGTGGGGGGAGCTGTGTGAGCCTGGGGTCCGGTCCGGGAGCTGCTGGCCTGCATGGCACAGAGCCTCATGCCAGCATTGCTACTTGGACAGATGAGCTGCAACAGGCTGCTGTGTGATCCACGTGATCTCGCCCTCCCGTCTCTCGAGTTCTCAGGTATGCTCACGGCCTTGCTGTGTTAATAAGGTGGTCGTTACATCTGCTTGGCACCGGAAGGGGTTTCCATGTGGAACAAGGAGCTGACCCAGTGACTCGGGCTTTGCCTGAAGAGCCCTGAGCAGAGGCTCTCAATCTCTTCACCCTCCAGGTCCCCCTTGGAAAAAGCCAGCTCATAGTTGTCACTCATTTATTGATTACAGAACAACACTAGCCCAAGTCGTCTTTGCAAAGAACTCAGAAAGACCCGCCCAGGGCAGAAGGGTTTTGACACAGTGGATTCCTATGGGAAATCTCTATGTTTATTGCATGACTCCTGTTCGCACAGCTAAGAGTGCCAACATCGCGTGGCACCCTGCGACACCCCTGAAAAGACCTCGTGGCACTCTGCTTGAGAGTCCCTGGGCGAGAAGCACACGTGGGTCTCTGCTGAACGCAGGTCCTTGCCAGCAGAGCTTTCTGGTGCTGGACTGCAGCGGCTTTTCCCAAGACGATGCAGTCGCTCCTGAGTTGGCTGCGAGGGCATGCTTAGAGGCGCTGGCTCAGATGAAGCCAGTCCAAGCCACAGTGACTGTGTGAGGCGTGCCACCCAGAGCCAGCCCCTCTGCTGCAGGGCGGCCTCACAGCACAACCTGCAGGCGCCTCTTTCTCGCTTTCCTCCCATCGCAGTTCCCCTGGGAAGAGAGCCTGTCCGGCGTGGGATTCCTCTCCTATTGGCAAGAGCACAGCCGAGACATCAACTGGAAGCACTTTGTCTATGACTGCTTGCCCCAGGGGGCTGGTGAGAAAAGCTCTCGGGTGGGGCGGGGGGTGTCTGGGGGGTGCTGGAGCCCGGCTCTGCGGCTCTGAATGGGTTGCCAGCTCCCAGCTGGCACGTGAGACTATAACGTTGAGAAGATGCATGAGGAAGGATTGCAAAGGGCCCAGCTCAGGCAGCCTGAGCAGTTCCAGCAGCTGGTTCTGCAGGCTGGCTACGGTGCGCCTGGCACAGTGCAGAGCTTTGGGATCCAGCATTGTCCAAACAGGTGGGGCCCTTTAAGCCTGCTCATCCTGTGAGCGAGCATTCCCTTGCCCGTGCCCAAGAACTGGGGTCCTTGACCTGTCCTGCCCAAGGCACTCTCCGCACCTGCCCTGGCGCTGCTGCCCCCCTGACCTGGCCTGGAGCAGGGGTGGCCAGTGCCCTCGGCAGCGTCCCACGGTGCTCGTTCTTCCGACTCCTGTCCTGCAATGGGGGCTCTGGGATAGCGTCTGGGAAGTGCCAGGTGGATGCAGCTCACAGTTGGCACAGCAGGCTGGGGTGCAGAGAGCAGGGGCGGCCCGTTCGATGGGCTTGGTCCCAGAAACTGATGAAGGGCGGGCTCTGGCTGGGGCAGGAGCGGCTGCCCCTGGGCCTGGCCAGAGGTGGGAGATGCAGACAGCTCACGCCTCTGCTTGCAGCACTGTTTGGCCAGAGCCCCTTGGAGCTGAGCTGACCCCAGGCGCTGACATCTCTAAGGTCTGCAACGAGGCCGCCCTCATCGCTGCACATCGCCGGAGTCGCTGCGTGCACTAGAAGCGCATCGCTCAAGAGAGTCATCGGGGCCGAGCCTTGCACCACTCTCTGGGGGGAAGGGCGAGGGTGGAGGCAGCTGTTGTCTGCTGCATTGCCAGGCAGAGCCCGGTGGCCGGAGCAGCCGGCACCTTGCGAAGACCATGACTCCCATCCCCGTGGAGGCTGCTGAGTGCTGATCTGGGGCCCTGCCTCTCCTCCCAGGCTCCCCACCAAGGAGCCAGGGTGGAAGAGCACGGGCAGATGTGGGTGCACCTCTCCTGTCCCTGGGGGTGTCCTGCTGCCCTTCCCCCCCTTGCTGGGGAGGTGGGTAAGCCCCCCGGAGTGGGGCTCTGCAGCTGCTCCTCTCCCCTCCTCTTCCCGAGCATGCTGTGCTGAGCGTGTTCCCCCAGGGGCATCGGCAGAGCTCCCCCAGCACCTCCCTGGTGCTGGGCTCCCAGGGGAGTCGAGGCCCCACCAGGATGAGTCATCACGGCTGCAGCGCCAGGAATTGGGGAGCCAGGCAGAGCGCAGTACGCCCAGGGGCTGCAACGTGGCCAGGCTGCGGGACTGCACGCCCTCCCCCAGGCTCCCCGCATGTGTCATGGCCCTGGGGGCTTCCCTGTCTCCACTGCTCAGCCTCCGCAGGGCCCCCTGCCCTGCGAGCGCTGCTGACCCCCCCTCCCGCCCTTCCCACCCCTTTGCCAGGTCTGGAGAAAACCCAAATTCTGCAGCCAGGCGAGAAGACCACGGTGGCGTACCACGAGGCTGGGCACGCCGTTGCGGGCTGGTTCCTAGCGCATGCTGGCCCCCTGCGCAAGGTCCGTCTCGCAGCTGCCCTCCCTGCCCCCACTGCAGCTTGGGGTCTCCCCCGGGCAGGCTGAAAGCTTCCAGTCCCACTCTTGCACCCCTGGGTGGGCAGACAGGCCTGGGCACGGACCTCTCATCCTCAGCACCCGTGGCTCCTGGCTGGCTCAGTCGCACTGTGCAGCCAGGCCCTTGCACTCACTCTGTCATCTGCTGTGGGCTGGGGGTGGAAAGGCCAACTTCCCCACCTAGACCTCAGCAAGCTGCAGGTGCAAACCTCCCGGAGCCGCTCTGAAGCCGCCCGAAAAGCTCATCTACAGCCACAAGCAGCTCTTCAGCCACGTGTGCGTGATGCTGGGTGGCCACATCGCCACAGGTGCCCAGGATGACCTGAGGAAGGTGACATGGGATGCCCATGCCCAGGTATGGCCCAGTGGGGCAGGGTCATCCCCCAGCACTCTCCAGCTGCAGGGACAGGGCTGGCTCAGTGTGCCCGTGCACTCTTCCAGGTCACGCAGTACGGGAGGAGTGACAGGCTGGGCCACGTGTCCTTCAAGCACCCGCAGCAGGATGAGCCACCGGCGGACAAGCCGTATAGCAAGGCCACAGCCGAGGTCATCGACAAGGAGGGCTGGAGCCTGATCAACTGCAGCTACGAGAGGGCGCTGGGGCAGCTGACGCGGCACTGCGACCGGGTGGAGCAGGTGTGTGGGCTGGGGTGGGCAGGGCCTCTGCTGCCTCCGTAGCAGCCAGGGGGTTTGCTCTGACATGGAGGGGCTGAAAGGCTGGGAGCACTCCTAGGGGCATCCACCGGGACCCCAGCCCATGTGGGTGCCAGGCACCGGTCCTCTGTGCTTCCAGGTGCCGAGGCAGGTTGTCCCTGGCCGTGCGCTCTCCTGCTGGCATGCGCCTCTCGCCGGCTGCCCTGGAGGGCTCCTGGAGAGAAGTGCACCAGCACCCCCAGGCAGGGGACGCACCAGGAGACATGAGCCTGCCCCCAGGGGCCTGCAGGGCGCAGGCACCCCCAGCCCGGCGCGAGGGAGGCCAGCGTGCCTCCCCTGCCTCGCTGCCCTCAGCTCTGGTGGTGGCTGGCCTGCCCCAACCCATGGTGGGGTCCTGGTGCCTGGAGGATGGGGAGCATCTGGGGCTAGGAGGCCTGGAGGAGTCAGGCAAGCACAGCGCTTGGCAGAGCCCCAGCACTGCAGCGGTGCAGGCTCTGCCCCCGTGCAGCTGGGTAAGGCTCGGGGGCCTCAGCGGAGGGGCAGGGGCTTTGTGACGAAGGGGTGCTATGCGAAGGGGTACCCCCTGCACCCTATGGCCTGGTGCAGTGAGGGGCCCTGGCTGTAGCGACTGGTGCCTCTGGTCTGAGTCCTGCTCTCGGACTCAGGGATGGGACGGAAAGGAGCCTCGCGCCCCCGTGGGCACTGGCTCCTGCTAGCCCTGCCTTCACCCTGCCTGGCCTGGGCACAGCTCCTGGAGCCAGGTAACCATTTGCTCCCTGCAGCTCCCTGTGCTGTGTCCTGTGCAGAGCCAGCCTCACTCAGCCGCTGGCCCCTGCTGCGGCCATGAGAGCAGGAGCTCGCTGCTGTCCACATGCCCCTGCCGTGCAGGTGCTTTGTCGCCTCCTGCTCTGGGTCCTGGGAAACCTCCTGCTTCCCTGCTGACAGTAGCAGGGACAGTAGCAGGTCTCCGCTGACGCGCTGCATGCTGCCTAGGCTCAGTCCAGCCCCCTCCAGCAGAGACTGTGCTGTGGCGCTTGCAGAGCCTTTCCCGGGTTTGCCTCCCTCTCTGCACCTGTCGGATTCCCACAGGACCAAGGCAGGGCTGCGAGTGCAGCTCTCAGGGGGGTTGTATTTATTTAGTGTATTTTCTGGCACGTCCTCGCTGTGGGAGCAGGGCGTGCGGGAGGGCGCAGAGCACAAAGACATGGCCCCTGGTACCGTCTCTGGTCATGCAGACCTCCGCATGGGCAGCTGGGCACCTGGCTCGGGCTGGGTACGAGCCAATAAACGGAGCCCCTGCATGGGGGGACGCAGCGTGCGCCTGCGCCTCCCTGGGCTGTGGTGGAGGGGTGGTGAGAGGGGAGGGGGCGGCAGTCTGGGAGCAGCACGTCTGGGGTGGTGATGCCGAGCCCTGCCGGCAGGGATGGCCTGCGTGCCATCCCTGATCCCGGGTTGCAGGGCTGTCTGGTTCTCCCTGGGGAACCTGCGCTCAGACCCCAACGGCCAGGGGAGCAATGCTGCCGGCTGCTGCTCCAGTGTGCCTGGGGGTGCTGCCGGCCCAGCTCTTCCTCCCTGGAGCAGGGGCATGAGAGCTCAGCCCTGCTCCCGCTTGATGCCAAGAGCAGACGGGCACCCGCTCCCTCCGGCCGGCAGGTTGCGTGCTGCCACAGCACGCCTGGCTGCTGCAGGAACCCGCTGGCCCCCTCCG
>NW_005842270.1:408226-413527 GCF_000455745.1 Alligator sinensis | reverse complement strand
GCCTGTCCCTGCTCCCCCCCCCAGCCCCTTGGATGCTTGGCACATGCGGCAGGGCCTGCCCGCTGCTCTGGGGGCTCCTGTTGCTGGCATTGGCACCGCGGGCTTCAAACGGCGCCAAGGACAGCACGCGGGTGCGGCCAGGTGCACACCTTTACCGGTACAGGAAGCTGCTACATGACGGATGGAGGGTACAGTTCGAGGCGGGGTCCGACAGGCTGCGGCCTGCCCAGAGCTGCCTCGAGACTGAGATAAAAACCACAGGAGTCCGTTGTGCTGGGCAGTGATGGGCGGGCGCCGGGGCCCGTGCAGAGGCCATCACAGGAGGCTCCTGGCTCTCAGGAACAGTTCCCTGGCAGTGGACGAAGGCCGACGGGAGCCGTGGAGAGCGCTGGCCACCGCTGTCGGGAGCGGAGGGTTTAGGTGGAAGCTGGTAGCACGTCGCATGGCTCGTCTCAGCTGCCAATCGCCTGCAAAGCCCAGGGCTCGGACCGGATGGCACCTGGCCACGACCTGCTCTGCACCAGCTGGGACCTCGTGCCAGGCTCAGAGCCTGGCGGGACCCAGCGGCAACAGAGACCGAAGATGGAGAAGCAGCCAGGCCTGCTCCACCCAACCTGGAAGAACGTCACCGCAGCTCTGGAGGCAGCGTTGGCATTATTTGGTGCTCTGAGTAAGGGGGGACGGGCGTATGTCCAGTGAGGGACAGCGCGAGGGGCCTGGAGCTGGTGGGAGAGCACCAGCCCTGGTAGCGCCCAGTGGGAAGCGCCCAGCTGTGGGTCTGAGGGCAGGATCAGCCTGGCACGTGGAGAGGGTGGCAGCAAGGGATGGGGGCTGGGGGTCTCCCCTAGGCCCCCAGCATCTGTGCAGATGCTGCAGTTCTGCTGAGGTAGCGCCAGCGGCCCCTAGCCAGTCCCCGCGGGGCAGGCTGTAGCATCTCTCCCCTGCAGGCATTGTCGGGGATGAGCGGGAAGCCAGGGTGCCGCACGTCACCCCCTCTCCTGACCCCTTGCTGTCGCTTTCCTGCTGCCCAGCCGGAAGCAGGTGTGCACGGAGCGACTGCCCCAGGACGGGTGCAGCACCTGGGGGCTGCCTCCCACGCCAGGGTGAAGGGGGTGGCTGGAGTCCAGCTGCTGGGATGCCCCGGTGCCACCCTTCCCCTGGGCAGAAGCTCCAGGGGCAGCTCTAGTGCCATGTGCTGATCCCAGCCCAGAAGCGTGCTCGTGGAGAGCTGTGCTGGGACCCAGCTGCCCTCGCGTCCCTCTGAGGCCTCTCCTGTGGCCAGCGCCGGGGCCGTGCTCCTCTCCTGCTCGTGCCCTGCCCGGTACAAGCAGAGCAGGCAGCAGGGGGGTAGAAAGTGCCAACAAACACGTCATCCTGGCCTGCACTCGGGCCAGGCTGGACCAGGGCAACGCGGCGCCCACGCGGCTGCAGGAGTCACTGGGCTCCAGCCCGGCCTCACTCGTCCTGGGGCCGCTCCACGGTCAGGAAGGTGTCGGCCTCGCCAGCCTGCAGCTCCGAGTCGCTGAGGTGCTTCTTGTCCCGGCCCTGCTCCGCCTTGCTGCGCGTCCAGGACGGGGAGCGCAGGTACCCGGCCCGCGGGAGCGTGTGCGGCTGCAGTCCTGCGGGAGACACCTGTGTCGGTGCCTGCCAGCCACTGCCCCGAGATGCCCCAGCAGCGGGGCCAGTGCACACCCCTGTGTGCAGTGTGCCGCTGCCTGCCCGGATGGGAGCCCAGCTTTGCCAGGGTCTGGACTGCGCCCCCCAGCAAAGGGATGGGGCAGGGGCGGCCCCTTGGCTCCTGCGACACAGGGGGTGCTTTCCCCTTGCTTCTGTCCTGGCTCTGGCCCCTTGGGCATTGCCCAGAGGAAGCTGCTTTCCCTCCCACCACAGCCCCAGTGCCCAGCCAGGTCCAGCTGGCCTGGAATTAGTGCCAGAAGGGACAGGTGAGCTCAACCCCCTGGCCTACCTGGTGCCAGGCCCACAGTCCCCGAGCATGGGACCCGAACCCCCCTGCATCTGCCCCCAGGGCTGCAGCTGATGCCAGACCCTGGCTGCAGGGGCCGGGCCAGGGGGCCCTCTGCATGGGGAGCAGCCAGCCAGGGCAGGGCGGGGTGTGGGGCTGGGCACCAGGGCACAGCACCCCCATGCACCCCTGTGCCATGGGGTCTCCATGGGGAAGCGCTGGCAGAGATGCTGCTGCAGTGGCCCTGTGCGTTCTGCAGGCGAAGGTGCTGCCCCCTCCAGCTGCGGATCAAGGGCTCCTGCCCTGCCAGCTGGGAAGTGTAAGCGGGGGCATGTGGCCAGATGCATGGGCATGCACGTGTGCAGGTGTGTTCATATATAAGTGTGCATGCATGTCTGAGTGTGTGCGCTAGCATGCATGCGTGTGCCGGTGCCTGCATGCATGTGTGTGCATGCGTGCATGTGCATGTAAGTGCAGTCACTCGCGTGGATGTATGAACGGGTGCATGTAAGTCTTGTCTGTACGAGTGGATGTGCACTCATGAGTGTGTGTGTGTACACGTGTGCGGTCAGCCCCGCTCCCAGCCCAGGCACGCTCACCACCAGGGGACTCGGTGACGTTCTCGTCGTCAGAGTCGGCAAAGACCTCAGCAAGCTCCTGGTCCGACATGTCCGTCAGCTCGGTCAGGTCCAGCAGGTCGAAGTGCACCTCCAGCGAGGACACGCTGCTCAGTGGCTCTGCGAAGGGTGCCCGGCTCAGATACAGGGCCAGCGTGACCCCCATCACCCCCCACCCAGGCTCCCACGGCTGGGGGCCGGCACCAGGGCATGCAGGAGCCCCTCTCTGAGAAGGGCCCGAGGGCAGAGGGCAAAGCCCCTCTTCCTTTTGGGCGGGGAGGGGCCTGACCGGGGCGTCTCATACTCACGTCTCCTCTCAGCCACCTGCAGCAGGCCCGAGCTGGGGATGGGGATGCCGCCCTGCTCCTCGGCCAGGAGTTCCTCGCCTGGCCCAGGGGCTGGCACAGGCACCGGGATGGGGACTGCGGCCACTCGCTCTGGGGCTGGAGCCTCCCTAACAAGTTCTGCAAGGGCAAGCCCTGCTGCGTTAAAGCTGAGGCTGCATCTGGGGGGCTGCGTGGCAGGACCCCCTTGTCCGTCAAGCCCTGGTAGCAGCAGAGCCGGACTCCCCCCAGCTCCCACTGGGTCCTCTGCCCAGGGCTGACCCAGCCCTGCTGAGAAGAGCCCTGAGCTCTGGGCAGGGGGCCTGGGGGAGCTCCCAGCAGCTGCCCCTGCTCCGCTCCAGCCCCAGCGCTTGGAGCAGCTGCCCCCTCCCCATGACAGCTTCAACCCTGGCCCCTTGTCACCCGCAGCACCCTCCGTGTAAGCCAGGGATGCTCCAGGGTGAGGGTCCTGGTCACAGCTGCCGGCAGTGGGGCCGAGGCAGGGAGGGACCCTCTGTCTGCACCGGGGGCTGGGACTGGTGGGGCTCTGTAGCAGGCGGGGGAGCGAGCCCCCAGGCTGGGAGCAGCAGTGTCACCAAGGGACCCCTGGGGCAGGCCCAGGTGTGGCCAGACAGGCCGGTGGGGGGATGCAGACGGGTACCTGGCCCCGGTGCTCATGGTGGGGACCCTGAGGCCGCCGCGGCCGCCGCCACGCATCCTCGTTGCTGGGCCTTTGTCCCCGCAGACAAAAGCGGAGCCTGAAGGGACCCCTGGGGCAGGCCCAGGTGGGGCCAGACAGGCCGGTGGGGGGATGCAGACGGGTACCTGGCCCCGGTGCTCATGGTGGGGACCCTGAGGCCGCCGTGCCAGCCGCCAGCCATCCTCGTTGCTGGGCCTTTGTCCCCGCAGACAAAAGCGGAGCCTGTGCTGGGAGGCCGGGGACAAGGGGCGGCTTGTCTACGAGCATGGGCGATAGCGGGGCGCTGGGGCAAAGCCAGCCACGGCGTTGACGCTGCCCCCCCCTCCCAGCCCCGCACACGGCTGCGTGGGGCAGGGGGTCTCGCCGCGTGGCCGCAATGGGGCGCATGCAGTTGTGCACAGCCGGCGTGGCTCGGGAGGGGGAGGGGAGCGGAATATTTTTAGCAGCCCAGACGATGAATAATTCACAGCCCGGCTGCCGTTGCGGGCAGCTCCACGCGCAGCCGCCGGCGGCAGCGCAGACCCAACACCGGGGGCGGCTGGGTGTTCCCTAGCAGCGCGGCATAGCCCTCGCCTGGCCCGCGGGCCGCGGCCCTTGGCTCTCCAGGGGCACGCAGGGGAGCCAGTCCCGCCAGGTGCCAGCCTGGGCCTCTCCAGCGCTGGCACCGTCGGGGTCTCGAGGGTCCAGCATCCTGGGCACAGGCAGGGGCTGTAAGGCTGGGTTGTTACAGCTCCCTAAGGCGTCTTTCAGCGTTCACGGGTTTATTCATGGGAAATCCCGACCCAGTTGTGTCTGCCGGCGCCTGGGAGCTTGGGGTCGGGGCCAGGCCGGCGCCAACACTGGACTCCTCATGTTTCTTTAACTCAAACGCCTGAGCCGGAGAAAAGCTGTCCGGGCAGCAAGCTCCTCACCTCTCCCACGGGGGCCGCCCGATCCCTCCTGCTCTGCCACAGCCCCTGGCACCCCTGGGTGAGACGGGCTGGGCTGGGTCAGGCTCATGCCCGCCAGGGCAACCTTTCAGGCCTTCCCTGACCGTCTGCTCGCATGCTCTGTCCTGTCCTGTCCTCTCGGGGCAGGACAGCAGTCCCCCAGGAGCAGCCGCCGGCCTGCGTGTGCCAGGAGGGCGATGGGGCACACGGGCAGGCCAGGAAATCCCGCTAGAGGCAAGGGGGAGCCTGGGGCAGGCACAGTGCAGTGGGTGCAGGGCAAGGAGAGGACTGACCCCCTCACTGGTGGCAGGGGGTCAAGTCTGGCTCCTGCTCGCTGGGATGCAGCCCCCTCCCCAGCCGCTGGCTCAGAGCTCCTGGCAGGGGTGGGAGACGCGGACTTGGGGAGCAGACCTGGGAGCAAACGCTGCTGTGAGAGCCACAGCCATGGGGACCCCTTCCCGCCGCCCGCTGTGCCCCAGCCCCTCGTGGCACGGTGCCCCCTGCTCTCCTGCCCCGGCCGGAGGAGCGGGGCCGGGATCTCTGCTGTCTCCTCTTTGCTGACTCACCTTCACCTGCAGTCGAGGGCAGAGGAGGGAGCTGCGGTGGGACTGGACCGCCCGCCCCCCTGCCCGCGCCCTTGCCTGGCTCTGCTGGGCCCCACTCCCCTACAGCCCCTCCTTGGCACCACGGCACGCCCAGGGACCCCAACCCAGCAACACGCCCCTGCACCAGCGCAAGCAGCCTCTGGCCCAGGATGCGCCCCCCCCCC
>NW_005842270.1:406350-407470 GCF_000455745.1 Alligator sinensis | reverse complement strand
GGGCAAACAAAGCCGGCAGCCCAGCCAGACCCGGCGGAGGTGGTCCTAAGCCGGCCCCGCGCCCCAGCCTCCTTGGGAGCCCGGGGTCCTCGGCGGGGTGGTGGGGGGAGGTAGGCCACCTGCTCCCCTCCCTTTCCCAGAGGCCCGATCCCCGGAGAGAAGGGGTCTGCCCGGCCGTGCTGGCACCAGGCAGTGAAGGGGTTAAGCCCCCCCTTGGGGTGCGGTCTCCAGGCCAAGGTCAAGGTGCTGGAGGATGGAGGCTGCAGGTGCTCCAGATGCAGGTGCCATGACAACAGGGCGCCATGGAAACGCCCAGCTCCCAGGGGACCCCAGCTTGGTGCTGCAGATGCCAGGCTGCTCCCCAGCCGTGCCAGGGCAGGAGTCCCCGGGAGCCTGTTTGCACCTGCCTGTGCGGGGCTGGGGGCCCAGATGGGGCGCCTTCTCAGGGACCAGAGGCATGGCACACGGGGGCAGCACCGGGCAAAGGGTTATTTGCTGCTGACCGCAGCATGGGCATCAGGGCAGGCCTGTGGGTGACATCCCCGCTGCCGTGCTGCATCCGGGGCAGCCAGATGTGGGCTGTGGTTACCCTGAGCTCGGTGCTGGGCCCTGCAGGGCGTGAGACCAGCGCTCCTCTAGCAACCAGCCTGCATTTGTGCCCGCTGCCCTGGTGCGGAGCAGGCCGCGGAAGTCCAGCTGCCCCGCCAGCCCCGGGGCAGCGTCCCAAAGCCCATGCAACGCTGTCAGGGCAGCCTGGGCCCAGAGCCACAGGCACCTCGCACAGGGCAGGAGGGCAGCCTAGGGCCCTCCATCGCAGGCGAAGCACGAGCTCCAGGGCCCCTGGATGTTACTGGCTGGGCCCTTGCCCACCCCGCCGAGCTCCGGGCTGCTCCTCACCCCTGGGGCCCTGACTGCCATCGCGGTGCAGTAGTGTCGGGCCTCAGCAGCGCCGGGAAGAGGCTGCAAGCTGAGCCCAGCCTGCACTCCGCTCCTGGGGCTACGGGCAGCCTGATCCGGCCCCGGGGCATGGCCCAGGCGGCTCCTGCTGCTCCCTGCCCTGCACCCCTTGCCCTCCTCAGCTGCCCCAGCTGCCCTCCGCCCCCAGCTGCCAGCGTCTCTT
>NW_005842270.1:400633-405590 GCF_000455745.1 Alligator sinensis | reverse complement strand
GGGGGCGGGGGGCGCCCAGTGAGCGAGGGGGGGGGGGGTCTCGGGTGCAAGCTGGGAGGCCCCTGGGTGCTGGGTCAGGCTCGTCCCTGTCCCCAGGGCTCTGTGCTGGGCACAGCTCCAATACGACGGGGCTGCAGCTGCAGCAACAGCCCCCCCAACCCTAGCCCTAACACCCCCCGGCCCCTGGGACAGCGCAGGGCTGGCAGAGGCAGTCGGGGCCCCTCAGCTCTGCCCAGCAAAGGACCCCCGGCAAGGAGACACCCACCGACATCTGCAGTCAGGACCCACCCCCCATCTACCGACTCCCAGAGACTTGAGCGCTGCTGCCTCCCCCATGCACGCGGCTCAGCCCTGCGCGTTGTTCCCAGGCGCCCAAAAAGAAAGGCGGCAAGAAGGGCAAGGGGGGGAAGGCGGCGGCCGTGGTGGACGGCATGGCGCCCGAGGACATGAGCAAGGAGCAGGTGAGCTCCCTCCCTGTGTGCCCCGGGCCAGCCGGCAGCAAAGGGTGCTGACGAGCCTGGATACCGCTGCCCCCCCTGATGCCTCTCCCTGCCTGGGCCCCGCAGCTGGAGGAGCACATTGTGCGGCTGCGGGAGGAGCTGGACCGCGAGCGCGAGGAGCGCAACTACTTCCAGCTGGAGCGCGACAAGATCCACACCTTCTGGGACATCACGCGGCGGCAGCTGGATGAGAAGAAGGCCGAGCTGCGCAACAAGGACCGCGAGATGGAGGAGGCCGAGGAGCGGCACCAGGTGGAGATCAAGGTGAGTGGGACCTGGGGTGGGTGTTAGGGCTGCAGCACCTGCTTGACTTGGGCATGTCCCCAGGTGCCCCCTGCTCCCAGCCTGTCCGGGGACTGACCCACCCCCCGCCCCCAGGTGTACAAGCAGAAGGTGAAGCACCTGCTGTACGAGCACCAGAACAACCTGACGGAGCTGCGGACCGAGGGCACCGTGTCCATGAAGCTGGCGCAGAAGGACCACCGGGCCCAGGAGCTGGAGCTGCGCCGGGACATGCGCTCCCTGAAGGTGGAGCTGAAGGAGCAGGAGCTGGCCAACGAGGTGGTGGTGAAAGGCCTGCGCATGGTACGTGGTGCCTGGCGGGGTGGGGAGAGGCCAAGCTCTGGGCTGCATGGTGTGGGGTGGATACCAAGATACCAACGATTACCCCAGCCAAGGCTTTGTCTACCCAGGTCTTCTAAACCTCCAAGGATGGAGAGTCCATCACCTTTCTGGGTACCCCGTTCCAGTGCTTCACCACCCTCCTAGTGAGAGTTTCCCTTAATATCCAACCTCAACTTCCCTTGCTGCAACTGAAGCCCATTGCTCCTTGTCCTGCCATCTGCCCCCACTGAGAACAGCCCAGCTCCATCCTCTTTGCAGCCCCCCTGCAGGGAGGTGAAGGCTGCTATCAAGTCCTCCCTCCGTCTTCTCTTCTCCAAACTAAATCAGCCCAGTTCCCTCAGCCTCTCCTCACCAGTCCTGTCCCCCAGCCCCTCAGCTATTTTCATTGTCCTCCACTGGACTCTCTCCAATTTGTCCACATCCTTTCTGTAGTGGGGGGCCCAAAACTGGCCCCTTCTTCATTCTGGGGCAGATGTGGTGGGTTTACCACTGCAGTCAGGTTCCAGGAACAGGCTGATGCATCACCAGCCCCCTGTGCCAGCTCATGCAGCATGGGGAATCCAGCCCTTGCCACTGATGCTGAGGGGTGTAGAGGCAGCTGGCATGACCAGGGCCTGGCAGGTCCCATGCTTGCACTCCCAGGGCTGCTCTGGGATGTGGGTGCACTGAGGCCAAACTGATGAGGCCATGCCAGGCGAGAGCTGGAGACCCCCGGTCCCTGGTGGAAAGCAACAGGGCTGTGCAGCATCCAAGGAGGGAGCATCGGGCGTGGGGGACAGGGGGTATTGGGCAGGCACCGGGTGCCGTGTATCCCAGGCACCCGCAGATGGTGCCTCCAGGGGAGGAGGGTACGGGGGCTGCCTGGGGCAGCCAAGCTCCCTCTGTGCCCGGGGGCCTGATCTGACATGCCACCTGCCCCCGGCAGAAGCAGGAGGAAGAGATCACACGCCTACGCTGTGACTTCGAGAGACAAGTGAAAGGTCAGGCGGGCACGGCCCATGCCCCTCACACTCGGCGCACAGCCCCTGGCTGGCTGCAGGCCCTTCCCCTCCCTCCCCTCCCTCCCAGCTGTAGGGCTGAGACCTGCTTGGTGCTGCCTCCCTGCCAGGAGCAGCTGGAGGGTGGGGGGCAGGCCCTGCAGAGAGCGGCAGCTGCAGCCAGCGCTGTGTGAGCTGAGCTGGGCTCTCTCATCCCCGCCCCTTCAACCGTGGCAGTGCCTCACCAGGGGGATGCTGGGTCTCACCGCAGCCGGTTGGGCTCTGCCCAGCAGCCCCGAGGTACTCACAGGTCACTGCCCTGCAGAGATCGAGGCCAAGTACGAGAAGAAGATGCGGCTGCTGCGGGAGGAGCTGGACCTGCGGCGCAAGACGGAGATCCACCAGATCGAGGAGCGCAAGAATGGGCAGATCAACACGCTGATGCAGAACCACGAGAAGGCCTTCAGTGACATCAAGAACTACTACAACGATGTCACCCTCAACAACCTGGCCCTCATCAACACCCTCAAGGTAGCGCCTGCCCTGTGCCCGTGTCTGCCCTCCACTGGGCGGACACAGCAGGGGGGTCACCCCAGGCCTGGAGCCTCAGGGGAGCAGGCACCTAGGAACAAGCTTTCTGGAGGGGACCCTGGGCTGGGAAGACTGGGGCTGGGGAAGGGGTCAGGACTGGGGGTGGCGGGGCAGGCCTGAGGTCTCAAGCCATGCCCAGGGGACTGAGCCGGGGTGCGTGTTTGTGGTACAGGAGCAGATGGAGGAGATGAAGAAGAAGGAGGACCACCTGGAGAAAGAGATGGCAGAGGTGCTGCTGCAGAACCGGCGCCTGACAGAGCCCCTGCAGCGTGCCCGGGAGGAGGTGGCCGAGCTGCAGAAGAAGCTGGTGCACTATGAGAAGGACAAGGAGGTGCTGGCGGTGAGTCGGCTCTGCGGGCAGGCGGCAACCGCACGCCCCGACCCACAGTCACCTGGTGGGGACCCCTGCTGCAAGCAGGTCTGCCAGGGTCCCTGGAGGACAGAGAGAGTTATAGAGAAGCAGGGCTGGAAGGGAGCTCCAGAGGTCACAGCTAGTCCAGCCCCTGCCTGAGGCAGCATCAGGCCTGTGCAAACCATCCCAGACACATCCATTGTCCAATAACTTAGCAAAATTACAGTCACAACCACAAGACATCGCACCCGACCCTGCCATAGAGAAAGCAGGGGGGTCATGGCAGCCAACGTCCTGCTTTCATAAAAGACTAATACATGCTCAAACGATCCCAGGCAGAAGCTGTGCTACAGAGCAAGGTGAACCCCCCCACCCCCCAAGTCCATATCAATCTGACCGGGGGCAAATCTGTTCCTGACCCCACATATGGCATCAGTCTGACCAAGTGGAGGGGCAAGACCCTCTAGCCGGGGTCCTGCGGGGTTGCTCCCAGCAGGAGCATTGACAACCCAGTCCCCACCCACAGCCTGGGCTGTAGTCAGCACCCAGTGCCTCTGGTGGAGTCTTAAAAGCCCCCTGACACGTGGAGCAGCCGAGGGCAAAATTCCCTCCTGGCTCCATATGGCAACCAGCACAGCCCAGAAACCCCCGTAACAGAGCACAGGCATCGCTGCACCTACGTTTTCTCCCAGCAGTGGCTGTCCAGCCTCTCCTTGACCCCTCCAGTGACAGAGTCCACAGCTTCCCTGGGCATCCGTTCCACCGCCTCACTGGGAGGGAGGGAGGAGCAGACCCAGCCGCTCACCCCGAGCCCCCTCTTGGCCTCACGTGGCTTGTGCCAGTGGGGAGGATGGGCATGGGTGCTGCCTGGCCAGGGCTGTGCCTCGCCCCCTCCCTGCAGCCCATGGCCCCCCAGGCACTGTCTGCTGTCCCCCACTCTGCAGAGCACGAAGGCCCGGCTCAAGGTCACCCAGAAGGAGCTGAAGGACCTTCAGTGGGAGCACGAAGTGGTGGAGCAGAGGTTCGGCAAGGTGAGAGCCGTGGGGGGTGAAGGGATTGGGGGGGCAGCCAGCACGGCCCTGTCCTCGCCAGCTGGGATCCTGGAGTACACGAGCCGGGCTTAGCGCCGGGAGCAGGACAGGGCCATGCGGGGTTTGTGGCCTGTAGCTCTTGGCTGGCAGCAGCTGCAGCCTCTCACCCCCAGTCTCCCGCAGGCGGGTCTGGCTTCATGCGGGCTCTGGGCTGCCATTGCACTGCCCGCAGGCCTCCCCCCCACCCCCTCTAACCCAGATAGGCTCAGTGCGGCAGGACAGGGCTCGCCTGTGATGCACAGAACCCCCAGGAACACGATCGATTGACGCCGCAGCAGCCGCGTGCTTCCTGTGTCCTAATTAGGACGCTCGTTAACCGGCTCCGTGCCAGACCCCCCCCTTGTCACCGCTGCTTGGAGCCACCCAGCCTGGCTGCTGTGAGGCACGGCTGGGGGGTGCAGTGCTGGGCCTCTCCCAGGGCCCTGGATTTGGTCACAAGGGGCTCTTGAGGTCCCATCGCTGCCCTGCAGGATAGTGTCCTTCCCCAGGATGCCCCCAGCCCAGCAGGAAGGTCCCTGGGGAGGGGAGTCCAGCACAGCCCTAGATCTCCCAGTGCACAGCAGTTCACCCTCTCTGCTTGTGGGGGAGGTAGCGGTCAGGGCCTCTGGGCACCACAGTGCTTGGGCTGGAAGGCGCTGGCTGAGCCCACGGAGCAGGGCTGTTGGCAGTGCCCTGGGGTGAATGGGGGAAGAACGGGAGCCAGGCTGCTCAGGATCCGGGCTGGGAGGGAGCACTGTGCCCAGCCCAGCCCCTGGCACATAGATTCATAGATGTTAGGGTCGGAAGGGACCTCAATAGATCATCGAGTCCGACCCCCTGCCT
>NW_005842270.1:398220-400622 GCF_000455745.1 Alligator sinensis | reverse complement strand
TAGATGACCCCAGCTAGATGCCTATCCAACCTCCTCTTGAAGACCCCCAGGGTAGGGGAGAGCACCACCTCCCTTGGGAGCCCGTTCCAGACCCTGGCCACTCGAACTGTGAAGAAGTTCTTCCTAATGTCCAGTCTAATGTACCCTCATGGGAGCCATGGGGTACATTGCCCCTGTCCCATGCAGTGCCCCATCTGATGGGTGCGCCGGTGTCCCTGAGCAGGTGCAGGCGGAGCGGGACGAGCTGTACCGCAAGTTCACGCAGGCCATCGGCGAGGTGCAGCAGAAGACCGGCTTCAAGAACCTGCTGCTGGAGCGCAAGCTGCAGGCGCTCACCGGGCTGGTGGAGAAGAAGGAGGTGCAGCTCAACGAGGTCCTCTCTGCCGCCAACCTCGACCCCAGCGCCCTCTCCCTGGTCACGCGCAAGCTGGAGGTACCATCCAGGGGCCGGGCCAGGCTTGCTGGGTGCAGCGCGGTTGCGGTCGCAACCACTGCGGGGGGGGGAGGAAGGAAGAGGGGCCTTTGGGGGCTGCGGGTGCTGGCCTGGCTGCGGCGGATGCTGCGCTGGGGAGTGGGGCCTCTGGGGGCTTTCCCTCTCAACCCTGGGGATTATCATGGCTGATGGATCTCGCTGGCAGCCCTGGAGTGACTGGGGCTTCTCTTCTCCCCTCGCCTTTGTCCGGGACACTAAAAATACCCGCGCAGAGAGCCACGGTGTGGCTGGGGGCTCTGCGACCCCCGCGTTCCAGCGCTGGGGCAGTGTAACCAGAGAAGCTGCACGTGCTGCCTGGCTTTGCGCCGGCTCCAGGCCTGGCTGTGCTGGGATGCAGGAGACGCCGGCTAGGCTCCCAGCTGTGCTGTGGGCTCCCCTGGCCTGCCTGGGGCTTCCGGCCCTGCCCAAAATGGAGCCGGAGCTGTGGGGCCACATCCAGGGGCAGGTGTAGCGGCGCATTCCTGGGAGGCCAACTAGACGGGGGCTCCCCGCAGCTGCTGGGCATCGCCATGTTCCTGGGTTCAGCTGCTCCCCACAGCTGCCGGTCGTGGGTCCAGCCCCTGGTCCCCGCTTGAGGCTGGGTGGCTCCAGGCAGGGCCCAGTCAGCCGAGCTCATGGGACAGGATGGTGACGAAGCCACAGCAGGCACCGAGAGCCTGGGGCATCTGCCTGGCCCCAGTCCTCTCTGTGGGAACAGCCTCCCACAGCGCGTCCCAGGGCTCAGAGGTGCTGGGTGTTGCCCCAGGCCGTTCCCACATCAGAGGGGGCAGGGAGGGCTTAGCTGAAGTTGGCAGCCAGGTACTAACGAGCCCGGTCTCCGCTGCTAGGACGTGCTGGAATCCAAGAACACCAGCATCAAGGAGCTGCAGTACGAGCTCGCCCGGGTCTGCAAGGTGAGGGAGCTGGGGCACCCTGCCGCGCTGGGTCTGGGGGAGGGCATCACGTGCTCCGGGCCTCGTGGGGGGAGAGAGCGGATGGGCTTTGCCTGCTCCCCTCCTGGAGGGCTCCCCATAACCCTGCCCCAGCCCCGCTCCTGCCGCCTCGGGGAATCCCCAGCCCCCAAGTGCCCTGGGCTGCCGGCGGGTGGGCCGGAGCTGGCTCCGGGGCTGGGGAGAGTGAAATGCTGGGACCTGGCTCCGCTCCCTTCCAGGCGCACAACGACCTGCTGCGGACGTACGAGGCAAAGCTTGCGGCTTTCGGGATCCCGCTGGACAACCTGGGCTTCACGCCGCTGGAGACACCCCTGCTGGAGCAGGCACTGGGCCAGGGCCCTGCTGGACTGGTCGCCACCCCCACATAGCACCCATGGGTGTGCTGACCTTGCTACGCAGGCCACAGCTCCATGGGCAGCAGAGCTCCTGGCAGTGGCTCTGCCCCATCCCTGTGCTGCCGCAGGCACCGCGCTGGCCCAGGTGGGGAGTGGGGCTTCCCCAGCCCCCATTAAACAGTCGAGGAAGGTTTGCAGAGCCGGATCCAGACTGGACCCTCCTTCAGCACAGCCAAAGCTGCTTTGGTGCCCTGCTCCGGGAACGCGCCACCAGAGGCAGCAGGCGTAAGTGCCCCCAGGCCTGGGCAGGTGCAGCTGCTGGAGTGGGACCAGGAGGGTGACCATGTCTCTCCCTGCACCTCCCCAGGGCAGGGGCAGTCATGGCACCGCTGGGGTTTCCTGTGGGGTCGACTGAGCCCCCGGCACCTCAGCCTGGCTGAGGCCAAGCTGTGAGCTCGGCAGTCTGGGCCTGGCTCTGGTCTCTGCCTGGGTCCCGGCTTGCAGAGGGTGGGGAGGCACATGGCCACGCAGAGACTGCTGGGCTGCAGCCCGGGGACCTCTCTGCATCAGGGGCCAGAGCCAGCAACTGCAACAGGGCACAGCCTGCTGCAGCCGCCGCTGGAGCCCCCGGCTGGACACTTA
>NW_005842270.1:394679-398210 GCF_000455745.1 Alligator sinensis | reverse complement strand
GTTCTGCCCCCTTGTCCTGCGCAGGCACCTGCGGGGTAGCAGGGGTTAACCATTCCCAGGCTGGGAGTTGCTCCAGCAGATTGCCCCTCCTGCCCATGGGATGCTGCCCACACCAGCTCCTGTTGCAGGGATGCTCTCCCAGCCACCCATCAGCCCCGGTTGAGAACCTTGCAGGCCCCTCAGCTCATGGCACCCGACCCCAGCTGCCCCCACTTTGCCAGGAGCCCGGACCCACTGCCTGCCCAGCCCCAGCATGGGACCCTGCAAGCCTGTCAGCTGAGGGCACCACGGATGAGGCCCAGCCCACCCAGGCCCTGGGTTCTGAAGCCACCATTGCACCTGTGCAGTCCCCAAGGGGTTAATGTGCCCTGGGGTGGGTGCGGGACCTTGCTGTCCTCACTCCCCATCAGCGCTGGCCACCGAGGTGTTGCAGGGTAAGGAGCAGGCAGGCTGAAGCCCACACGGAGCTGCCCCCGCCTCTCCAGGCTGGCAGAGCGGGCAGACGGGTGGGGGGTACAGCCCAGCAGGGCCTCAAGCCAGGGAGGGCAAAATACTCTCTCCTGGTTGCCCTGATCAGGCAGGAGCCCCTGGAACCAGCCCCACACCAATGCCCCCAGGTGGCATGGGACAGTCCCCAGCATGTGCTGCCTCAGTGTCCCCTTCTGTAGAATGGGGATAATGGGGGCAGGGGTTGCATGTGGAAGGCTGCCCAGATCGCCCCCCTCCTGATGCCCCCAGGGACCCCCTACGGGGGAGGCAACGGGGTGGGGGAAGGGAGCACGCCTTGCTGCTGCTGCAACCTCCCCTGGCAACCCCCCCCTGCTGGCAGCCTGGATGCAGACGGCAGACTGTTATGCAAAGCAGCTCATTAGGGGTTTACACAAATGGCATCCACGGAGCTGCTCCCAGCAGGGTGGCTCGGATGCCCCACTCCCCCACCCTCCCTTCCCCGGGCTGGCTGGCTGGCTGTTCACCGGCTGTGTCAGGATCAGGTGCTGGGACACAGCCCCCCACCTTGCACCACCCCTTGGGTCTCAGGGCACGCGGGAGGTGGAGGGTGCAGGCTCTCAGGCACAGCGCACGGGCCCAGGCACCTGGCACAGGGTGTCCTGGAGGAGCCCAGAGACACGAGGCCGGGACCATGGGTCCAGGGGGAGCCATGGAGACCTGGCTGGACAGGTGAGCCCTAGGGCCCGGGCCCCAGCTGCAGGGCAGGCTCCTGGCTGCTAGGCCTGCTGGCTGCCTGCCGTGCTGCAAGTGCCTGCCGAGCCCCCCGGGCCCTTGCACCCTCCTCTCCACCCCCCCAACCCTGCATATGTGAGGAAACTGAGGCAGGGAGACCACTCATCCCCATGAAACTCAGTGAGGGCTGTTCTGCTCCCCAACAGCACCCAGAAGCTAGGACCCCTGCCTGGGCCCAGGTGGCAGGTAGCTTGACTGCAGCCACCTGCTCTGTGACCGGCACAGCGCTAAACCCCCTTCCTGTGACCTGCACTGCTCATAGTGCCCGGGCTCCCCTCCTCCACAGCTGAGCTGGTGCCCACCCTGTGCCCTCCTGGGCATAGGGGCAGTCTGGCCAGGCAGCTGCTGGAGGATCAGCCTGCTTCCAGTGAATGCCAGCAGCAACCCCACTGCAGCAAGGACCCTGCACCTGCGGCTCCGGGCTCCCAGGAGGGTGCCTGGGACATCTGGTCATAAGGGAGTTCAGCTCTGCAGTTGTCTGGCCCTGGGCTGGCCCAGGCAGAAAAGCAGCGTGGCAGGGTGTCCGCAAAAGCATGCCAGCTGCAGGGACTAGCACTTGCTCACTCCATGCCCAGGCATTGCCCTGGCTGCTGCCAGCTCCCCTTGCCCTGCCCCAGGCTGCAGCCCCCTGTGCCCGAGTGGAGTGCCAGGCTGGGCTGCGCGGGCTCTGCAAGCTGGGACTCCCTTGCAGCCAGGAGCTCCCCAGTCCAGGAGCACCAGCAGGCAGGTGGCACCTGGCAGGGAGCGGATGCCCGGGGGGGGGGGGAAAGCTGGAGAGGCAGCGTCAGGTAACCCCCTGCCCACTGGAACCCCCCTGCCCAAATACAGAGCCCCCCCGTCTAGAGGCCTGGCAGTCTCGGGGCAGGCTCCAGTGCAAACACTGTGGCAGGCTCGCGGAGCCATCCCTATGCCCACCACAGCCATGGGGCAGCCCAGCCTGGCACGGGCTCTGCTGGAGGCCACAGGCACCCAGCCACCCCATGCAGTGCTGGGAAGAGGTCTGACATGGAGCAGGTGTCTGCTGCCTCTTGCCTCCCCTGGAAAGGAAGCCGGAGATTCAGGGGAAGCCCAGCACTGCCACCCTGGGGCCACGCGCTCCCTGGCTGCGCTCTCCTGCGGGGCCAAACCAAGCGCAGGAGCCGGTCGGGCAAGGTCTGTCTGCACCCTGCCCTACCCCTGCCAGGCTCCTGGCGCCTGGACCCCCTGGGTTGTTCCCAGCTGCTGGGGGCTGCCCACTCCCCACCCCTGGCCTTGCTGGGCCCATCCAGGCTGCAGGCCCCAGAGTCCATCCATGGCTTGACCAGGAGCCATGGCTTGACTGGGGCTGGGAGACCCTGGGCTGAAGGAGGGCAGAGCACCGCTGGGCTGGGCTGAGCTGGCTGCTGGTTTCCAGTCTGGTTCCTGGGGGCACAGGGTCCATGGCACTACCTGGGCCCTAGGGCCTTTCCAGCAGAGGGGAAGGATCCTGCAAGCACCAGGCTTTCCCACCCTGCCTGGGTGAGGCCTGGCCAGGGGCAGGGGCAGGGGAGGGGAGCAGAGTGACTCAGCCCAGTCCCGTGGTGGTGGTTATCTGCGCGCTTTGTTCTCCAAGGCTGATGAGCCAAGGCTGGCCTCTGTACCCTGCCCCCCAGCCCAGGCTGGACCTGCCAGGGGGAACGGGCCCTGCCAAACCACGTGTGGGCAGCCACGGGGGTTCAGGCACCACGGGCTGTGCTGGGGCTGCGGCCCTGGCATCCCCCGGGGGAGCCCAGGAGCTCGGTGTGTGGGTGCCAGGGCAGTGTGTGCCCTCCTGGCCTGCAGGGTGGGAGCAGGATCTGGCCCGGTGCAGCAGCCCGTGGTGTTGTTTCGCTAAATCCCCCGGCTAATCCCGGGGATCCGGCTGTCTCCGCGCGGCCGTGCCGATGCCCTGGGCACTTCCGCTGTCTGAGCCCCCAGCACCACGGCTGCAGGGACGCGTGGCCTGGGTCCAGCCGAGCTTAGGGGGGGCCTGCCAGGGGCCTGGCCCAGCCCGACCCTCTGCCTCTTGGGAGGAGGAACCGCCACCCTGAGCCCCTGCTGGCACCAACCAAGGGCCCACATCTCCAGATGGGAAGCACCGGTGCGGGGGGCCAGGGCTCGCTCGGGGGGTGGCACTGCCTCCTCCGGAGCTGCAGCTCTGCACGATGCCGGCGACCGAGCCCGTGTGTGCGCGTGCACCGGCCTCCCACACCATGCACACGCGTGTGGGGTTGGGCGGCGTGGATGCCCGATTACCGTATTTACCCGAATGTAAGACGAGGGGGGGTTCCC